>NW_020665133.1:902539-974857 GCF_002925995.2 Terrapene triunguis
CCCCCCCCCCCCCCCCCCCCGGTACATCTGCTCTTTCTGACTTAGCAGTTCCACTTCTCCTTGCTCATCCATTCCCCTGACTCTATGCCTAGCAGCTCTACCCTTCAGTCACTATGGGATGTGTGGAGGAGACCAGTCTGAGAGCTCCTGTCATTGGTAAGAAATCCCAATAACGGCTGCTTTTCCTACCTGTCCCTCCTCCTTCACAGGTGCTGACCATCTGGGAGGGAACAACAAATATCCTCTCACTTGACGTGCTGCGCTCTCTCACCAAAAGCCAAGGCCAGGTTCTAGATGCATTCTGCTCTGGAGTGCAGGTGTGTTCACTCACAGCAACACTGATCATCCAGAGGTACCACCTCCCTGGACCTGGCTTCTTGCTCCTACTGCAAGACCGGCTGGGAACACCACTGCTTTAGAGTGCTGAGTTGATTGCATCCAACCAGGCATTTCCCCCACTCTCACTCAGTGCTGAGGCTGCTGTGGATGAGGGGAAAGCAGTGGATGTGTTATTCCTTGACTTTAGCAAAGCTTTTGATACGGTCTCCCACAGTATTCTTGCCGCCAAGTTAAAGAAGTATGGGCTGGATGAATGGACTGTAAGGTGGATAGAAAGCTGGCTAGATCGTCGGGCTCAACGGGTAGTGATCAATGGCTCCATGTCTAGTTGGCAGCCGGTTTCAAGCGGAGTGCCCCAAGGGTTGGTCCTGGGGCCGGTTTTGTATAATATTTTTATTAATGATCTGGAGGATGGTGTGGACTGCACTCTCAGCAAGTTTGCAGATGACACTAAACTCGGAGGTGTGGTAGATACACTGGAGGGTAGGGATCAGATACAGAGGGACCTAGACAAATTAGAGGATTGGGCCCAAAAAACCCTGATGAGGTTCAACAAGGACAAGTGCAGAGTCCTGCACTTAGGACGGAAGAATCCCATGCACTGCTACAGACTAGGGACCAAATGGCTAGGTAGCAGTTCTGCAGAAAAGGACCTAGGGGTCACAGTGGACGAGAAGCTGGATATGAGTCAGTGTGCTCTTGTTGCCAAGAAGGCTAACGGCATTTTGGGCTGTATAAGTAGGGGCATTGCCAGCAGATCGAGGAACGTGATCGTTCCCCTTTATTCGACATTGGTGAGGCCTCATCTGGAGTGCTGTGTCCAGTTTTGGGTCCCACACTACAAGAAGGATGTGGAAAAATTGGAAAGAGTCCAGCGGAGGGCAACAAAAATGATTAGGAGGCTGGAGCATGACTTATGAGGAGAGGCTGAGGGAACTGGGATTGTTTAGTCTCCAGAAGAGAAGAGTGAGGGGGGGATTTGATAGCTGCTTTCAACTACCTGAGGGGGGGTTCCAAAGAGGATGGAGCTCGGCTGTTCTCAGTGGTGGCAGATGACAGAACAAGGAGCAATGGTCTCAAGTTGCAGTGGGGGAGGTCTAGGTTGGATATTAGGAAACACTGTTTCACTAGGAGGGTGGTGAAGCACTGGAATGGGTTACCTAGGGAGGTGGTGGAGTCTCCTTCCTTGGAGGTTTTTAAGGCCCGGCTTGACAAAGCCCTGGCTGGGATGATTTAGTTGGGAATTGGTCCTGCTTTGAGCAGGACCTGAGGTCCCTTCCAACCCTGATATTCTATTATTCTATCCCATGTTCCTTTCTTATGGCTGTGATTTGGGAAGGGGAAGACCCCAGAGGGATTTGACAGCTCTCCAGCTATGGCTCTTGGTTTCAACAACCATGCACTACTTTATCCGTTGCATCCTTGAGCTGTAGGTGGTGAAAAAGGTTTGACTTACTGAACCAATTCTCCTGTCAACTTTTCCCATGCCCACATGGCTGTCCCACAGAAGAGCCTCAACAAACAATGTGAAAAATGCCCCAAGACTTTCTCTGGAGTGGACTGAAGCCCTTAAAAAGCCCACCCAGCTTTGCATTTCATTTAACACTATTCCAGTAGGTTCGAGTGACACCAAGCAAAGCATGGCTAAATGGCTGTCTCATTGCATCTCTCCATGCTGCAGCCAGCTGGGCCTGTCGAGGCTCATTCCACTTGGGGCTTCCAAGCTCAGATCTGTCTAGTCAGGAGACAGCAAGTCTTCTCTGCATCCAGGTACCAAGCACTATTGCTTAGACTAGGCTTCTAGACCAGAATCCTGGTTTGACATATGGGTGTAACATGACCTGCTTCTGAGCTGCCGGTGCCCCAACTCTCCTGGCCTCTAGAAATTGGATTTATTTTGGGTTTTTATATTACCCACTGTTTCCACTCACCGGCATACCACTCCCTGGCATCAGAGTGTGGGGCTGCTGGGATCTTCACCTTTCATGCCACCTGTGGACTACCACTTTGGCCTGTGATGGCCTGTTTGTTTTCATCTTCCACGGCCTAGCCCTCCAGCCAGGTCACGTCTTAGGTTCAGTCCCCTTCCAAGGTAATGAAAGTCCAAGTGAAAATTCAAATAAACATCCAAACAAAGATTCTTCTGCCCCTCCTGGGCTCCGCTGCAGGCTCCTCTGGGGCCTTGTGCACTTCTTCAGCAGAGCACTGCCTTCCTCCCCCACTGTGCTTTTCCCCTGCAGGTGCTGCTTCTCAGCAGTTTTCCGCACTGCCTCCCCTCCTGGGGACACCGGCAACTTCTCCTAGGGACCTCCCTGCTTCTTCCAGACGTCACTTCAGCCTGCCTTCACCAGGGCCTTCCCAGCGAGAGGAAGCTCCTTCCTCTTTAGTCCACTCTGACCTTTTCACAGCAGGGGTCACTAGTTGTAATTAAGTCCCCAGATCAGAATCAGCTGGGCGATAACTGCTACCTCACAGGCAAGGCTGAAGCCATCTGTTAAAGGGCCAGCCAGCATGTGACACCCACCTTTTGGGGAGATAGTTTAGCCCTCCATAAAAGTAATGGATTGTTACCATTCTAGGCATGAGTCTTGTTTCCTACCATTACTGCCTCTCTTGCTACCTGGTACCATTTGGTTTAGCTCCATCCCTCACATAGCTGTCTATAGTTGTTGGAATCTACTGCGAGGGGCATCTCTAGAGGAAGGAACATTGCTGGGAATGTTTGTTCTCTGAGGGGATTCCCATCCAGCCTCCTCCCCACAGAGCTGAGGGTCTGCTATTTCTGCCTTTGACTTGTGTTAACTGGCTCTTGTTGGGAGTACGTTCTTCTCCCGCTTGGACAGCAAGTAAGTATGGGATACTGAGGGGTGCCACTAAGGGAGTTCCCACCTGGTCTCATGCTGGAAGCCTGGTTCCAACAGTGGTGATCCACTGAAGTATATCTCCAGAGAACATGAATGACAGGTAACTTTCTTTTCCTTTGCACCACATGATTATGGGAAGCTGAGAGCCTTTCATGTTCGTACTTCATGATGCATGCTATAGAGGCAAGGCAAGGGGAAGGAAGATAAACATGTTCACTGGGTGATTATCCTGCTGATCTTCACATAGAAAGTGCAACCACAGGAATGAACATGAGAAATGGCACTAGATTCCTAAGACAACCATCTGGGAGACATCCTGGGAGTTTCAGATGAGCAATATGTGGGCCCAGTTTTATTGGCTATGACTTTGCTACAGTACTTTGGATGCATTTTAAAATCCACTTCTACTCTGAGAAGTGACATTTAAAAAATGGTGGTATGGGGTTCCAGGATTCTTGTATGCCAACAAGTTCATATCAAATTTGATCAGCTCACAAATGAAACAGGCTCTTTCTGAATGTCAGCTGTGCAAAACTCAGCCTGGGCTATGTACAAATAAAGCCGAGCGTTCTGCCTTTTCATGCATCATCAACAATGATTCTGCAGGCCAGTTTGTGCCCTCAGTAAAATCTGCGCAGCCCTATTGAAGTAAATATGATTTGCAAGCAAAGCCCCCTGTTTTTGGTGTCCTCCCTCTTATTTTTAAATATGCATAACCTTGAAAATGATTCTGCATTATAAGAAACGAGTCCAGTTCTGGCTGTATTGTTTTAGTTGTTTGCAGTAAGGAGAGGCTAACCAAAAAGAGTGGCAGCTTAAACAGTTTCTGATGGATTCAGAAATACTTTAAAGGTCATTCCCTGTTTGACTACATCAGTCAGAAAAGTGACGGTAAAAATGGCCCCATTGACGCTGCCCTCCTGTCAGTTATACTCTTATGGACTTAGAGCAGGTAGACCGGGAGAAAAGCAAAGCTGGAGTTGTTTCTGCCTTTGACATGATCACTGAAGCTGCTGGCTGAGTTCTCATTCCAGAATTTTTTTTCTCCTTGTAACAGAGGAAGTGGAAAAAACCCAGTTTGATTTTCCTGTACGTTGAATTTACACCGCTGGCAGTTGGGGGGAAAAAATCACCTGTAAAAAAATTAGCAAATTAGAGATGAAAGGATTTGATGCAGAACACATACAGAATACAACCTGTCACTTTTTTGACCAGAACCATGCTTTGAAGCTGATCAGATTTTGGATCTACAGTACCTGGGTCCCTTTAAACACACAATTTAGGCCAGGAGTCGGCAACCTTCGGCACATGGGCCATCAGGGTAATCCGCTGGTGGTCCGTGAGACATTTTGTTTACGTTTACCGTCCGCAGGCACAGCCGCCCACAGCTCCTAATGGCCACGGTTTGCCATTCCCGGCCAATGGGAGCTGCGGGAAGGGATGTGCTGGCCACCAATTCCCACAGCTGCCATTGGCCAGGAACGGCAAAACTGCAGCCACTGGGAACTGCAGGGGGCTGTGCCTGCGGACGGTCAAGGTAAACAAAATGTCTCGCAGCCTGCCAGCTGATTACCCTGATGGGCCGTGTGCTGAAGGTTGCCGACCCCTGGTTTAGGCAGTAGCAGTTTGTTACACAGCCAGTTGTACCAAGGTATTACAGTAGAACCTCAGAGTTATGAACACCTCGTCATGGTGGTTCTTTCAAAAGTTAACAACTGAACATGGACTTATACAGCTTTGAAACTGTACTAAGCAAAAGAAAAATGCTGCTTTTAACCATCTTAATTTAATGAAACAAGCACAGAAAATTTCCTTACCTTGTTAAATCTTTTTTTTAAACTTTCCCTTAATTTTTTAGTTTACATTTAACACAGTACTGTACTGTGTTTTTTGTGTCACTGCTGCTGCCTCATTGCGTACTTCCGGTTCCAAATGCGGTGTGTGGTTGACCAGTCAGTTCGTAACTCTGGTTTTCGTAACACTGAGGTTCTACTGTAGTGTGGTATATGAATCTACTGTGTTTTGAGAAACCTATATACCTTTGGCTTCACCCCAGCCTGTTATGCCTGTGTTTCTGCCTTTGGAGTCTATGCTATTTGTTGGCATCAACCTCTAAGTTACTTTTGCAAAAGGCTTTTTAAAACATCTCATTAGTATGCTGTGGGCTTGGAGGTTCCTTTGGACTTTATCTTGGCAACAGACCTAACCTGTACTTAGGAAGGTAGTGGTGCAAGTAAGTTTTATAGAACACAAAATTGTGTTGAATTTTCACAGGCTGACTCCTACTGAGCTAACAGGCTGTGTTTTCCAGTAACAAGAGTAGGAACTGCATGATCACCTCAAGTACTGAAAGCCTAAAAATACACAAAACTACTTTTTAGTAGGATATCAGCTACTAATAAGTGTCAGTTTCACAAATAATCTGCAAATAAGAGATTAATTCACATGACAGTCTCTATGCAAAAGAATTAATGGACACAAATCTGACATCAGGAAGCATAACATTCAAAAACCAGTAGGAGAACACTTTAACCTGTCTGGTCACTCAATGACAGACCTGCGGGTGGCAACTTTGCAACAGAAAAGCTTCAAAAACAGACTCCAACGAGAAACTGCTGAGCTTGAATTGATATGCAAATTAGATACAATCAGCTTAGGCTTGAATAGGGACTGGGAATGGCTGAGCCATTACAAACATTGAATCTATCTCCCCATGTAAGTATTCTCACACTTCTTATCAAACTGTCTGTACTGGGCTATCTTGATCATCACTTCAAAAGTTTTTTTCTCTTACTTAATTGGCCTCTCAGAGTTGGTAAGACAACTCCCACCTTTTCATGCTCTCTGTATGTGTGTGTATATATATCTCCTTAATATATGTTCCACTCTATGCATCTGAAGAAGTGGGCTGTAGCCCACGAAAGCTTATGCTCAAATAAATTTGTTAGTCTCGAAGGTGCCACAAGTACTCCTCTTCTTTTTGCGGATACAGACTAACACAGCTGCTACTCTGAAACCCTTCTACAAAATGCTACTCTAAAATACCAGCTCCTCTTTGCAAATTAACCATTGTAACCCTTTTGTCATATTGTATTACAGCAGAAAAGCACAAATTGCAGAACTACTGGGGTAAAGATGTACAGTTCTGTAAAATATAGCGCCCCAGATGCTTGGGCCGAGACCCCTGGCTTCAGTGAGGTCCATGTCAAAACACTTCAAAGGGGCCAGGATTTCACACACACACTGCAAGTTTTTCAACCCATTGACCATGGAAATGCAGATCCAAACTCAGCATCAGTAATATGGTGTAGTGATACATAATGACATTTATATATTGGATACAAATACATGTTACGTGAATCAAGAGCCCTTCTGAGAGCTCACCCTGTGGCAGCATGGGAAACCCAGATTAAAGGCTACACTCGATCTCACACACCGAGGCAGCAGTGTGCATGCTGTAGTATTAATAGGAAGCCAGTGTAGAGTGGTATTAGGGTCTCACCGCTGACCTTCTGTCACGTTTTCCACACTACAGCTAGGCCACTGGGAAAATGGCAGCTTAATCAGAGGAGCCAGCAAAGCCCCTTGGAACAGCCAGAGCCCTGCCATCCATTCTCAAGGAGTTGAGCACAGGCCTGGCTGCTTTGGGCTTTCCCACATATATGTGACTCGTAAGGGACGGATTCTTCAAACCTGCCTGTTAGCTCAAGGAGAGCAGTAGCTACAGCCACGCTCTGAGCACAGCTCTAACATCTTCATGAAAGTGGAAATATTTGGATGTAGAAGGACAGATCAGATACAGTGGTGATGGGCATGTATAATTTCTGCCTGCTACAGATATGTAATTACAGGGTAGTGTGTACACTAGTTGGTATCCACACCTTGCTGGAATACCAGCATGGTAGATCTAGCTCCGTGTTTTTCAGTTAAACTAATGCTGCAAGTTTCCTTCAAACAATTTTCTCCTGAGTGCAGCTGAGCAGCGTTCTGTCAGTGTTGGCTGGTGTGGTATAAGCTTCCCCATGGCAGCCTCATTGAGAATTGCAGTGGTTTGAGCTCTTTCATTCGGATTTCAGCAGCTGTTTCCCTACACGAGGCACTCGATAACTTTTCCTTTCTTTGCAGGGGAAGTTGGAGCTGGCTTCCAGCATTTCAGAACTGGAATCTTCTGTGCAACTACTCCAGGATGCTCTCCATAGGCTTGGCCAGTTCACTCAAAGAGTTGGCTCAAAGGGGGCAGTTGCGATGGAGCTAGCAGCAAGAGACTTTGCCTACACTCTGGCAAGGATCTACACAGGTAATGGAGAGAACTGACAATCCACTGCAGAGACTCCAAAATGACTCTGAATTTGTCCTAGGATGTTCAGTTTCAGGGATCCTGGGGTAGGTTTCAGCTGGAGGAGATTGGTTTTCAAATGTTGTTAAACAATGGTGGTTTAAGGAATGCTGGTCACTGCCTCCTTTTTGAGCAGAAGGAGATTCAGGTATGAACCAGCAAGATGCTGTGATGGAGTAAGGAATACCTGACCCTTCCATTACATTTTGCTATTGGGATGGGAGTCTGGAAACATTTATACCTGACATGTGCTTTTCGCAGGGGCTCTCTTACTCGAACACGCAGCCCAGCCTGACGCCACCTCCACAGACACTTACACAGCTCAGAGGTAAATGGATCCCCTTTCTCCAGCCGCCTCTTCCAAGCAGATCTCCTAGGTGTATTCAGCAGGCGCCGCACCACATTCATGTGATCCGATCCCTTTCTAGTAGTCAGTCACACCTTCTACTGACACAGACCCAGACCTCAACATCTGCTGCTGATGGAGACAAGTATCGGTCCTGCTGTGGTATCCGTGAAATCTGATCAATCCCGTTCAGGGGGATTGCCTGTCCACAGCATGCCTTTCTAGAGATTGTAACACTACTAGGGGTTAGGTTGCAACAAGTATTGTCCATACAATGGTTTTGGTTAAAAGTTATTTGCATTCCCTACGCAGGTGGTGCAAACAGGATCTCTGCCCAGTAGACTCAGAAGAAAAAGCTGGCTGTTATGATGACAAGGCAGCTTCCATGGATACCTACTTGGTTTATGAGGGAAGCCCAGTTTTGAAAGGAAAGCTATGACTTAACTGAAGCTAACTGAGAAAATCCATACCTCGCTTTGGAAGAGAAATTGGATTATAATCCTGGCCAGTGCCTGGTGCGTCCAGTACAAATTGCATTTGCTTATAGTGTGCTTAATATTTAGGGTTATGCTAAACAAATGGGCTATGACCATCTAAGTATCACCGATAGTCTCTTGCAGGAGGTGTTGAAAAGAAACATGCTTAGAATGTTTTAGGCAAACACCTGGTGGTCAAATGCAGATAATGAATTTAATAAGAAGACTCTGAAGTGCTAATGAGTATTCTTTTCAACACTGAGACAAGGAAACAACCAAAGCTACATCTGAAGCCTGGTCTAAAACACAGAAGTTGCAGAAGTTTATAAAATTGTTTTTTAGCTTTGCAACACCACTTCCCTACCCCCTCTCTCTGAGCCAACACCCTACAGCTGCAATGCTGCCTCCAGCAGCTTTGTGTCAGTGGAGAGTTCCCCTCCACAAGGGCATTCTCCACTGGCCTCTTTAGCCACAAGAATCTGGTTCCAAGGCTGTAGTATAACTTGAGAACATAAGTCCCATCTACACTGTGATGTAACCAGGTTTCTCAACTCAGCAGTTGCTAAGTGCAATAGGTCCTGGCTGCAGCTGGGTAGGACCAAGGACCATATCATACATTAAGATGAAAACTGTATCTTATCCTGTAACTAAACCTATAGCCAAGCTAGCTAACCATTGTGTAGTATTTCGGCTAGCGGTGCTTGTGATTTTTCTCTTTAATTTCTTCCTTGTTACAAATAATTTTTGCTTTAACTTAAGATACTTGGACTTGAACATGGAGACTCTAAGCTGGGGGCCTCTTGTTAGAGGCCCTGGAAAATAGGACACTGACCTCTGAGGAAGCTGAGTCTGGAGCAGATGTAATGGTTTGAGCACCTGGCCAGATCAATAAAGATGAGATCCTCTTTCCCAGGCAGAGATGGGTCAGCATGGTTATAGGGGGGTGCTTGGTAGAGTTCCAGTTACCCTAGGGATGGGTCTGAAAGAAATGGTTACATTTTATTAATGAGGAAGTGTACACAAGGAATTGTTAAATAGAAACTTGGTGTTATTGAGACATGCATGTCCCAAGACAGCCTCATGCAGAGAAGTACTTTAGGGCAAGTTTACACTACAAAATTAAGTCAACCTAAGTTATGTCGACGTACAGCCACCGCGGTAATTGAATCTGTTTTCATATCCACATTACGCTACTTGTGTCGGCAGTGCACATCCTCACCTGGAGTGCTTGCACCAATTTAACTGCCAGTATGGGACACAGTGGGACAGTTCCTGACAGGCAGTAACAGTTGATGTAAGCAACACAATGTCTACAATGACACTGCGTCAACCTAACTACATCGACTTAAGCACTACACCTCTCGCGGAAGTGGAGTTAATAATTCGGTGTAGTGGGCTAGTTACATCGGTGCGAACTACATTGTAGTGTAGATGCTTATAGAGTTAGGTTGATGTAAGCTGCCTCTATAGTGTAGACCAGGCCTCAGTGTATTAGAAGTTGAATTGTTAAGGTACAGTACTGAGCCAAAATTATCCCTATATACTGTTTAAAAATCAAACTTTGGTGAGATCAAATACACAAGGTAGTTGATAAAATTACATCAGAAATGTAAGATCTAAGCAATCTTTTTTTATAATCCTTATCAAATCAGTGCAAACAACTTAAAATGTGAAACTATTTCTGTGAACAAGATGGTTGAGTGATTTGGCTATTCTGCAATAAAGGAACTGGGAAAAGGTTCAATACACATTGCATTTGTCTTTTTAAAGTACATCTAGTACTCAACATTTAAATGAGACCGAGCAGGTCTCCTAGCCATACCCGGTAAGTGGAACTCCCTGTTGAATTGAACTTCAACTTATAAAGAGAGCAGATGTGGGGAAGGAATCATAAATACACTGCACCTACGATAGCCTTTTCCCCCACCCAAAAATTACAGTGACATGCAGTGTGCTCATTGCCTTACCCAGCCCAGTGGGTAATTCTACCTCTGAATACAGTTAACTATTGTTACCAAAGACATGCTCTTTCTTGGCCAATGACATCACAGAATCTCAGGGTTGGAAGGGACCTCAGGAGGTATCTAGTCCAACCCCCTGCTCAAAGCAGGACTAATCCCCAGACAGATTTTTGCCCCAGATCCCTAAATGGCCCCCTCAAGGATTGAACTCACAACCCTGGGTTTAGCATGCCAAGGCTCAAACCACTATAGCCAGGAGGGCTCTATGCCATCTATGATAATCACTTGTTGCTGAGGCATTCAGAGCCTCAGAAGTGCACCAACACTGTCAGCCTAGTTCTACTAAAGCTACTGCGGGATGAGACATGTCACTTCAATATGACTCTTGCTCCAGGCTCCCAGAATGAGAAAGTTGCTTCCTACTGGTAAAGGAAATTAATCTTTGCTCTCCATAGAGCTCATTCATTTCCCTTGCACATGTGCCTTAATGGTACTGCAGGACACTGGACATGAGGTTTCCAGTTTTAGGTTAAAATCAATAAAACACTATCAAGGCAGACATGTAGGTGTCATTACTTTGGAAAGCAAGGGAGATAGCTGTATTATTTTGTATGAATATATGTACTGCAGTTTATCTGTTTGATATCATTCTGTCTGACTACACAGAGTCAAATGAAAGGGGTTGTTATGAATAGCCAACAGGAAATGACAGAATGGTGGAGATCAGACATCTGGGGTAAACACCTTCAAGGGAGTTAAGATAATACGGGTTAGGTTATTAATTGGGAAGATCTTTTCTGGGCACCAGCAACTTCATACAGTTGTTTTGCCAAGGCCACAGCCTAGATCTCAAGAAGGACCATAAGCAGTTAAGAACCTTGGCCTAGAGAGGAAGGGGAATGGGGAGCAGGGAGACACACAGAGAATGCTGCAGGGACTGACTGTCTGTCTGTCTGTCCCAGGCCAGGAGTAGGGGTGTCTGGGCTAAGAAAAAAAATTAAATTAAATAAATTACTAGAGATATCCCATCTTCTAGAACTGGAAGGGACCTTGAAAGGTCATTGAGTCCTGCCCCCTGCCTTCACTACCAGGAACCAAGTACTGATTTTGCCCCAGATCCCTAAGTGGCCCCCTCAAGGACTGAACTCACAACCCTGGGTTTAGCAGGCCAATGCTCAAACCACTGAGCTATCCCTCCCCCCTTAATAAGAAGACTCTGAAGTGCTCCATTGGTGAGAACATGATCCTCTATGTGTACTGGTGATGGTGAGGCAATATTAAAGGTCATGATATCGGTCTTATTGCGGTTGATTTTCAGTCCAATTTGCTGGCTGAATGCGTTGAGTCAAGTTGTTTTTTCTTGTATACGGTGTTGGGTATGTGACAGGAGAGCGACATCATCTGCGAAGTCCAGGTCTTCAAGGGATGAGAAGAGTGTCCATTTAATGCCTCTTGGCATGTCTTCTGTTGTACGCCACATTACCCAGTCAATGACAATGTTGAAGAGGACTGCAGACACGACACATCCCTGATGTACTCCTGTTTTGACTTCAAAACTGAGCTCACTGTGATCAAGACTGAATGTAAAGTTGACATAGAAGCTTTTGATGATGTTGATTATACAGAAAGGAATTCCATATGCCCGCAGAATGCGCCATAGGCTGGTCCTGTGAATGCTATCAAAAGCCTTCTCAAAATCTATGAAATTTATGTCAAGTTGCCGTTGCCATTCTAAGCACTGTTCTATGATGTTTCATAGAGCAAAGATCTGGTCTGTGCATCCATGCCCTTTCCGAAAACCAGCTTGTTCTTTTCTGAGAACGTTGGACTATGCTCTTACACAATACTTTGCTTGGCACAGATAAAAGTGTGATACCACGCCAGTTATTACAATCACTGAGAGTTTCTTTCTTTGGTATCTTCACTATAACCCCAATGGTCCACTCATCTGGCACTTTTTCCCTTTCCCAGACTGATGAAAAATAGAGGGGCCAGGATAGATGCTGCTAATTTAGGATTTACCTTGAACAATTCTGCATTCAAGTTATCCTTGCCAGGAGCTTTCCCATTTTTTAAGGATTTGACGGCTTGAATGATCTCTTCCTTAGTTGGGGTGTCTGTGTTGATATCAAGATCTTCTGCCTCCTGGATGTTTGCTTCCTCTTTAGGTGGCTCCCTGTTCAGCAATTCTTTGAAATGCTCTGTCCAGTGCATTTCTTGTTCTTTTTCGGTTATTAGTAGGTGTCCTTGTTCGTTCCCAATGAGAGTGTTTGTTGGTGTCTGCCATTTACCACTGATAAGCCACGTCATTTTGTAGACGGTTCCTTGTTCACCACGAGCAGCTGCATCCTCTGCTTGTATTGACAGATTATCAATATAATGCCGTTTGTCCGCTCTCACAAGGTGTTTGACCTCCCGGTGTGTCTTGCTCTACTGCTCGTGGTATTTGTCCTTTAGCTTCTGGGATTTTGTGTCTAAAACTTTTTTCTTCAGGGCTCATCTGGTTTCTCATAGACTCATAGACTTTAAGGTCAGAAGGGACCATTATGATCATCTAGTCTGACCTCCCGCATGATGCAGGCCACAAAAGCTGACCCACCCACTCCTGGAATAATTCTCTCCCTTGACTCAGCTGTTGAAGTCCCCAAATCATGATTTAAAGACTTCAAGTCGCAGAGAATCCTTCAGCCAGCGACCCCTGCCCCATGCTGCGGAGGAAGGCGAAAAACCTCCAGGGCCTCTGCCAATCTACCCTGGAGGAAAATTCCTTCCCAACCCCAAATATGGCGATCAGCTGAACCCCGAGCATGCGAGCAAGATTCTCCAGCCAGACCCTCCGGAAAAAAGTTCTCTGTAGTAACTTTTAATATCCCATCATTGACCATTGTTACTAATTACCAGTGATGGCACGTTATTGACCTATTGACTAAAATCACGTTATCCCATCAAACCACCCCCTCCATAAACTTATCAAGCTTAATCTTAAAGCCAGAGAGGTCTTTCGCCCCCACTGTTTCCCTCGGAAGGCTGTTCCAGAACTTCACCCCTCTGATGGTTAGAAACCTTCGTCTAATTTCAAGCCTAAACTTCCCGACGGCCAGTTTATATCCGTTTCTATGGCGTTCCATGTGCTGGGTGTAATCCACTCCTTCCTTCTCTTCTGCCTGTAGCCTAGACAGGCTTCACTGCTGTGTTTACAAATTACTGTTACTTTGTCCCATTTCTTGTTGATCTCCTCATCTGCATTCCCCTCCTCTTCATCAAGGTCTGCAAGAGCTTGAAACCTGTTCTTTAACTGCAGAATGAAGACTTTCTGTATTTCAAGGGACTTTAGCTTGTCAATAACATAACGTCTATGTCCCTTGTTTGGTGGACCCACACTTCTCAGTTTTAGCTTGATGGAGGCTGTCACAAGATGGTGGTTGCTGCCAACATCTGCACCCCTTCTCACTTTTACATCTGTCAGTGAGCGTCGCCATTTGCCATTGATCATGATATGGTCAATCTGGTTCTTATCTCTGTCATTTGGAGAACACCATGTCAGCTTGTGAATTTCACTATGTTGAAATAGGGTTCTGCGATGACTAGGTCATTCGTATTACAGAAATTAACAAGCCTTTCTCCGTTTTCATTCATGGTGCCACACCCATGTCTTCCCATTGCTCTGTCGTTGTTTGTGTTGTCCTTACTGACCTGGGCATTCAGGTCTCTAATGAATTAGGTTGTGGCATGGTACTCTCTCTAACTCTGCCTGTAGTGTAAAGTAGAATTTGTCCTTTACTTCTTCATTGCTGTCATTTGTCGGAGCACAGCACTGAATGAGGGTGAGATTATTGTGTTTCCCTTTCAGTCTGGCTCTCATAAGTCTGCGGCTGATGGATTTCCATTCAATCAGGGAATGCTCCACTACCTTCTTCAAAAGGATGGCAACACCCTCATGGTGTTGTCCATCATCCCGTCCAGAAAACAGCAAAGTTTCTCCAGAGGCTGTTGTTAATCTTCCTGATCCCGTCCATCTGCTCTCGCTGACACCCAGGATGTGTAAGCTGTAGCATCTCATCTCTGCTGTGACCTGAGCTAGCTTCCCTGTTTCATACATTGTCTGTACGTTCCAAAAAACAAGTTTGATTTTTGTCTTGGTGTTGAGCACTTCAGTCTTCATGCCAGTGGCTTCCTTTCAGCTTTCACCACTGGCAGTCATACGGGTCATTGACTCCCGATGGCCATCACACACAGAAATGGTTGATTTCTCCGTTGCTGTTTCCGTAACATATTTTGTTTTTTTATGGGACAGGGTTGTTAGCCTTGTGCCTAACCCCCAACCTGGAGGACCAGGGTGTCTGTTTTGTCTGGTCCCTCCCCCACAGACCAATCCGGCATAGTTGAACCTACCAGGAGCAAAAAGCCCCCGCCGACACAGACTCTGGGGATCGTTAGAGCACGCAAGCTGTCCTGCCACGACAAGACACGGACACCAGAGGACAGAGTTCCTGTACACCTGCCTCCAAAATACCTACTTGTTGCCCTACTCTTTACCTAACTCTAGAGCAGGAGTTCTCACAACAAATTTATTGGTGGCCTCCGAGTGCAGCCACCAACTCTCAATTAATTTTAGGGAAAAAAAGTAAATATTCACAGAATCATTATAATGTATATTTGTAGGGGTTTTTGGCAGACTCAATAACAAAAATAATGCTCCCTCCCCTCCCCCCCCCCCATCCAGGGCTTAGTGGGTCCTGGGGCTTGCTGTGAAAAATGATATTT
Source organism: Terrapene triunguis (assembly GCF_002925995.2). NCBI lineage: Eukaryota > Metazoa > Chordata > Testudines > Emydidae > Terrapene > Terrapene triunguis. The sequence continues at coordinate 917,626 of NW_020665133.1, forward strand.
GTATATTTGTTAATATCACAGCATATTTAGTAGCTACCTGGGAGGCTATGGAAAGTGATAAGTGATATTAACGAACATAGAAATATCACTTTTCACAGATAGCTAGTAAGTCTGCTGTGAAAAGTGATACTTGCATGTTTGTTAATATCACTTTTCTCAGCAAGCCCCAGGACCCATTAAGACCTGGATGGTGGGGGCCGAAGAGGTTAGGCAGCAGGGGCCAGAGGCAATGGTGGGATGGGTGCGGGACAGGGGGCCCCCAGGGCAATGGGGGGGGGGGAATGGATGCAGGGCTGGGGAGGCAGCAGGAGCCCAGGGCAATGGGGGGTGTGTGTGTGTGTGTGAATGCGAGGCCAGGAAGGCAGCAGGGTCCTGGGAGGGGGGGATGGATACAAGGCCATGGGAGGCAGCGGGGGCCAGGGGCAATGGGGGTGGACGATGAGCTCCACTGTTGCATGGCCAGGGCCTGGTGTCTGCTGCCATGCAGCCAGGACCAAGGCTCAGTGCCCACAGCCAGAACCCAGAGCTGGGGACAGGAACTGCATGGCTGAACCCAGGGATCGGAGCCTGCTGCCAGGCAGCTGAAGCTATGGGTCAGCACCCAGGGCTAGTGCCTGCCGCCACATGGCCAGAGCCCGGAGCTGGGTGCCGGAGTCCAGGAGCGCGTGCTGGAGCCAGGAGTCAGTGCCCGCTGCTATGTGGCTGGAAACAGCACCTGCTGCTGCGCAGCTGGGGCAGGGGATCAGCTCCAGGGACTAGGCCCATGTGGCTGGAGACTGGGGCCAGCACCTGCCACGGCATGGCCAGAACTGGGGGCCAGAAGCCGACTGAAGCTCTGCAGCTGGGGGTCAGTACCTGCTGCCCTGCAGCCAGAGCCAGGGGTTGGTGCCCAAAGCCCCGTGCTTGGTTGGAGCCTGCTGCCGTGCGGCTGGGCTGGGGGTCGATGCCTGTGGCCAGCGCCTGCCACTGCGCAGCCGGAGCTCGGGACTGGAGCCGGGAGACGGCACCTGATGCCACACAGCTGGAACCAGGGGCCGGAGGCTGAAGCCCCGCAGCTGGAGGCCGGGGCCATGTGGCCAGAGCCGGGGGAGGGGGGTGTCAGTACCCGCTGCCCCACGGTCCGAGCCTGGGGCCGGAGCCAGGTTCCTGAATTCCCACTACTGGAGCCTGCCGCCCAACCCCCGCTCCCTCTAAGGTGTGTCAAGAACTCACCTTGCTCCTCCAGCGTTGTGCCCCACCTCTCTCCAGAGGCAGTGCAGGGCTACGCATCAAGGAGCAACAAAGAGGGAAGGGGAGGGGCCGATGCTTTGCTTCCCCTTAGAGTACATGGAATGAACAGCTCTTCCACCACCACCCTAAGAGACGCATCTTTGTTAATCACCTCTGAACACAGCTGCATGGGGAGCCAGGCTCCAGTGTGGTATTTGGATGGCACATGCAGAGCTTCACACACTCCTGTACAATTTCCTGTCTCATGCAGCAATCACCAGACCCCTGTTGCCTTAAGTAAGGGGTCTTTAGGCTTGGATCTTCCCTTTCAGTGGTGGGACAACACTGCCTCTCTGTGGCCAAATATGTAACTGTATGAAAAAGACAGTTACCTTTTCCATAACTGGTTTTCTTCGAGATGTGTTGCTCATGGCCATTCCACAGCAGGTGTGCGTGCTCGCCACGTGCACTGGTGCCGGACGTTTTTCCCCTAGCAGTACCCATAGGGGAGTGCCCCTAGCGATCCCTGGAGTGGTGCCTCCATGGTTTTGGGGACCCCCGCCCTCAGTTCCTTCTTGCCAGACAACCCCGACAGAGGGGAAGGAGGCCATGATGTGGAATGGACATGAGCAACGCATCTCTAAGAACACCAGTTACGGAAAAGGTAGCTGTCTTTTCTTCTTCGAGTGATTGCTCATGTGCATTCCACAATAGGTGATTCCAAGCTGTATCTGTCAGAGGTGGGGAGTACACAGACACTCGGGACGGAGCACAGACCTGCCGAACCCTGCGTCCTCCTTGGTTTGGGAGATGATCGCATAATGCGAGGTGAACGTGTGAACCGAAGACCATGTGGCAGCCCTACAAATGTCCTGAATGGGGACATGGGCCAAAAAGGGAGCCGACGAGGCTTGCACCCTAGTCGAGTGTGCCCTCACAATTGGCGGCGGGGGGACTCCCGCCAGGTCGTAACAGGTACGAATACACGAGGTGATCCAGTTGGAGAGCCGCTGAGTGGAGATCAGCCGGCCTCTCATGCGTTCGGCTGAGGACTTCCTGAATGGCTTTGTACGTTCCAGGTAAAAGGCCAGAGCCTGTCTCACATCCAGCGTGTGGAGGCGGTGCTCCTCACTGGACGCATGGGGCTTGGGGCAAAGGACTGGCAGGAAAATGTCCTGAGCCATGTGGTAGGTGGAGACCACCTTCGGGAGGAACGAAGGATGTGGGTGGAGCTGGACCTTATCCTCATGGAACACCGTGTACGGGGGTTCAGAGGTCAGGGCCCTGAGCTCCAAGACACATCTAGCTGACGTGATCGCCACCAGGAAGGCCACCTTCCACGAGAGGTGCGACCAGGAGCATGTAGCTAGTTGCTCAAACGGCGGACCCATCAGCCGGGCCAGTACCAAGTTCAGGTCCCACTGCGGGACTGGGGGCCTAACGTACCGGAAGAGACGATCCAATCCCTTAAGGAATCGGCCAGTCATGGCATGGGAGAACACCATGTGGCCCTGCACTGGTGGGTGGAAGGCCGATATGGCCGCCAAGTGCACCTTGATGGACCAGGGCGCCAGGCCCTGGGCTCTAAGGTGAAGGAGGTAGTCCAAAACGAGCTGGATTGGGGCAGCCGGGGGAAACCCCGCACTCATCCGCCCATCGGGAGAACCAAGACCACTTTGCCAAGTAGGCTCGGCGCATGGAGGGTCGCCTGCTTTCCAAGAGGACGCACTGAACCTTTCCTCCCGGCCTAACCATTGAGCAGTCACGCCATGAGGTGGAGTGCTGCTAGGCTGGGGGGAGGAGGCGGCCCTGGCTTGTGAGGGTCCCGTACCAATGCTGCCTGGGCCATGCCGGGGCAATCAGGAGGACCTGGGCCCTGTCTGTCTTTATCTTTTCCAGGACCTTGCTGATCAGCGGGAACAGGGGGAAGGCATAAAGAAACTGGCCTGACCAGGATAGGAGGAAGACATCAGAGATAGCTCCCCATCCCAGCCCCTCGCCTGGAGCAGAACCGGGGACATTGATGGGTCTGCCAAGTCATGAACAGGTCCACCTGGGGAGTTCCCCACTCCTGGAAATGTCTTTGCACCACCTCTGGCTGAAGAGACCACTCGTGCTGAGAGAAGAAGTCCCCACTCAAGTGATCCGCCCACGAGTTCCGAGCGCCCGCTAGGTGGTAGGCCTGTAGGCAAATGTCGTGGCCTATACAGAAGTCCCACAGCTTGAGGGCTTCCAAGCAGAGGAGCGGGCCCCACCTTGCCTGTTGATGTAAAACATCGAGGCCGTGTTATCCGTGAGAACCCTGACCACCCTGCCCTTCAGGCATGAGTGGAAGGCCACGCACGCCAGCCAGACTGCCTGAGCTCCTTGACGTTTATGTGGAGGGCCAGGTCCTCTGCAGACCACAGACCTGGGGTCTGAACATCTCCCACATGGGCTCCACACCCAGGCCCGATGGGTCGGACACCAGTTCCATCGACGGGGGCCTGCCTCTGAATGGGACCCTGCGGAACATGTTCCCCGGGGAGGACCATAATTGTAAGGAGGCGATCACAGGCTCGGGCACAGTGAGGACCTTGTCCATCCTGTCTCCGGCCTGGGAGAACACCGAGGCCAACCAGAGCTCGAGGGGCCTTATCCTGAGTCTGGCATGGCGAACCACATATGTACACGCCGGCATGTGACCCAAGAGCTGGAGACACGCTCTGGCTGTTGTCACTGGAAACTTTGTGATTGTGTCGATGAGCCCTTTCAGGGTCTCAAACCTGTCCGGAGGGAGGGAGGCTCTGGCCGACATGGCGTCTAGGACTGCCAAAATAAACTCTATGCAATGTACCGGGACTAATGTGGACTTGGTGTCGTTCACCAACAGGCCCAGAGTGGCGTACGTGGACAGAAGGAGCGCCACATGATCCCGCACCTGTGACCGGGAGCTGCCCTTGACCAGCCAGTCGTCCAAATAGGAGAAGATCTGGACCCCACGGCACCTGAGGTAGGCCGCCACCACAGACATACACTTTGTAAATACCCTGGGGGCAGTGGACAGGCCAAACGGGAGGACCGTGAATTGGTAGTGCTCCTGCCCAACCATGAAACAGAGGAAGCGTCTGTGCCCCTCGAATATATGGATGTGGAAGTACGTGTCCTGCAGGTCGAGGGCGGCGTACCAGTCCCCGGGATCCAGGGAGGGGATGACGGAGGCCAGGGAGACCATGTGGAACTTGAACTTCATCATGTGCTGGTTCAGGCCTCGCAGGTCCAGGATGGGCCTGAGCGCCCCTTTGGTCTTCGGGATAAGGAAATGGCGGGAGTAGTACCCCCTGCGTTTGAACTCCGCTGGCACCACTTCCACCGCTCCTAGGCCAAGGAGCCGCCCCACCTCCTGCTCGAGCAGAGCCTCGTGAAGGGGGTCCCCCAAGAGGGATGGGGGCGGAGGGCGGTTGGGTGGGGTAGAGGTAAACTGGAGGGTGTAGCCCCAGGAGATGGTGCTGAGGACCCATCAGTCCGAGGTCAGCCACGACCACTCCAGGAGAAAAGCACACAACCAGTTGGAGAAGGGAAGCTTTATTGCAGGTGGATCCCTGATGTGAACTGGTAGATTGCCCCCGGGCGTCCTGTCAAAACTGCCATTTCCCTGCCTGTTTGCCCTTGGAGGACCCAGGCTAGGGGGCAGACCGGGACTGCCTCTGCCGACTTTTTTATAGTCCCGTGACTTTTTATAAGGGAGCTCGTATTTAGAGTGGGTGGCCTGGGTGGGAGCCTGCTATGGCTTAAACTTAGGTCTAGCTAGAGCCAGAACATAGAGGCCAAGAGTCTTAAGTGTAGTGCGGGAGTCTTTCAGGCCATGCAGTTTTATGTCTGTCTGTTCTGCAAACAGAGCCTTGCCGTCAAATGGGAGGTCCTGCAAGGAGTCTGCGCCTCACTGGACAGCCCAGTCAGCAGGAGCCACGACGCCCTTCTCATGGACACTGCGGAGGCCATGGACCACGTGGCTGTGTCCACCGCATCCGTCGCTGCCTGCAGGGTTGTCCTGGCAGCAGCTCTACCCTCCTCAACCAGAGCTTTGAACTCCTTCCTGTCACACTCCTGGAGGGAGTCCTCGAACTTGGGCAGAGACAGGGCCGGCGCTTCCATTTAGGCGACCTAGGCGGTTGCCTAGGGCACCAGGATTTGGGGGGTTGGGATTTTGCTGCCCTCGGCGGCAGGGGGTCCTTCCGCGCTCCAGGTCTTCAGCGGCAATTCTGCGGCGGGTCCTTCACTCGCTCCGGGACCCGCCGCCGAAGTGCCCCGAAGACTGGGAGCGCGGAAGGCCCCCCCCGCCGCAGAATTGCCGCCGCCGACAAGGAGCGCGGAAGGACCCCCGCCTAGGGCGCCAAAAACCCTGGCGCCGCTCCTGGGCCGAGAGCCCCACAGATTGAACTCATAACGGCCCAGGAGAGCCTGATGGCTCACCATCCGCAACTGGAAGCTCGAGAACGAATAAATTTTTCTCCCAAATGAATCCAGCCTCCTTGAGTCTTTATTTTTCAGAGTAGGGACTGGTTGGCCCTGCTGCTCCCTGTGGTTGACCGACTTGACCACGAGGAAGTTGGGGGCAGGGTGGGTGTATGTATAGGTATTCATGCCCCTTGGCAGGCACAAAATACTTGCATTCCGCTCTCTTAGAGATGGGGAGCAATGAGGCTGGGATTTGCCACAAGGCATTTGAAATTTTTGCCACACCTTTGTGGAGTGGAAAGGCCACCCTGCCCAGTACCGAGGTGGACAGGACGTTAAAGAGGGAGTCCGAGGGCTCCTCCACCTCCTCTGCCTGAAGGTTGAGGTTTGATGCCACCCTTTTCAATAATTCCTGGTGGGCTTTAGAGTCCTCCTGCGGGACGGAGGGAGGAGGGACCATAATCGCCTCATCAGGGGAGGGTGAAGAGGCGGGTGCGGTACTTTGCGTGTCCACTGGCACTGGAGGATCCACCACCTGGTTGCTCTCCGGGCACAGCGCCGAAGATGTATGTCCCACCGACTCCTTCCTCGGAGGCTGGGAGAGGGAGGCCTACAGCTGTTCCGAGGCTCTGGCCACTGAGCGAGCCCCCACTGGGGGCTGCGTCGGGACCATGGTGGCCACTTGTACCATTGTGCCGGTGCCACTGCACCTGCTGTGGCACCGGCGAAGCCAGCTGTTCGGCCTGGCTGGCCTGTCCCATTGATGAACGACTACGAAGGGAGGCCGGGCTGACCTACGACCTGCCGCTGTCCCTGGACCGGGAGGAGCGGTAGCGCCAGGAGCGGTGCCGGCCACGAGATCGTGATCCTGACGTGGAGAAATGGTACTGCCAGTAGCAGCTGCTACATGATTGCCTCTGGTGGGCAGATCTGCGATGGCGAGGCGCCGGCGATTGACGCCCAGGGTAGCGGGAGCAGTGCTGTGGCAGGGTCCTGGAGCGAGACGACGAACGGGAGCTGCGTCAACATTCATGTCACAACTGGCTACGACAGCCCCTCAGAGACGAGGACCTTTGGCGTCGTCTTCCTCGGTCCACTCCTTGAGGCGGAACGGTGCCTGGAGTTTCTGTCAGTCGGAACCCAGCCAGACAACTTGATGGGGGTCAACGGTGACTGTGTGGACTATGCATGGGACAGTTGCTGAGTGGCAAATGGCATCGGGAACATTCCCTCAACCATGACCGGTACCGAGTCAGGGGCGACTGCGGAGATCCCAGAGGCAGCTTGCCTCTGGACCGCGGGGCCAACATTGGCGGTGCTACTGGTACCGGCACGGACATAACGTCCCGGGCTGCTTGCAGAGCCTCTGGCGTGGAGGCCATCCGGACATCCAGGGAAGCCTGCTCCGAATGGGCAGGGCTACTCCGCTTGACCTGAGTCGGAGGCCTAGAGGCCGATGGGGACCGAGGACTACCCAACATAGGTCTAGCCTCTCCCCCAGTCTTGCTCCAGTGCCGCGGCGGAGAAGGCCTCTTCTTAGCCTTCTTGGTGTGCCCAGTGGACGGGGAGCGGTGCCGACTGGTAGATGGCACCGGGGGGGGTCCCTGTGCTCTGACAGCGTGGTATCCGGTGCCGACTTGGAGCGGCGCGCCGGAGTCGGGGTCAATGCCGACTCCATCAGGATGGCCTAGAGCTGAATATCTCTCTCTCTCAGTCCGAGGCTTGAACGACTTGCAAATCTTACAGCGATCACTGAGATGGGTTTCACCCAAACAGTGTAAACAGTCCGAGTGCGGATCACTCACTGGCATCGGGTGCCTACAAGTGTGGCACTACTTACAACCCAGGGCACGGGTCATGCTCCGGCCTGGCCGCACTAAACTAATCAAATCAACTACTTAACTACAGGTACTACTACACTGAACAAACAAGAGTTCCGAAGCACCTTCACTGGCGGCAAGAAGGAACTGAGGGTGGGGGGGAGCGCGCAGTGCCCCTTATACCGCGCCATGGAGGCGCCACTCTAGGGGTTGCTAGGGATGCTCCCCTACGGGTACTCCTAGGGGAAAAACTTGCGGCACTAGTGCACGTGGCGAGCATGCACACCTATTGTGGAATGCACATGAGCAATCACTCGTAGAAGCGCCGCCCAGCACCCGTCCCCTCCCACATGCAAACTCTGCTGCTGCTTGGGGTGGGGGGAGGGAAGAAACGGTGGCCTGCGACTTCCCCAGCAGTGGCAGGTGTGACTGGAGCAGGGGTTGCCTGAGCTGCCCCTGAGCCAGGTGCACTGGCCGCTGCACAAGTCACGGAATACACTACTTCTGTGACAAACTCGCACCCATAATAGCGCACAATATTATATGGGCTTTTTTATTTTGTTCTTGAAGCTGTGAGATACAGCCAATGGTTTTGATCCCTGCTCTGTCCCGAATCTGCAGTATTATTTAATTTTCAAAGAAAAGGCAATAAGAAAAGCTTATAAAACAACTGTGCACCACACCTGTGTGACTAGAATAGGCCTGTTCCTAAATAACCAAGAGATGCTCAGAGAATACTTCAGTCTCCCAGAGAGTTCAATAAAATAATCCCTTCTCTGACTTAAAATATGGAAGACAAAAATAATAACAAAAGGAATAGAAGTTTGTGTGATGGAAAGTGACCAGGTATGTATGTAAGCCTGGGGTGCTGAAATGAACTAGCTGCCCTAATGGAGGAACATTACTCAGGCTCCTAAGTAGGTTAGATTTGCAGAACTAGCAGATGAGTTCTCCACCTTTGGGAGAGATGAAGAGAGTTTTCAGCGTTAAACCTGAGTCCGTTTGGTTTGTTCCCAAAGAGCCACAGCTGCACCATCAACATTGAGAATAAGGAGAAAGGTTGCAAGTAAGAACTGAGCTTTAACTTCCCCACCAACATTGTCAAACAGTAAATGTTACAGCATGGTTACTGCAGAGGATAGAAATGCACAGATCTCCTGTTTCCAAACCCCACTGAAACCGGATGTGAAGACTGTGGTGACCTAGGCCATTCTACACTGATGTGGTTGTGGTAATAAAATCATTGGCTCAAACTCTGAAATGTGATGGTCCATTCAGGGTAAGAAAAATCTGAGGTACAAAGGTAGATTTAACTCTCTTAACACCCAGTACTCCTGCCCAAGGGAAAAATGTATTGATTGTTATGGAGCAGTACCTGATGCTCCATATGTTTTCATACCAGAAAAACTAAGTTTAATGTTTTTCTTCTAAATTTAAGAGCACCAGTGTGCTCCTTGCAAAGAAGCTCAGTGGAAAAGAAAGCAAGAGGAGGCTTATGACAAGCTCCTTTATGAAAGGTTTCCTGGTGTTTCTGTTGAACCTCAAATATTTCACCTACGAAGGACAGCAAGAAAAATAAATTAGGAAGTGTATTAGCAAATGCTCCCATGCAAAACTCTAAACTTTATTCACCTTTATTTATATATTTAACATTTCTAAAGTATTTACTTCTTGCTTTGACAAAAATGAAAAATATAGGAGCACTTTACTCCTCCTTAGGAGAGAAGGGTTATATATACAGCTATGGAGAGATATCGGTTCCCCCTTTACATACAAAGAAAAATAATATTAATAAAAAAGTGCTTCATTGATCATAAAAGACTAAGAGCTGCAAGCATTTATTCACACTATATATCACATACCCAAAAAACCCGTATCATAACCTCTTGGCACCTGTCATTAGGAACTGCAGAATCTGACTTATTCCTGACTCTGCACCACAAAACCACACAATGTTAGTGTGTAGAACTACACCATGTCCACTAAGGTCAAGCTTCTAATCACTATCCTCAAAGGAAAAGCCAGAGAGATAGGAGCTGGTTTCTGTTCCAACCTTCTCAGCTGTACCTGGAACTGTAACCACTGTAGCAGTTCTAGTCAGGATTTTTACTGCATTTTCCCAGGAATAATTCATTTTCGATAAAACTTGAATTGGAGACCCTAGATTTTTCTTTGCTCTTCCCCTGCTGATGATTTCCAAGTGTTTCAAAACATGTACCAGGGAGGAGCCCAAAGAGCATTGTCACCAGACATCCTACCCTCTAAGCACATGGGCTCCTATGCTAAACCAGCATCTTGGAACATTCATTTTCATCTTGTAAATCTTCAGCTTACAATACAGCAGTGTATGCACCTTTCACAAGCAGTGTGAAAAGTTCAGACATCAAAAATAAAATACTTTGACATGTCTTTCCCCTAAGGTTCTACCAGCTATTCGGAGATGCTTCTCTCTTTATGAAGTTCACTCTAGGAGGTGTCATTTTGATGTTCTACTGAAGGCAAGTACCCCTCTAGCCCAAGACCCATTATAATTTCTTGCACCTCTGTACTCAGAAACTTTTACATACTCCAAGGGAATTTGTTCTACTTGAGCATGTCAGAAGTAGAAGCTGTCACAGCTTAGCCTAGACAATATATTATACATTATAATGTACTTTTCTTCCTTCTCCAAACTGCATTAAGCATACTGTATCAAAAGGAAAAGGGTGTGTGAGAGTACCAAATGTTCTCATTAAGCAATAGATATTCAAAAGACTCACAATTTAATGAGGTGGTTTTAAAAGTTGCTTTCAAATTGGGGGGGGGGGGGGGGAAATCCAGTTTTTTTTTTGGTTTTTGTTTAGATGCTTGTTTAGGATTATCAAGTCTACAGTATACAGATCACAGAATGAAAAGGAGGAAATGTTCCACAGACATGACAAGCATCAATGTACTTATTTTCACTGACTGGTAGCCTCAGGCCAGTGAAATTTTACTCAGCAAGATATCACAGCCATTCTATAGTTGCTTTGAAATCTCTCATTAAAGTGTGAGTCTGATCATCAGTATGACATTCAGTCTATGTTTGAATGCACCACAGTGAGTGCCCGATCAATGAACCAGCTCTGCATTCTGGATAAACTATTCTAAAAAAATGGGACAAGGGTAGTAGTTTAAAGGTCTCCTAATTTCCCTGACACCGTTTTCTTTATGATGAGTTACATTTACAGAACCTTACATAGAAGCACCAATGTAAAACCAGTCCTGAACAGGAAGCCATTCAATCCCCTTCCCTTTCACTTCCCTTAAATAAGCACATACTTTCCTTAGCCAAAGGTGTCCAGGTGTTTCCACTCAAAGCCACAGCCGGCTTGGCTAATGGCAATAAAAGATGTGGATTACATATGTAAATACAGAGCCGCTGAGTATGGTAATCTGTGATTGATCCCCCTTTCACGCAGTGAGGCTAAGTAAACCCACTCTAAGAACAGAGGGAGAGTCCTCTCTTGGGAAAGAGATTCCCATTTTTTCTAGCAGCAACAGTTTCCCAAACAGCAGTTTCTTGTTTGGAAGTAATAGGAGTGACTGAAAGCACTTGCACTGACATGACAGGTATTCACACTCCGCACGCTGTCTCTGGACTGATTCCCCTCCTCTCCTTTCCTCCATAAAATTGAGAAGTCTGTCTGCAGCACAGTTCAATGGTGGCGCAGCTAGAAGCATGAGGGAGACCTGGTCCTGGGCCCAGCCCCTTTCCCACTTCCCCAGTCTTCCAGAAAAACTAAAAAAAATACATACATATATACACACACACACACCAATAGGATAAAAAGGAAAGGGGGGAATAGCTGGAAAAGAAGAATTCCACAATCCAGTGGTACGTCCTAGAGTTCTGTCCCTCTGAGCAGTGATCCATGCCCAAACTCCAAAGTGCACGGCACGGCTTCTCCAGTCCTACCAGCCTCTGTCCACCAAGCATGTCTGTTTAGGAGAAGAGTCAGCATGGTCTTTTTCACCCTTCCTTCTAGGCTGGAGCTTCAATTTGAAGAGGCAGCGATGGGTTTATCCAGTTCAAGGTCAAGGCTGGAACTACTGGGATGCAAGCTGCTGTAGCAAGATTTGCAGACTCTGCTGGGTTCAAAGAGCTGTTGACTGGGAACTGGCACCTTCTGGTTACAGCAACTGGAGCAAAACACATTCCCACAATTCCTTGGATCAAGAACAGAAAGAGAGGAAAGAAATGGAAGAAAAAACAATTAGAAGCAATTTGATTTAGCGAGACAAGTTTTAATATTACAGTATGCCTTTGCAGGTGAACTAAGTGCTAGTGAAAGGGGTCAGACTGATAGCCCTGGAGACTGCAGTTATTCTCTAGACAACAGAGCAGAGGCAGAGACAGGGCAAGCTTCCCCTTCCAACCACACCCCTGTGTTTCACCACTGATGGGACCACCTCTAAAGCAGATAAGAGACTGAGTCTCCCATTTGTGATTCAATCACTGGCCTCTACTAAGGCCTTGGCTACACTGGCAATTCACAGCGCTGCACTTGCTGCGCTCAGGGGTGTGAAAAAACACCCCCTCTGAGCGCAGCGAGTGCAGCGCTGTAAAGCGCCAGTGTAATCAGCGCCTGCAGCGCTGCAAGCTACTCCCCTCGGAATCCGCTGTGAATCCGCGAGTGTAGCCAAGGCCTAAGACTTAGGTGCTTTTGAAATTTTACCCCAAGTGACTTGGGCAGCTATGTCCCATTTTCAGTGGGACTCACAGGCGTCTAAGGCTACAGTTGCACTAGAGAGTTTACAGTGGCGGAGCTGCACTGATGCAGCTTGCACCGTTGTAAGCTCCCTAATGTAACCCACCAACAGTGCTGTCTACACCGATGCTTAGGTCGGTGTCACTTACATCGCTCGGGCGGGGGGGGGGGGGGGGGGGGAGAAGGGGGCGCTTTTTCACACCCCTGAGCGATATAAGTTACACCGCAGTACGTGCTAGTGTAGATATAGCCTAAGTCACGTGACTTTGAAAATTTTACCCTCATGTTCAATTGTGGGGTGCACTAGGAACTGGACTGAGACCCCCAACTCAGTGGAAGTAGGCCAAAGAGCTGTTGGATGGTGAAGCTTCTGTTTACTACCAATCTTGTCCATATTTGAAACAGTGACCTAAAGGCTCCATGTCCCCATAATCCTATAACACTACAGTATTCCTTTTTGGGAAGTGAGAGTACAAAGGGGTAACTAAGCCTTTTTTCTTGTTTCTTACACGTATATGCTTTGGAAGATTTAAATATGGGCCAGATAAAATACGATAAAACTTTAACAAATGTAGTCTACCCACTACCTCCAAGATCCAATAAAGGTCTGTGCTGCGATGGTTGTAGCTCAGTGGAACCATAGCGGCATCATACTTCCGCACACAGAAAATGTGAAAATCAACCAGAACCATGCAAAGCCATGGGATAAGCAGCTGTGTATTCCATGCTTAGAAAGTGACAATAACAATGCAGCAGAACAAGCAGTCTTATACACATTCCTGTCAGGTGTCAGTCGGCGGAGGCATGCTGGCTCATGCACCTCAGGGGAGTCATGGATAAATTTGGAATCTTGAAAATGATTAAATTTTTCACCCCCACCCGCCCAAATCCTGGCTCTGATCATTCTAAGCTGAGGAGCACTATAGTTCACACCCCTGCCCTCCAAAACTAGGCAGGCATTATTAAGACGTTAACACTGTACTTCAGGGACCTGAAATTTTCAAATTTTACACAGAAGCTTCCAGAGTTTATCTGCTTGGCTTATGTTTTTCTCATTAACTCTTTGGTGCTAGGATTTTGTGCCGGTAGGGGCTTATGGGGGGAGATCTTGATTTCCTGCTGCCTAGAGACTGATGGGCAGAAAAGTCTGAATGTGTCTAGCAGCCTTGATTAATCTTTCAATGCCAGGAGACAAGATTTCCTGATGCTAGTAACTGGTGGAGTGACAGACAGCAAAGGGAAATCCCATTTCTCACCTCAATGGGCTAATTTCCCCAGCTCTGCACAGCAGCTTCTGGTTATAAAGCTCTAACCTTAGCACTAGGAAACTCACTTTGGCTAGACTCGTACAGTGGTTTTTGAAGTCTTCGTATGGACTCCATTAGAAACTGCTATTAGAAAAAACCGCAGGAGTGAAAACAGTTTAATGCAATGCAATACCGAGAAGCCCGGCAGGAAAGCAGTTCAGATATTCTAGAGCTCTGTTTCAGAAAGGACAATTATCCAGCAGAAACTTACTGTTGACAGACTAGAACAAAATGGTTTTCTGGAGAAAAGCAGCAAAACATTTTTTAAAATCTGTTTAGATCAGCAGCTTGTCTCACACACCTGATCTGTTTTCTCTTAGGGTTCTCCCCCTAACTCCTGAAGGGCCTTGTACTCTGCTAGAGGTTCATTCAATCTCATCCATCTTGCCTCTTTAACAGACACCAGAAGCTCAATGGAAAATGTCATATTCCTCCTCTGAGAGACGACCTGACTTTTGCTTTCCCAACATCCTGCTATCACTCCCACCTTCTCTCGCCAAGTAATAAACATCTACCCTTACCCTTTCTCCGCCAGGCTCTACTTACTTGCTTCCCCCAAGGTATTTTTTACTACTGATAAAATGGCACAGCCACACCAGCACTCTCCTATATCATTCACACTTCACAAAATACTCAGACATAAAGGAAAAGGGTTCAAAATAAACTGGTAAGAATTAAATTTGTAGGTTGCTCCTTGCAATTAGAAGTGAAGCATTCACAGATTCCAAGGCCAGATCATGATCATCTAGTCTGATCCTCTGAATAACCCCTTGTAGAACTTCCCCAAAATAATTCCAATCTTGGTTTAAACATCCAATCTTGATTTGAAAATTGTCAATGGAGAATCCACCACGACCCTTGGTAAGTTGTTCCAAGGGTTAATTACTCGCACTGTTAAAAATGTATGCCTTATATCCAGTCTGAATTTTGTTTCTTGTTTCTCAAACAAATGACTCACTGAAGTGGGGGTTAGTTTGAACTGTGATGTGGATTACATAACAAAAAGCTGAGTCCTAAATGCCTTTCTGTGGAAAGAGCTGCTTGATCAGTCATATGAAACTAAACACCTGACAGGCTGTACTATCCACCCAGGATTCATTTCTGGTGTTTTCTGGACAAGTGAAGAACAAAGATGAGGGCAGGGAGAAATAAAGTTAGTTTGGAGAAGTTATCAAAGAAATGCAGATAGACAACAGACAGAGGCTGTTGCAAATGCTCACCAGGTTTGATCAACACGTTCAATGTCCCTGCAGGGAGGGGAGAAAGAGCTCAGAGGGGAAACTAGTAAAAGACACAAATGGTGCCAACAAAGGACACTGAAGTTTCTTTAACTTGCTCAAGAGTAAAGAATATGTGGTTTTCAACCTCATTTTCGCCCTCACAGGGACAGGGTGAGCAGGTCCACCCTGTGCAGCAGGATTAATGAAACATTAAGATATGAAAACATTTGATCTTCTTGTTGTAGGTCACTTATTTCTTGCTAGTCCCTTGAAAGCCATCTCAACCAATATGGATGGCCTGTTCCAACCAGGTTGGAAACTCTGAGAATGGCATGCAATGCACGAACTAAATGGCAATTTGCAATAAAACCTGAATCCCTGAAGGGATTATAATTCCCAGGGTCTTTAGGCATGTCCAGTGTACACACCGAACAGGAGCCCTCTAGAGCCTAGGCCTGGAAAGTTGTAGGCTAAGTGGCAAAGCGATTCCAGGGAGACAGAGGAAGCAAGATGTCAGTGCTAAATGGGAAACGCTTTGCAATGGACAACTAAAATAAGCAAACCCACTAGAGAAAGGACAGAGGAAAACAGCAGAGCTCAATTCTCACCAAATATGTCAGATGTATGTAATTTTAATACCTAGCATTTATACTTTTCATCTGAAGCTGTAAGTCATATATATATATACACAGATGAGGAATCTTGGGAAAATCAAAACTGCTCAACTTATTCTAGTCATTCTTTACTGGGTTTGTTTATCTTCTCAAAAGAACAAAATATAAAAATGGACACAAAGCACAGCAGATGCTTTAACTCATTGCTGCTTCAAAGGGCAATACAGCATCAAAAACAGATGATCACCATCTGTTTAAGTGCTATCTTCTCTGATCATCTTGTCTGCTCCGATATCCAACAACGGGATTCAGTAATATAGGGATACACCTTCATTCCCTGAAGCATGAAAATATGATTTATAAAGAGGGGGTTACTTACCTGTAACTGGAGTTTCTTCAAGGTATGTGGTCCCTAACTGTATTCCACTGAGGGTTATGCGCATGCACCATGCACCCAGAGCTGGAGCTTTTCTAAGTAGTATTACTCGTTGGTCTGCTCATGCACCCTTGTGCCACCCTGTAGTTTCGCTTGAGGCGATAAAGGGTAGGGCAGACCGACCGCGTCTCCAGTTCCTTCTCCACCGTAGACATACCAGATCCCCAACAGAGGAGAAGGAGGGTGGGATTGGAATACAGATAGGGATCACACATCTCAAAGAATCTCCAGTTACAGGTAAGTAACCTCCTCTTCTTCTTTGAGTGACAGTCCTATTGTATTCCACTGAGGGTGATTAACAAGCAATACCTATATAGGAGGCGGGAGCGAGGAAGATGACGGAACCGTGGAATGGAGGACCACTGCACCGAATGCTGAATGAGGCGTCCATCGCGGAATCATATACTGGAGTATAGTGAGAGGAAAAGGTGTGTACCGAATTCTACGTGGCTGCCTTACCTATGTGTACAAGGGGCACGATGTGGAGTGCGGCTGTGGTTGATGCTTGCAGTCTCATGGAATGGACTCATATCCCTCAGGTGGGGATCATCCCAACAATTGGTAGCAGCGTATAATACATCCTGAGACCTACTTGGAGATTCTCTGAGTGGAGATGGCCTGTCCCTTAATTCTCTTCACTACGGAAACAAATAGCCTGGGCAACTTTTGAAATGGCTTCATCCTTTGTAGGTAAAAGGCCAGGGTCCTATCTACATCGAGGGAATGGAGTTGCCATTCCTCATGAGAGCTGTGTGGTTTGGGGAAAAAGTAGGTAAATGGATGGGTTGGTTGAGGTGGAATTGGGAAACCACTTTTGGAAGAAATCTGGGATGTAGTTTCACTGAAACCTTGTATTTATGGAATGTGGTGAACGGAGGGTTTTCCCATCATGGCCCACAGTTTGCCAACCCTCCTCACTGGGATTCTCTGTCCCAAGCCAGGATGCTACTTAATCAATAGGCCAGTGCCACCTGGTGCTATCTAGCATGGCCCCCTATCAGCAATAGGTTTGGCTCAGGCTAATCCAATGAGCTTGTACTTCAGGCAGGCGTCCATTTCAGAAACCTTTACACAAGCAATTGGGGGGGGGGGGGTAAGAGTGTCAGAGCAGAGGAAAAAGAGACAGAAAGTAGCAGATTCCCTGCCAGTGACTGAAAAAGATGTGATTCCTATGTTGGTTGTACTGAATGGGAAAAGGTTTAGACAATATTTTATAACATTTACATTTACTTAAAAAAATATGCCTGCAAAGAGCAGACTGTCTCTGAATCACAATTTAAGGGAAAAGGAAGGCTGACTCTGTTTGAACGGGTATGGAGCTGATAGCAGGTTTGGCTTTTGAAATAGACATTGCAAATAAATTGGGACCCAAGAGCAAAAACAGCCTTGTTTTCCCAAAGAAGGCTGGATTCCTTGCTTCAGCAGTGCATATGGTCCTCCTACTCTAGAATTTCTCTTATCCAGACATCCTTCCTAGTCTTTCCTAAATTACGAGAAACAGAATGGTCAGTTCAACTCAGGACAGCCTCGCTGTTCAGCTGCTTCCCCTTTCACCTTCAACTCTCTATGAACAGGTTACCTGCAGTGGTGCTTCCTGCTGGCAAGCCAGAATGTACTGTCACAGCCATAGCAGTGTGCAGCGAGGTGGTCTGGAAGCCATCGTGTCACCTGTGAAACACAGAACACAAAGACAAATTTGTCAAGGAGACAGCCCTTGAAAAATCAGTCTGGCCTGAGCGTATAAAGCCCATGAAGAGCACAGACACGGACACGTGCCCCCTGCTACTTAAATTGGACAGATTCAATCCTGGCAATACTGAAAGAAAGAGAAGACAGAAATCTTCTCCTCGGAAAGTGATCCACCAAATTCCCTCCAGCCACACAGAGAAGAAGTCCTAATTTATAGCTCACTGATTTCTTTCTATACTTCAAAAGGTACCCAAGCCAAACATGTTTACAGGGAACGTGTTAGTCCAGGTTTCCTTCAGCTATTGTCTTTCCATGGTTTCTCAAAAATTGTTCATAGACACCTGACTGCAGAGGGCTCCTCGGCACAGATATTTGAAGTGTTAGAGATAAGTGAGGGCAAGGGGGATAGTTTACAAGAACTGGTGTGACCATGGGGCTGTAGTATAACCATGTTATGGAGATCATGTCCTAACAGAAGGAAAGAGGGAGGAATATCACAGACAGAGATTTAGTCTGTACCTCTGTGTCCTGTTTATCCACCTGCTCCCAGCTGGCTTCAGAGAAAATCTCTGTGCTGCAGCGAGACAAGCAGTTCTGATCCAGATTGCTTTCCGAGTCGGGTATTGAAGTCTGTTGGCAAACAAACACAGCTGAACAGAACCTGCACATACTCCCACTTCCACACGAACCAGAAGTAAACAGTTGGGAAGGGGGAATCTGTGCACCTCCTGCTAGGAAAAGATAGATTATGCTTGGACTGGAGGGGCTCAGGTCAGATATACTTACATACCTATAATTTAGGTTGTGCCAGTACAGACAAGAGTTCTATCTGGGATGGGACTAAATGTGCAACAAGTGAGGCAGTTTGCTTGTGTAATGGTGTTCTGCAACAGGACAGAATGAAACTGTTAACCCTTTAATGCTGGACATGGGGTTAAAATCTACCTGTTGCAGTGTATGTGCAAGTTTCCGGACACATAGCAAATGATTAACAGTGGGCACCTCACAAATTTCACAGCTGTACCCTGTCACTCCAATTTCTCAGCCCTATCTCCTTTCCAAAGTTCTTTCATTTTAAAAAACAATATTTATAATATGTATGCCTTGCTGTTTCTGATAGTTCCTTTGGGAAGATGCAAGTTAAAATCAAACATGTAGAGGTAAGGATTAGAGCCCACTTCCACAAGTAAGTCTTTGGACTGATGCGTCCTTGCCAGGTTGAACTTTATTTCAACTGACTTTGGTCAAAGGACACACATGACAGCTCTTCCAGACATGAGAGATTCAAGAACTTTTGTTCTCCACCTTTCAGTGCTGGAGAGCTGGTACCTCTGATGCTAGCTTAGAGAATATACCTATCAAGACCAGGCAGAAATAAAAGATAGAGACTAGGACCCAGGTTTGTAAAAGTATGTAGGTGCCTAAAGATGTAGATAGGCACCTAAGTGCTTTTGAAAATCCATTTCAATCTGCCCATACATTACACATTGTGAAGGCCCTTATCTCAATAAGAATACTTTGAATTGGGTCACATTTCTGTCAGGAACCCAAGCTCCAGCTAATGAGAGAAGACCATTTTGAATGATGCTCAGCAGACCTTGCAGTCACAAAATCAGCATTTAGCAATTATTATATTAGCTGCAACCTCAGTGGCCCAAGAAGTTCATGCAAGTCTTTCCCAATGAATGCGCCTAGGACTATCCAGCCCCTCTGTCAACTATACCCTTTTGCCACTTCCAAAGAATGCTTATAAACATTACTCCTGGGGGAATTCTGCGCCACTGTGCAATGCAGAATTTGTGCAGAATTAATGTTCTGCACAGAATTTCCTTTTTCCCCTCATAGAAATGGTTCTGCAGAGCTGCTGGCCACCACTAGGGGCCACTAGACCCAGCAGAGCTCAGCTCCCCAGCTTGCAAATAGAAGACACTGCCAGGGGAAGGGGGAGCTGGAGGGTTCCTGGCAGCTGCAGTCCCCGACACACCCTGAAAGAAAGACATGGTGTGCACTACAGGGAACTCCGTACAAGCCCAGGACCCAGCATCAGGGTGTTTCTTTCTCTGGATCCCTGGGCTCTGGGGGTGTGAGTGTATAGGATGTGGGGCACCCCTCAGCTGGGCACTGAGGGCAGGGGGTGCATATGTCTGGGCTGGGGAACGCACCGCAGCTGGCTTTGGAGGGGTAGGGGGTGCAGGTGTCTGGGCTGGGGGTGCCCTGCAGCTGGGCTCTGGGGGGTAGGGGTGCAGGTGTCTGGGCTCGGAACAGGGGGTGTAGATGTCTGGGCTGGGGGATGACCCATGGCTGGGCTCTGGGGGGTAGGGGATGTAGATGTCTGGGCTGTGGAGGCACCCTGTGGCTGGGCTTTGGGGGGAGGGAGGGAGAGGGGGGTGCAGGTGTTTGGGTCCCTGGCTGGAGGGGGCAGAGAAGCAGGAACTGGGTTGTCGTAGGGTTTTCTTTAACTCTCTAGTCCTGGGGGAATTTTTGTTGTTGTCTGTATTGTTATAGACATAGTTGCTGACAGATATTCAAAATAATTGAAACTGGTGTGATTATATAATGTTATTTTGACAAATAAATTATGCAGCGTTTTAAAATATTGTGCACAGAATTTTTAATTTTTTGCACAGAATTCCCCCCAGGAGTAAAACCTGTAAATATTGTAAATGTAAATCTTTTATAATTCTGTAGCTGTACAAAATATACACACTACATGTAAAATGAGGCGTCCGGTGGCACCTAGAAGTGGGGTTTTTTACCCACGAAAGCTTATGCCCAAATAAATCTGTCTTTAAAGGTGCCACCAGATGCCTCATTGTTTTTGTGGATACAGACTAACACGGCTACCCCTCTGATACTTGACACACTACATGTGTGTATAGAGAGTGAAGTTTTCATTATTATTGTAATTTGTATTGTGGTAGTGTTCAGAGACCTCATTCAGGATCAGTATCCCAATGTACTATGTGCTGTTCAAACACATAGGAAGACATGGTCCCTGCTCCAAGGAGTTTACAATCTGAGTATTCCCTTATGCCTCCCCTACCATCCTCATCCTTTCCATCCCCTCCCCCATTCCTTCTCTGCTGCTTTCCACCTCCCTCTCTCTAACTCTTTGCTCTTCCCTTCTCTAAACTAACTGACAGGCCTCTGAAAAAAGACGCCACAAACACAGTTGCTTGGTGGTAGAGGGGCTTCAAAGTTCCAGTGGCTCCTGCTGTTTGTTTTTTGAAGCTACGCTACCACCAAGAAGCAGAGTGAAGTAGGGGCATTGGCTTCTTTTTTGAAGTCTTGTTACTGCAGTTTAATTCAAACGGGAGGAATAGGCAAAAATAGGTAAGGGGAGGAGGATTGAAGGGAATTTAAAAATTCACCACACCCACATGTGCCCAATGTATTTGCTTTACCTACAGATTATATATTTACAATTACAAACTTGTGGATACTACACAATTTGTAATCTTTTTATAGTATCCATAATGTTGCAACAACTACATACGTGATGTAGTCTAGCTGTAGCAAACATACTACACTCAAACTATGCTCAAGATTCAGGTCCTACTCTAGCTGCTTTAAGAAGCTTTAATGTGGCAAAGCTATAAAAGCTGGCTTTACTGGCACTTGAAGACTCCCCTTTTGTAAGGGAAATCCCTGGGTGGCAGAGGCAGCATAGCAACTCTAAGTCGCCACCACTACTGAGCCTAGTGTAGGCCACATCTTTGAGGGAAGGGGACATGGCCCACATCCCTGTGCCTCAGTGGTTCCCAGCTCCCAGAACAACCACCTTTGCACCCGCCTCTCAGTGGTTTGCGCATTGGCCTGTTAAACCCAGGGTTGTGAGTTCAATCCTTGAGGGGGCCACTTAGGGATCTGGGGCAAAAATCAGTACTTTGGTCCTGCTAGTGAAGGCAGGGGGCTGGACTCGATGACCTTTCGAGGTCCCTTCCAGTTCTATGAGATAGGTATATCTCCATATATTACTTTGCATTTATCAACATTGAATTTCATTGATTATGCCAAGGACCAAAGGGCCAGTCATAAAATCATAGACTATCAGGGTTGGAAGAGATCTCAGGAGGTCATCTAGTCCACCCCCCTGCTCGAAGCAGGACCAACCCCAACTAAATCATTCCAGCCAGTCCTATAGATCTGGCCCAATAAATTATATGTAAATGTTTAAAAAGTTCTCTCAACCATTTTATGGGCACAGCAAAAACTGTGTAAAGACACCGTGATTAGCCTCATTCCACAGCACACCAAAGGTGTGTGTAAATTAGGACGGTCAAACAATTAAAAAAAATAATCGCGAGATTTAAAAAATAGTCGCGATTAATCACAGTTTTAATCGCACTGTTAAACAATAGAATACCAATTTAAATGTATTATAAATATTTGTGGATGTTTTTCTACATTTTTAAATACATTAATTTCAATTATAACAGAATACAAAGCTCACTTTATATT
Source organism: Terrapene triunguis (assembly GCF_002925995.2). Taxonomy (NCBI): domain Eukaryota; kingdom Metazoa; phylum Chordata; order Testudines; family Emydidae; genus Terrapene; species Terrapene triunguis. The sequence goes on from NW_020665133.1 coordinate 939,549, forward strand.
ATTATTTTTTATTACAAATATTTGCACTGTAAAAAAGATTAAAAAAAGATAGTGCAATCTACAAGTCAAAGCATGAAAGGGCCTATGAATAGTTAGCATATCTGGCACATAAATACCTTGCAACACTGGCTACAATAATGCCATGCGAATGCCTGTTCTCACTTTCAGGTGACATTGTTAATAACAAGTGGGCAGCATTATCTCCCGTAAATGTAAACAAACTTGTTTGTCTTAGTGGTTGGCTGAACAAGTAGGACTGAGTGGATTTGTAGGCTCTAAAGTTTTACATTGTTTTGTTTTTGAGTGCAGTTATGTGAAAAAAAAATCTACATTTGTAAGTTGCACTTTCACAATAAAGAGATTGCACCTGAAAGTGAGAACAGCATGCTCTTTTCAGCATAGACTCACAGGACTGGAAGGGACCTCGAGAGGTCATCTAGTCCAGTCCCCTGCACTCATGGCATGACTGAGACTTTTAAAAAAAATATTACCATAACCAAAATTCACTGTCTAACCAAACAACAATATTTCTTACCAAACAGCTGACTTACTCCTGTGGGCTCCAGAAATGTGATTAACCAATCCACTATTGTCAGCAGTGGCTGAATTACTATTACACTTACCACTTCATCCCCATAATCGCCATTGAAACGTAGTGAACTATTCAGGTACTGGCTCTCCAACCGGCTCCTCAACTCCTGCACTTGCTTCTTCAATATCTCCACTTCCTGCTGATGCCCAGTTTCAATCTGACGCAGGCGCTGCTGGATAACATCAGTGTAGATTGGCATCCCATCATCATCCAAGTGGCTCCTGGTGGGTTGGTCTGGGCTGCTAACTGTCTGTTGCCTCCCAGAATGGCCATGCACCCACTTATGGTGCAAGTTCCTCAAGTGAAACTGGGCAGAACTACAACTAGCTGTAGAGACCTGCCAGCTCAGAGAGGTTTTGATCCTATCATCCTCTCCATTCACACAGTGTCCATTTGCTGCAGGGTATTTCTGGGTAATATTAAATCCTGCAGGTTTCTCTGTCACCTTGTTCTCAGTCTCCAGCTCCCCATTACACACAATCTCATCTTTACATTCAGTTAAAGGCAAGGCACAAGGGGAAGGCATTGAGCTGTGTGTGTTGCTGCTGTTAGAAGTCCTGTTTACTTTTGTTCCCAGTCTGTGTAGCTCTATCATGTTTTCCCCCTCAGGTCTGTTTTCAGTTGTTTGAGAAAGTTCTTCAGCACTGTTGTCCATCAGACGAGGTCCGTGGCGAGCGCCTTTCTGAATCAGCTCTTGCTTTGCTCCATTCTCTGTTAAAGTTTCGGTAGAACTTTCCATGTTGGATGTTTTTGCCTCATGTTGGATTGTGATGGGCAATGGAGGGCTCTCTGCTTCTATATTAAGTCTACTAACACCTTCCTCCACATTCTTCTGAATGTCACTATTTACAGTACTCTCCAAGGGGACAGTTTGTAGTCCTTTCACCGGAAGTAACTTCTGGATACTGTTACTGAGATCCATAGGCTCCTCCTGTTGTCTTTTAAGCTCAGAAGAACCTTGTGAAACTGGATGTGGATTGGACACTGGATTGTTTATTAAAGTATCTGTATCCATCTCAGTCTTTTCATAGAGGCCATCAACATACCCATCAAGATTTTCAGTTCTGTTCTCCTTACCCAGGATAACCTCCTCCTCATCCTCTTTGCCTGTTGTCTCCAGGGTACCCCTCAAGAGCTCCTCCAGACCAACATCCTCTTTGGTGGCCTCCTGCAAAATGTTCTCCATCTGTCCCTCTGCCACGCCAGCTGCAACTGAAAGCTCTGCTCCAACAAGAGCCCTGCCTTGTTTGCTCAGGCTGTCCCCATCAAATGGATCATCCCCTGGGTTGCCAAGGCTGCTCAGCTCCAGGGACCTACGGTGCTCTTGCCACTTTTCATTTAGGCTGGGATCACTACTACGTCGGTTAGTTGTAGGCACGTTGCTGTCGCAGGCCGTTGTCAGATTGTCAAACGATCTTGTCTTTGGTAGCCTACAGAGGTACAAAATCAGAATCAAAAGTTACTTTTTAAAATATTTAATTACACAGGTTATTATTAATGAGCTCCCCCATTTTGAAATCACAACCAGTCACTCACTACTGTGGAGTTCTGCAATGCACTACGGTTTTATCTAACAGTACAGTCTGATCATTTATGGTTCAAAGTTGCTCCAGCACCGTCCCATCTGGCCTTCTCTCTCCATCAAGAAAATTTCTTCAACTAATCTTCAGACGTTCCCAGAATCATCCCTCTACACCAAAGCTCCACTTCCTAACTAGCATGCACCCAGAATCATCTGACTGGAAAAGGCTTCTCTAAAGAGAAGGGAAGCAGTAGTTACATGAATGTAATACAGAAAAAAAGCAGTGTGCACAACGAATGCAAGGCAGCCCTGAAGGTGCTATATCCCATATTTTCTGGCCTCCACAATACAGAGGCAGTACACCAAAGCAGAATAAATTCTGCAATTGGGGACAGAACCTGGGATGTTATTTGGGGATACTCCGTATACTGAACTGTGTTTTATCTGTTAATTTATTTCAAACCTATTTTCTGCTCTAATGTGTTTGTTACACAATAATCCAGGAAGCTGAATACTTTCAAAATTGAAATGACCATACAGGGGTTTTGTTAGTCATTTAAACAGTCCCACACCTTCCTCCCACACCAAGTGCTCCTCTCCCTAAATCCCACAACATTCTCTGTTGATCTTACTTTACAGGATGGGATTTCTGGGCTCTAGGCTCACCTGCCCAGAGACTGATCTTCAGGGCTGGAGCCTGGAACTGGGTAAGGGGCACAGGTGTCATCAGCAGGGGTGGAGGGGGAAGAACATGGTAGGTAAACAGCACTCCAGAGCATTAAATTACGCACATGACACACTGGATACAGCACCTAGAAAGAGAAAATGTGGCATGTTCATGTTTAGGAACATTAATCCGTCTCTCTCCAGGAATTTTGCTACTTTAATTTTACAGCTCAGGTTTGCAGTCCAGAGGTTCTACTGGATTTGGGGTCTAAGTAGCAACAATGGCATTTTTAATAATTTACTCGTAGCTATCAAGTTGTTATCCTTTCCTTCAGATATGGGGATTTTGGGAGGGGAAGGGTTTAAATAACTTAGAAAAATCCTTACTTCCATAAACACAGTGACATTTTAACAGTTCTCTACAGGTTCTTATAGCATGCCCATCACCACAATATCTGAATGCCTAACATATTATTCTATCAAATATACATAAAGATGACTGTGCCTCTCTCCCCCAAGTCCCTCGTGAGAGTTTATTACTATGGGAGAACTAACTGAAAAAGTGAAAGTGATGAAATTAGATATGTTCAAAGACTTCCATAACATTTTTTGTTATGCCAGTTTTTTGACAAAATTATCTGGGAGTTTAAGATATCTTATGACACAACTCTTATCCCCCCAGCGTAACTTGACAGAGATCTCTTGTTGGTAACCATATCTTGTCAAGCACACAAAATATTTTATTACAAGGAATACAGCATATATCTGACATAGAGATACTCTCTATGGCTGCATTTGGTATGTCCCAGTGGTCTGCTGAAGACAATGTAATGTAAATGCTTCAGAAAGATGGCTCTGGTGGTGTGGGAGTGCATGGCATAGCAGAGGTTAGCTAAGGCTATTCAAACATAAAACCTTGCTATGGCACTCAAATGGTAACTATCCACTGGGTAAGTTGAGGCATATCCATAAGAATATACATAAAAACGGCCATACTGGGTCAGACCAAAGGTCCATCTAGCCCAGTATCCTGTCTTCTGACAGTGGCCAATGCCAGGTGCACCACAGGGAATGAACAGAACAGGTAATCATCAAGTGATCTATCCCGTTGCCCATTCCCAGCTTCTGGCAAACAGGCTAGGGACACCATCCCTGTCCATCCTGGCTAATAGCCATTGATGGACCTATCTTCCATGAACTTATCTAGTTCTTTTTTGAACCCTGTTATAATCTTGGCTTTCACAACATCCTCTGGCAAGGAGTTTCACAGTTATCTTTAGGCAGTACATTCATGCAACAGGCAAAGTCAAATCATCACCCACAGGAATAACTGGGATGCTTCCTTGAGGTGGATATTTTCGGGACAGTCACTTTCCCCCACTCCCACAGTTGTAATGAAGAATCCCTAAAGGGACTCTCCCACAGGTGGTGGGGAATGAATGATACATACAGTTTCTGATTGGGAGGAGTAAAGCAGGTTTTTGAAGGCTTTGTTTGCTGCCCGCAGCAGAGACCAGACAGAACATGTCCTTTCCTGAGTATGTTTTTCTCCTCTCTCCTTCGCATTGTTGCACAGGAATGTACCAAAGAGGCAAGAGTAGGTGTGCTGCACCAATTTGACCTGTACAGACCAATACAGATAGAGTCATATGGCAGCATATATGGTGTATGTGAAAGATATAACTTTCATGCTTAAGAAGCAATTAATCTACCATTCATGTGAGGCTGTATATGTAAGGCTTTTGTGGAGGATGCCATATAAATCTATTTAGCATTTTTTGTATGCCTTCTTAGAAAGCTAATGACAAGAACATACCAGCACAATGGGCTCCTCTCCATTATGCACCATCATATTTGAATTATATAAAATGTTAGGAGGAAATAGAACATAAAGGTTGCATGTTTATTTACATGCTGTGTCTAAAACTTACATACTGAAACCAGGGCCCTGGAGGATATGGTAGAGAAGGGAATTTTTGACACAGTTGTCACATAACATCAATAAAGTAAAAAAGCACAGAGCTGGCAATAATAGGTTATCAAAGAATCATAGAATATCAGGGTTGGAAGGGACCTCAGGAGATCATCTAGTCCAACCCCTGCTCAAAGCAAGACCAACCCCAACTAAATCATCCCAGCCAGGCCTTTGTCAAGCCTGACCTTAAAAACATCCAAGGAAGGAGATTCCACCACCTCCCTAGGTAACCGAGTGCTTCACCACCCTCCTAGTGAAAATTTTTTCCGTAATATCCAACCTGAACCTCCCCCACTGCAACTTGAGACCATTGCTTCTTGTTCTGTCATCTGGTACCACTGAGAACAGTCTGGATCCATCCTCTTTGGAACCCCCTTTCAGGTAGTTGAAAGCAGCTATCAAATCCCACCTCATTCTTCTCTTCTGCAGACTAAACAATCCCAGTTCCCTCAGCCTTTCCTCATAAGTCATGTGCTCCAGCCCCCTCTTTCCAATTTTTCCACATCCTTCTTGTAGCGTGGGGCCCAAAACTGGACACAGTACTCCAGATGAGGCCTCACCAATGCTGAATAGAGGGGAACGATCACGTCCCTCAATTTGCTGGCAATGCCCCTACTTATACAGCCCAAAATACTGTTAGCCTTCTTGGCCACAAGGGCACACTGTTGACTCATATCCAGCTTCTCGTCCACTGTGAACCCTAGGTCCTTTTCTGCAGAACTGCCACCTAGCCATTCGGTCCCTCATCTGTAGCAGTGCATGGGATTCTTGCATCCTAAGTGCAGGACTCTGCATTTGTCCTTGTTGAACCTCATCAGATTTCTTTTGGCCCAATCCTCTAATTTGTCTAGGTCCCTCATCAGATTTCTTTTGGCCCAATCCTCTAATTTGTCTAGGTCCCTCTGTATCCTATCCCTACCCTCCAGCGTATCTACCATTCCTCCCAGTTTAGTGTCATCTGCAAACTTGCTGAGAGTGCAGTCCACACCATCTTCTGTCTTGTGGCACAAATGGAGACACAGGAAGCTCATCCAATCTAGATTGTAGCTCACTCCACACTATAGCCTCAATCCAGCAAAGCCCTTAAGAATGTACTTATCTTTAAGCATGTCAATAGTCCAATTGACTTCAATAGAACTACTTGTGTTAAAAGTTAAACACATGCTTAACTGCTTTGCTAGATTAGGGCCTTCAGCTCTAAAAAGACCAGAAGATGGAATTACTCAGGGGATTGGTGAAGCATTATAGAAACTTTCTCCTCTAGGTTGCCAGTTCAAATCCATCCATGTAGTTAGTGACTGACAATAAAGGTGTGACTGGCTTGGTGCCCTTGAGATGTGACTTCAGTAGCCTTAGCCAAACTTCTCAGAGGACAGTTGTCAATACCAGAAAAGCCACACTTTCTAGGCAGTTTTAGCAGAGAAAGAGAATGGAAACTCCTTCTTGCTCTTAGAGACATCCTCTCCAAGTCAGGATGAAATAGCGTAGCGGAGAAGTGCTGGGGAAGTTTGCATTGCCATTACCTGTGCTGTCCCTATTCTGTGGACATTTGAATCCAGGACATGATTTCTTTCTTTATTTAAAGTTTAAAGGAAGTCCTAGAAGGCCCCATCCCTGCTTTCAGAGAGAACTGATCACAGATTCCATGAAGACAAGTGGTTTTGTCTGCCAGACAAGGCTCAACTGTTGTCACATCTGTTTATCAGGCTGCACTGTGACATAAGGTAGATGGGAAAATCGGAAACCCCTCAGGGCTATTCAGTGTGTTAGCTCTGTCTACTGGTTTAGAAGTATTTAATAAAACAGTAATCTCTCAAGCCACAACTCACAAGGAATGCTTCGTTAAACTCGAAAGAGCAAGGGAACTGCCTCTGGAGCTGATGGACGCAGTCCAACCACTGTAAAAATACTGGGCAGCGCTCATTTAGGTCATCCGAATTCTCACCATGGCCACAGCGATCTGCAAACTTGTGGCCAAAATCCAGCCATTCCATCTCCACTAGCACCTGGAAACCCTGAGGGAAAGAAAGTGTAGTTGAAGGTCTCCAGATTTTTTGTCAGTCCGAATGCAACAATTCTCCAGGACACAGTCTGAGACGTCTCATGGGAAGTATTCATGCTTAATATACCTGATTTCTTTTCAGAATTAATCATGTTTTCTTTCAACCTGCTTTTCTTCTATTTAATTCCCTTCACAATTAACCCACCATATCACTCAATAGCATCCATCAGATGCAGCAAGACTGGTGATAACATTAGTACATTTTCAGATGAGGAAACCTGAGTTCAATCATTCATAGCCTTCCCTATTAATCTGCAAAGAAACCCAAACTCAGCCGTCCTCCCATGCATCAATGGATGGTTTACAAACCTCTATGGTCCTGTAATATGGATCTAGCAGCAGTTTGGACAGCGCCACTATCTGTGGGGTTCGGTCCCAGCCATCCGAGCAGTGCACCAAGACTGGTCGCTGGTCTCTGTCTACTGCATGCACTACCAATAGTGCAGATTTCAGAAGCACAGACAAGTGCTGCAGCCACTTGGTACTTTCCAGTGCTGATAACCAACTAAAGAAAAACCAAGGGAGGATAGTTTATGCTCTCTTTAATGTTTCCCAGCTGAGATCTTTGAATTAAAAAAAATCAGAGTGATCATAATTAAACTCCTATTATAGTACTAAACAATGAGTGCTTTCCTTGAATCTATTTTTCACTTAAATTATCTTGTTAATGCTCTCACAAGTTTGCAGGAAATACAGACAGTCTACAGACAGTGAATACAGACAGTGAATGTGAAAGGCTCATGGCAGCAAATGAAGAACCAGGAGAAACTATTAGAGGAAAGAGGGTTGAAATGCTGCAGTGTTCTGGGGAAGATTCACGGTCAGAAGACCCCTCAGTTATTGTCACTGGAGGTCAGTTATACCATGGAAATGATGGGCTGGGTCTCCAGGGTGAGGATATTAGGCATGTGATAAGTTCATGGAGCAACACTAGTGCCTTTCAAAGGAAAGTCAGGCTGCTACACACTTCTGGGGTTAGATAGCATGTTACAATAGCAGTTTTAGAAAATCAGGGGAAAGCTGAAATATTGCAGGATGCACAGATGAGACTAACCAAGCCCACCTGACAGTAATACACACTAATATTAAAGCAAAGGATCCAATTTTGATCCCAGTCTCATTTGCTATCTCCATTTTAGAATTAATGAGTCAGTAACTTCCTTTTGCTCAAGCTATATGAAGTGAAAAATATAACTGTAGCATGTTTACAAAGAGAAGGCTGTGGAAGAATAAACACCTGCTTAATTCAGTCTAGAAAATATCAGGGGAAGAATGAGAGTTAGACACAAATATATAATTTAAGAAAGAAAAAAACCTCAAATGCCCACTTACTTTCCTGGGTCTGGCATCTGTGTGCAGAGCAAGCGCAGCGACTGAAAGCTCTTCCGGATAGAATGGATGTTTGCCATCCCCATGAACACCACTTCACAATTTGGATAATACTCTGTAGAAAATTATAAAAACCAAGAGGAGGAATTAAAAACAACATGAATATTAAGTTAAAAAAGCAGCTTTTCTATAAAAACAAACTGCTGCAGTTGTGGATTGATGAAATAGTGCCGTTTAGCACCATCTCCTGTAGACAAAAATTTGTGCTTGAACTTCAGCTGGTATTCCAGACTTTACAACAAATGGTGGAAAAACTGGAAGTACTGGTAACTATTGTGACAATATAAAGAAAATACATGTGCTTGTTTCTCTACTGAAATTATGATGGAGATCTAAGTCACTGTGCAGACTTATGAATCTTCCTTGCTGTCTGCTGTTAGGTGAAACAACACGTTAATGCATTATCTTTTCACCTCTGCAGAACTGGTTTCCAAACTGACTTACACCATAACAGAACTAGCACACAATTTGGTGTATGTCTGGCAATGTCTATTAAGCAGAGGGCCAGGGCCAGGGAGACGTCTATTGGCAAAAGGTTGTTGAGGTTTTTTAATTTATTTGTTTTTTTACTGTTCCATTTCATACCACAAGAAGCAGTGCACAGACAGCTCCCCATAGGGGTAGTGGTATTACACTGCTAGAAGTTATACAATGCTCTAAAAAGACTGAGCAATCTGAAAATGACTGTCAATTCATGATTGTCCTTAAACCTTAAAATTAAAGATGATTTACTTCCCCTTACCTCTTGGGAAGACCAAAGAGGTTACTTACTTCACCCCATCTACTCTGTGGAAGTGACAAGTGTCACTCAGATGAGAAATACTCAAGGCTGCAGTAGACAGAGAATGGAAGGGACTATTTGTGCAAGTCCTAAGAAGCTTTCCTCTGGACAAACCTGTAGTCTATACTCAAACTACTCACCCTAGATGGGTTGGCAGAATCAGTGCAGATACTCATAGGAAGTGCTCAGGCTCAGCATGTTTCAGGATCATGCCCTTTAGATGACCATCCCTAAGTTTATCTTACTTCTGTACTATGCATCTGACCAGTTGATTAGCAGATTAAATAAACTGCCTCATATGAAATACACTATATGTCCTGAGGGAATGGACTTTAAATAATATCAGGCTGCAGTTCTGTCAGGTGTGGCCTACTAGTATGGTCTTCTTCCTGGACCACAGGCACATCTTACACACACACAGAGGACTTTAACAGATGCCTCCAACTTTGTGCTTGCATCTGTAGACCACATAAATGGGATCCCAGAGCTCCTGGAGATCTATCCTTTAGCCCACACAGCCTGGATGATTTGGTGCAATTTGCAAGCCAGTAAATATTGCGTGCAACTCTTTGACTTTATACTCTTTGACTTTGCTACAAACTGAGGAGAGAGATCCACAAAATTCAACAGGGTTAATTGCTGATCCGAACGTAAATAGTATTGTACGCATATCCCAGATCTTTCAGGCTAAACTTTAGAACCAGATTGTGCCATTTAGCCAGTGATCTACATTGGGAATGGTGTGGAGCACTACTGCCCCATGTGGAGCTCCAGGAGGCACCATCTTCCGCTCCCCACCAAATGCCCTGATGTGCAGGAGAGTGCACAGGATGAACCATTTCCTGTAATGTGCCCCCCCTGCCCCCTGCAATGCCTTGCTAGCTCCAAAGGCAGTGCGGAGGGCCCCTCTTCTTCAGGGACCTCTTTAGGAAGGATTGCATCCTATGACTGCATGGAGTGCACAATCCCTAGCCCTTGCGTAGAGTGGGGAAGAAGGCACCTTTCCTCTACCACCTCTAATCACCATGCTAAAGCCAGGGATAATGTGGCCCTTTCTGAGCCATGAAGACAATATCCAAATTATTTTTTAAAAGTCATCAATATTTGAAGATGAAGCATATGGTCTGTGAAAGGCCAACAAACTGCTCCTTACAAAGGCTGTTACACTTAATGGTTGTATTCTGACTTCATCTCCAGAGTGTACTGTTGGATTGACTGTATTTTATTAAAAATGTGACCAAGATGTGGGTATCAAATTTAATGAAGCTAACATAGCTGTCTGGAAATTCCCTACAAACTGTTCAAGCATCCTCATCTTGAAACTCAAGATAAGTTGCTGTACTGCATTGTGCTTTCCATTTAGACATTTCATTCCATTAATCATGAGTTCCTTTATACTTTTTGGAAGCTATATGGACATTTAAGCTCCCTCTCTCACCACCAGCAGCTATGTCCCAAAGTGCAGCTATTCTGATCAAAGATCTCAGAGGGCCACCTTAGATATTACTGAAATAGCTTTGCCTTTCCTACCTGTAATTTTCCTGTCTGGTATTCTCCCATATTCTCCAATGATGGAATTTAACCAGGATGTATTCCCATCTGCTAATGGTCATCAAAAAGCTTCCTGCTCATACTACCCACAATTCACAAATGGTGACAAAGAACATGGTGTGACGAACTGGGACTGTTCTTACTGTGGTCTTTGAATGCTGACAGGGGAGTGTGGCTAGGATAGTCTGCAATGGGGGATGGGAGACTGACCGACGGAGAATACCTGAGCATGTAACATGAGAACCCAGGAAGGGGTTAGAGGCCTGGTGACACCTTTGCCCGGGAAACTGAACAAAGGCTGTGGGAGGGGTCGCTGAAGGGAGAGTTTCGGGAGCTGGCTGGTGATATGGCTGGGAGGCAGACGGGGCTCTGACCTCCCAAGGGGGCTGGGGTGCCTTGGGACCCCAAGATGGACCTAACTGAGGGGGGTCCTGTTGTCTGTGCCTGCAAGACCTGTCTTGGACTGTGTTCCTGTCGTCTAAATAAACCTTCTGCTTTACTGGCTGGCTGAGAGTCATGGTGAATCGCAGGAAGCCGGGGGTGCAAGGTCTTGTGTCCCCCCACACTCCGTGACACATAGAATGTAATAATCTTTGGTAAACTTCACAAATGCAGGATAAATAAGTATTTTAATTACATTTGTATATGGGAGCTGTTCCAGAAATACTAAGAGTGCTGTGTCTCTGCAAAAAAGTTTCCCCACGTATAACAATCCTGCAACACTATTACCCACTATGGTTTATTGAGTTTTGTTTTGGGTTTTCTCTTGTATTTTTATAGTTAATCTATACATTAATCTTTAGTGTGTTTTTATATTGCATGTAAGTTTAAATATATGATTCAGTGAAGAAAGACTATTCAACATACTGTACATAGTTCAGTGTTAATTGTATATTGTTACTGATTTAGTCTTACGCTTTGAAGCACAGCATCAACTGGCAACTAACTCTGTCCCTTTCAAGTAAGTACAGGCTGACTACACTGAGTTTTCATGCTCACTGATAGCTATATTGATACAAACTTTCATGCAATGCATTACACCAGTGTAAAAAGTTTTGGCTTGCAGCTATGTGACTCTAAAGACTTGCAACACTGTTGTAACTACACTTCGTGGTGCAAAACCCCTTGCTGTAGACGAGCCCCATGTCCCTTTAAATGTGTATCTGTCCTTTTGACTACCTTCATATAATCATAGAATCATAGAATATCAGGGTTGGAAGGGACCTCAGAAGGTCATCTAGTCCAACACTCTGCTCAAAGCAGGATCAATCCCCAACTAAATCATCCCAGCCAGAGCTTTGTCAAGCTGATATATAAACTGATATGAGAGCAAACACTACTTACCTGGGCACTCACAGCCTCCACCTTTGGCTCTGTTAGCCACAGCAGCTGCATAAGAACGTGCATCCAAAATCAAAAGCTTCTGAGGCTGGATGGCCAAACTTTCTGCTCCTGAAGCATTAGAAATTGAGGAATCTATGGAAAGAAAAAGGACAACCAAAGAGTAATTAAACAAATGCTTTGACACTATCTGCAACAAAGTCATACAGGAACCACAATGTGCATGCACTGTGCACAGAGGAATCCTACACACTCTGTAAACACACAGTCACTCCCACATATCTTATACTATACACAGGAGATCACACTCACATACAAAGCTCTAGCCATTTCAGAAATGGATGGGCTGATGAACTCACCAAATTCCACATCAGAGAGGTCCCCTCCATTGGAGAAGTCTCTGGAACAGTTTCCATTCATTAATTTGCTGCTTTTGGACCTAGCGTCTGAGGCACATGCTTTGGCCACTGACTGGACAAGGTGTTCGTCATCTGCATTTCTCCAGCCCCACCAGCTGACCTCGGGCTGTCCACAACGGGAAATTACTGCCCCATTACACTGGTGCCTACACAGGAAAGAGTAAGAACAGCTAACTATACCCATCACATTAGCGCCCTAAATAAAAGAATCAGTAGAAACTAAACCACATAGAACATTAGAAATTAACTAGCTCGCTGCAGAGTTTTACATCATATCAGTGTTCTAGAGGCACATATACCCTACAGATTTATATAGAATCCAAGGATGCTCCATAGGAACGTGTTCCACACTTGTAAGATAGTTGAGTCAATTGCTGTAATATGAAAGGATTAAATATGACAGTCAAACATAAGTCACTCTTGGTGCCCAGGGATATGGCTACACTGCAGTTAGACACCCGCAGCTAGCCTGTGCCAGCTGACTCGGACTCACAGGGCTCTGACTACACGACAGTTTAACTGCAGTGTAGATGTTCGGGCTCAGGTCTCCCAAGCACGGAGACCATCCCAAGCCCAGACGTCTAAACTGCAATTAAACAGCTCTGCAGCCCGAGCCCCATGAACCTGAGTCAGCTGGCGCAGGCCAGCTGCAGGTATTTAATTGCAGTGTAGACATACCCCAGATCTCAGAAGAGGGGTGAACCTGTAGACCTTGGTGTGCCTGCTGTATGATTATGCCTAAGCATAACTTGAAGACTTATTTCTGTGCATGGACAGTGTCCTCTTGTGAGCCCTCACTGTGCCCTGGGTGTTCTTGTAAAGACGTACAGATTCTGCATTGGTTCTGTACTGCAAGTATTATTGCACTGGCAAAAGGAAAATAGCTCATTTCCCACCTTTTCACAAGGGATGTTAAATATCTATAGCTTGGCTTTTTCTGAGGCATGTTATATGCGCCTTGTTTGAAAATATTGACTAAGGGTATGTCTACATTGCATTAAAACACCTGTGGCTGGCCCAGGTGAGCTGACCCAGGCTCCCAGGTCAGCTGACACTCGCCAGCTGCAGGTGTTTTATTGCAGTATAGACATACCCTCCACGTTCCTGTCAGTGAAGAGAAATGCTTCTGAGTAATTATAAGAGAAACTAGATTGGAGACTATAAAAGCACAAGGGGAATTTTCTGTCTTATATTCTTCCCTGCCCTGTCTCTCCCAGGACTACTCCCCTTTCTCAAGATTCCTTTATGACAGATACTACCATTTCTCTAACAGACAGCAGGTGGATGGGGTTCCCTTTGTAGCCTCTCAACACTGATCACAACATGACAAGAGTTGTTTAAAAAGTAACACAGACATTTCCTGAATCTGGGGGCTTCTCGTACCAGGCTGGTGATGGTGCTGCAGAGACAAGATTTCCCTATATTCAGTGTTGTGCTGCAACTAAACTTTTCACGTGCTTCATGAGGACAGATCAGTCAAAAGAAAACAAGTGTCATGATGGAAAATTAAGAGCCTGAGTCTGTACACCTGTACTCATGTGATTAGTCCTTACTCACTCAAGCAGTTCCATTGACCTAAGTGGATGTATGTGCATGAGTAAGGACTGCTTGTGTGAGTAAGGGTTAGCAGGATCCTAGAACTGGATGTGTGCAAGATTTAGTTTGTAAGTAACAAAGCACCTCAGCAGTAAAATTTGCTACAGATGTCAATCAAGCAAACTTTAAAGAATAAAATACTCTTTGTTACTGGGATATTTCTACTGCCTCTAAAATGCAAGTGATATAAACTATAAAAGCTCTGTGTATGCATAATGGTGCAGAGGACTAGAAAGTCAGAGAGAGAGGTGACACTATCAATATAGTATGTCATGTGACAGTGAGATCACCGAAGAAAGGAGTGATTGAAAGTGGCTGTTTATTTGGTGCTTATTGGGCAATGACAAACTCACAGTAAAATTAGTTTTGTTTATTTACAACAAAATTTCTCCAAGTCTATATAATCTTTGTATATATGAACAACAGTTTACTTTAAAGTCTCAACTAATTTTCAATTTTATTACAAATAAAGTGAAGATTTTGATATAAAGGGAAGGCATCTGACCACCACAAACATGTTGTTTTTAAACAAGCTTCTGGAGAACCACTTCCACTGCCTGTATAAACAAAAAATTCAAAAGTGTTTTGTTTTTTTAAATATAATGACATTTGCCTTTTTGTTATTTTCTAAGTGCTGGTGCATCCTTGGGATACATACTCTCACTTCCATCCATCAAAGGGTTTACATCTGGCTAGATATTCTCTACAAAACTCTCCTTGAATTTCACTAATACTTTGCATTCAAAGGATCTCTATGAATGTTAACAAAGGAGGTTTAAGTATCATTATTACCATTTTGCAGACGGTGAACCCAAAGTAGAATTCAAGAACAGGACACATGTCTTCTGACCACCAGTTTAGTATTGTATCCACTGGATCACACTACTACTTATTTACATAGAGTTTATTTCTGTTTCATTTCAGGCAAATTGCAGATACACATTCCTTAAATGAGGTTCCCCTAAAGCAAGGCCACACATGCCAAGGAGCACTGTCAGAGCCAGAATCCACGTTTGAAAAGCATGCATGCATCAACTCTAGTTTCATCTTCTTAAGGCACATTAAAGGAAGGTATTTTACCAGTTTTCTTGCCAGAAACAAGCTTCACTTGAACCAACAGGTTTTTAATCCCCTCTAACCAGCAAATTGTATGAAACAGTAGGCCTATAAATGTTTTGAATCATTAGGCCAAATCTAAAGTAAACCTGCAGATCTATAATACCCTTCATCAGCAAGAAGCCCTACCTGAACTTGCAGGTCTGTAACCATTGCCTAGACCAACGTATCTCAAATGTGCCCACCACAACCTCCTGGGCAGTGATGGGGGCAGGGAAGCAAAGCATCGGCCCCTCCCTCTCCCCCTCCCCCTCCCTCTTTGTTGCTCCTGCATGCGTAGCCCTGCACTGCCTCTGGAGAGAGGTGGGGCACAACGCTGGAGGAGCAAGGTGAGTTCTTGACACACCTTAGAGGGAGCGGGGGTTGGGCGGCAGGCTCCAGTAGTGGGAATTCAGGAACCTGGCTCCGGCCCCAGGCTCGGACAGTGGGGCAGCGGGTACTGACACCCCCCTCCCCTGGCTCTGGCCACATGGCCCCGGCCTCCAGCTGCGGGGCTTCAGCCTCCGGCCCCTGGTTCCAGCTGTGTGGCATCAGGTGCTGGCTCCTGGCTCCAGTCCCGAGCTCCGGCTGCGCAGTGGCAGGCGCTGGCCACAGGCATCGACCCCCAGCCCAGCCGCACGGCAGCAGGCTCCAACCAAGCACGGGACTTTGGGCACCAACCCCTGGCTCTGGCTGCAGGGCAGCAGGTACTGACCCCCAGCCGCAGAGCTTCAGTCAGCTTCTGGCCCCCAGTTCTGGCCATGCCGTGGCAGGTGCTGGCCCCAGTCTCCAGCCACGTTGGCCTAGTGCTGATCCCCTGCCCCAGCTGCACAGCAGTAGGCGCCAACCCACAGCTCTGTCCCCAGGCTCCTGCCACGTGGTGCCGACCCCTGGCCCTGGCCACGCAGCAGCAGGTGCTGTTTCCAGCCACATAGCAGCGGGCACTGACTCCTGGCTCCAGCACGCGCTCCTGGACTCCGGCACCCAGCTCCGGGCTCTGGCCATGTGGCGGCAGGCACTAGCCCTGGGTGCTGACCCATAGCTTCAGCTGCCTGGCAGCAGGCTCCGATCCCTGGGTTCAGCCATGCAGTTCCTGTCCCTAGCTCCGGGTTCTGGCTGTGGGCACTGAGCCTTGGCCCTGGCTGCATGGCAGCAGACACCAGGCCCTGGCTCTGGCCACGCAACAGTGGGGCTCATCATCCACCCCCATTTCCCCTGGCCCCCGCTGCCTCCCATGGCCTTGTATCCATCCCCCCCCTCCCAGGACCCTGCTGCCTCCCCAGCCCTGCATCCATTCCCCCCCCACATTGCCCTGGGGCCCCCCTGTCCTGCACCCATTGCCTCTGGCCCCTGCTGCCTAACCTCTTCGGCCCCCACCATCCAGGTCTTAATGGGTCCTGGGGCTTGCTGAGAAAAGTGATATTAACAAACATGCAAGTATCACTTTTCACAGCAGACTTACTAGCTATCTGTGAAAAGTGATATTTCTATGTTCGTTAATATCACTTATCACTTTCCATAGCCTCCCAGGTAGCTACTAAATATGCTGTGATATTAACAAATATACAAATATCATTTTTCACAGCAAGCCCCAGGACCCACTAAGCCCTGGACGGGGGGGCCGAAGGGGGAGGCAGCATTATTTTTGTTATTGAGTCTGCCAAAGAACCCTACAAATATACATTACAATGATTTGGATGTGAATCTGTGCATATTTAATATTTTTTTTTTTCTAAAACTAATTAAGTGTTTTAGGAAAAAATTGTCAGTGCGGCCACCAGTGAGAGTTGTGACTGCACTCTGAGGCCACCAAAAAATTTGTTGTGAGAACTCCTGGCCTAGACCTCAACTTTCATAGAATCATAGAATATCAAGGTTGGAAGGGACCTCAGGAGGTCATCTAGTCCAACCCCCTGCTCAAAGCAGGACCAATTCCCAACTAAATCATCCCAGCCAGGGCTTTGTCAAGCCGGGCCTTAAAAACCTCCAAGGAAGGAGATTCCACCACCTCCCTAGGTAATGCATTCCAGTGCTTCACCACCCTCCTACTGAAATAGTGTTTCCTAATATCCAACCTAGACCTCCCCAACTGCAACTTGAGACCATTGCTCCTTGTTCTGTCAACTGCCACCACTGAGAACAGCCGAGCTCCATCGTCTTTGGAACCCCCCCTCAGGTAGTTGAAAGCAGCTATCAAATCCCCCCTCATTCTTCTCTTCTGGAGACTAAACAATCCCAGTTCCCTCAGCCTCTCCTCATAAGTCATGTGCTCCAGACCCCAATCATTTTTGTTGCCCTCCGCTGGACTCTTTCCAATATTTCCACATCCTTCTTGTAGTGTGGGGCCCAATGAAATGAAATGAAATGTGGACACAGTACTCCAGATGAGGCCTCACCAATGTCGCATAAAGGGGAATGATCACGTCCCTCGATCTGCTGGCAATGCCCCTGCTTATACAGCCCAAAATGCCATTAGCCTTCTTGGCAACAAGAGCACACTGTTGACTCATATCCAGCTGCTCGTCCACTGTGACTCCTAGGCCCTTTTCTGCAGAACTGCTACCTAGCCATTCGGTCCCTAGTCTGTAGCAGTGCATAGGATTCTTCCGTCCTAAGTGCAGGACTCTGCACTTGTTCTTGTTGAACCTCACCAGGTTTCTTTTGGCCCAATCCTCCAATTTGTCTAGGTCCCTCTGTATCTGATCCCTACCCTCCAGCGTACCTACCACGCCTCCCAGTTTAGTGTCATCTGCAAACTTGCTGAGAGTGCAGTCCACACCATCCTCCAGATCATTAATAAAGATATTAAACAAAACCGGCCCCAGGACCGACCCTTGGGGCACTCCGCTTGAAACCGGCTGCCAACTAGACATGGAGCCACTGATCACTACTCGTTGAGCCCGACGATCTAGCCAGCTTTCTATCCACCTTACAGTCCATTCATCCAGCCCATACTTCTTTCTTAGGGTATGTCCACTCTGCAATTAAAAATCTGCAGCTGGGCTGCGCCAGATGACTCAGGCTCACGGGGCTTCGATTCCGGGCTGTTTAATTGCGGTGTAGACACTCGGGCGGCTCAGGCTGGAGCCCAGGTTCTAGGGCACTGCGAGGTGGGAGGGTCCCAGAGCTCACTGCAGCCTGAGTGTCTACACTGCAATCAAACAGCCCCTTAGCCCGAGCCCTCTGAGCCCGAGTCAGCTGTCCTGGGCCGGCCGTGGATGTCTAACTACAGTGAACACATACCCTGAGACATGTTCAGGCAGATGAAATGAACTTGTTTAAAATGTGTTCCCAGGGTTATTAAATTTGTGTCAACTAGTTGTTACAGCTAACAAACACTGTAGTGTCCCTACTAGACCAAACCAGGAGCTGGCACAGGCTGCTTCATGCTAAATGTTTAAAGAAACTCTGACAACCTGTTTAGGCTTCACATTTGCCATATCCTAAGATTGTAATATATTCTGGGAGAAGTGGAGGCACACTGCACTTTAAAATTGTATCTTGATAGCTCTTTCTGTAATTAGTTCAAATAACATTCATATATTGAAAGGAAAAAACAGCAACCATTACTAGAAACAAAGGAGACCATTGGAATGGAGCCAGATTTACAACAGGTACCACCCACATGCAGGGAGAAAACACGTTTCCATTATAATCAGGAATCCTAGTTTTATGTGATAAAAAACACCCCAAATTCTCTGATAAAAAACCATAAAAATCCATGTTTTTCTGTGATTAAAATAAAATGCTGAACTTTAAGTTTCCCTAGCCACAATATATATAGGCATCTTTTGAACATGTGGTTTTACTGATATACAGTAACTCCTCGCTTAACGTCGTAGTTATATTCCTGAAAAATGTGAAACGATGTTAAGCGAATCCAATTTCCCCATAAGAATTAATGTAAATAGGGGGGGTTAGGTTCCAGGGAAATTTTTTTCGCCAGACAAAAGACTATATTGTGAAACTTGGTTGAGGTGGTGGAGTCAGAGGGTGGGATATTTCCCAGGGAATATTTTACTGCTAAATGATGAACTAGCACTCGACTGAGCCCTCAAGGGTTAACACGTTGTTGTTAATGTAGCCTCACACTCTACAAGGCAGCACGAATGGAGGGAGGAGACACAGCATGGCAGAGAGAGAGAGAGAGAGAGAGTGTGTGTGTGTGTGTGTGTGTGTGTTGCGCATTGCCCCTTTAAGTATGCTGACCCCACTCTAAGTACATTGCCTTTTTAGGTAGATCAGCAAGTTGAGACAGCAGCTGCTGCCAAAGCGTGTCCCTCCCCACCCCGCTCTGTGGAGGTGGGGTACAGGAGCAGGGGAAGGGGGACACCCTGACATTAGCACCCCTCTTTCACCCCTCTCTGCACAGCAAGCAGGGGGCTCCTGGGGGCAGCTCCAGGGCAGAGGGCAGGAGCAGCACAGGGCAGTGGGGGGAGGGACAGCTGAACAGCCCGGCAATTCATAGCCTGCTGGGCGGCAGCCACACAGGGAACTTAGGGGAGCTGATAGGGGGGCTGCCGGCCCACCCTGGAAGCCCCCAGCAGCTAGTTCCAATGGGCTGCTCTTTCTGCAAGCAGTGAACAAAGCAGGAGGCTGCCAAACAACGTTAGAAGGGACCATTGTGCAACTTTAAATAAGCATGTTCTCTAATTGATCGGCAACGTAACAACTAAACATTAACTGGGATGACGTTAAGTGAGGAGTTACTGTATTTAAAAGGAAGTTTGAAGCCTACCAGTGACATCAGAGCTCCAGTATGAAACTGGAGAAGAGCCTGTTGAGAGTCTTTGGGTTAAGTTTAGAGGCGAGAGTTTAGAGTTAAGTTTAGAAATGTCGTGGTGTGCATCTGCTATAGATCACCAGACAGGGAGGATGAGGGAGACGAGGCTTTCTTCAGACAACTAACAGAAGTTTCCAGATCACAGACCCTGGTTCTCATGGGGGACTTCAAACACCCTGACATCTGCTGGGAGAGCAATACAGCAATGCACAGACAATCCAGGAAGTTTTTGGAGTGTGTTGGGGACAACTTCCTGGTGCAAGTACTGGAGGAATCAACTAGCAGCCGTGCTCCTCCTGACCTGCTGCTCACAAACAGGGAAGAATTGGTAGGGGAAGTAGAAGTGGATGGGAACCTGGGAGGCAGTGACCATGAGATGGTCAAGTTCAGGATCCTGACAAAAGGAAGAAAGGAGAGCAGCAGAATACGGACCCTGGACTCAGGACCGGCTCCAGGCACCAGCCGAGCAAGCTCGTGCTTGGGGAAGCAGTTTCTACGGGGCGGCATTCCGCCCAATCCTAGGGCGGCACGGAAGGTTTTTTCTTTTTGGTTCACTGATCCAGCAGTCCTGTAGGGGGCGGCGGCGCGGAGGAGGGGAGTGCCCTGCTGGGAGCGGGCTGCGCGCTCCATCTGCCCCAGACGGTGCCAGGTCTGTAGCAAGCCCGGCAGGGCAGCCCGCATCCTTCCCTCCCCGCCGACCGGAGCGGCGTGGAGCCCTCCCGGCAGGCAGCATGGCGGTCGGGGCCGCATGGCGAGCACCCCGCTGAAGCCCTGGCCACCCCCCTTCTCTCTCTCCCCCCGCTCCCGCCCCCCTGCTAGCCGGGGCATGTCTGCAGTGCAGGGAGTCCCCCTGCACCCTGGCTTCGGTCGCCCCGCAGGTTTTTTTTTTTTTGCTTGGGGCGGCAAAAAAGCCAGAGCCGGCCCTGCCTGGACTTCAGAAAAGCAGACTTGGACTCCCTCAGGGAACTGATGGGCAGGATCCCCTGGGAGGCTAATATGAGGGAGAAAGGAGTCCAGGAGAGCCAGCTATATTTTAAGGAAGCCTTATTGAGGCGCAGGAACAAACCATCCTGGTGTGCAGAAAGAATAGCAAATATGGCAGGTGACCAGCTTGGCTTAACAGAGAAATCTTCGGTGAGCTTAAACACAAAAGGAAGCTTACAAGAAGTGGAAACTTGGGACAGATGACTAGGAAGGAGTATAAAAATATTGCTCCAGCATGCAGGGGTGTAATCAGGAAGCACAACTGGAGTTGCAGCTAGCAAGGGATGTGAAGGGTAACAAGAAGGGTTTCTACAGGTATGTTAGCAACAAGAAGAAGGTCAGGGAAAGTATGGGACTCTTACTGAATGAAGGAGGCAGCCTAGTGACAGATGATGTGGAAAAAGCTGAAGTACTCAATGCTTTTTTTGCCTCAGTCTTCACAGACAAGGTCAGCTCACAGACTGCTGCATGGGGCAGCACAGTATGGGGAGGAGGTGAGCAGCCCTCAGCGGTGAAAGAACAAGTTAAGGACTATTTAGAAAAGCTGGACATGCACAAGTCCATGGGGCCGGATGCACTGCATCCGAGGGTGCTGAGGGAGTTGGCTGATGTGATTGCAGAGCTACTGGCCATTATCTTTGAAAACTCGTGGCAATCGGGGGAAGTCCCGGATGACTGGCAAAAGGCAAATATGGTGCCCATCTTTAAATAAGGGAAGGAGGGGAATCCGGGGAACTACAGGCCAGTCAGCCTCACCTCTGACCCTGGAAAAATCATGGAGCAGATCCTCAAGGAATCCATTTTGAAGCACTTGGAGGAGAGGAAGGTGATCAGGGACAGTCAACATGGATTCACCAAGGGCAAGTCATGCCTGACCAAACTGATTGCCTTCTATGATGAGATAACTGGCTCTGTGGATATGGGGAAAGTGGTGGATGCGATATATCTTGACTTTAGCAAAGCTTTTGATGCGGTCTCCCACAGTATTCTTGACAGCAAGTTAAAAAAGTATGGATTGGATAAATGGACTATAAGGTGGATAGAAAACTGGCTAGATTGTCGGGCTCAACAGGTAGTGATCAACGACTCGATGTCTAGTTGGCAGCCGGTATCAAGAGGAATGCCCCAGGGGTCGGTACTGAACAAAACCAGCCCCAACGTCTTTATTAATGATCACAGAATCATAGAATATCAGGATTGAAAGGGACCTCAGGAGGTCATCTAGTCCAACCCCCTGCTCAAAGCAGGACCAATCCCCAACTAAATCATCCCAGCTAGGGCTTTGTCAAGTCTGACCTTAAAAACCTCTAAGGAAGGAAATTCCACCACCTCCCTAGGTAACCCATTCCAGTACTTCACCACCCTTCTAGTGAAAAAGTTTTTCCTAATATCCAACCTAAACCTCCCCAACTGCAACTTGAGACCATTACTCCTTGTTCTGTCATCTGGTACCACTGAGAACAGTCTAGATCCATCCTCTTTGGAACCCCCTTTCAGATAGTTGAAAGCAACTATCAAATCCCTCCTCATTCTTCTCTTCTGCAGACTAAACAATCCCAGTTCCCACAGCCTCTCCTCATAAATCATGTGCCCCAGCCCCCTAATCATTTTTGTTGCCCTCTGCTGTACTCCTTCCAATTTTTCCACACCCTTCTTGTAGTGTAGGGCCCAAAACTGGACACAGTACTCCAGATGAGGCCTCACCAATGCCGAATAGAGGGGAACGATCATGTCCCTCAATCTGCTGGCAGTGCCCCTAATTATACAGCCCAAATTGCCGTTAGCCTTCTTGGCCACAAGGGCACACTGTTGACTCATATCCAGCTTCTCGTCCACTGTAATCCCTAGGTCCTTTTCTGCTTATCATCTTCTTACCATATTTTTGAACAATAAAAAAAAAGAAAAAATGAAAAACATTTTTTAATGTATGTGAAGAATCTAATTCTACCATTTAAGAGATAAGCTAATTTGCCTTCCTCTACGTGGCCTCAGATTTCATCATTATATACATATGGGAAAATTTTTCATGTGTTCATCAACAGTCCTGCTTTTTTATCTGTGACTGAGTTCTTGCCTCATTGTGTATCGTCACTAGTATTAAAGAACCTGTAGGCTGAAGGGTGGGCTCATTAACAAATGTAAAACCCTAATATTACTGACGAGTTTGCTCAGGTGTAACTGACTCCCCTGTAACTGGAAATTACCAAACAGTTCTGTGGGTGATGTACAAAAAGGAATCCAAGCCAGCTCATGCCCACCTATCTGTCTGCTGTCCACAGAAATAAAAAGTAGTAAACAACTAGATTTGTCACTAAAATCTGACCGATTCACACAGGGAACACATCTGAATAAGATGATGCCATTTTTACAGTCAGTTTTCAAAGAGCTGAACCATCCACTAGTGGAAAGAGAACAAAAATTATTTAATTCTAACTTCCTACCCTTCTGGAGCCTAACCAATATCCAGCCCTCCAAACAGGGACTTGATAATAGTCACTCATTAGGTTATCTTCCTCCTCATGTCAGAGCAACCTCTTTGAGCACAATAAACCCACTAAGTGCCTTCTTCTATCTTGACTTTAGCAAAGTTTTGATAAATAACTGCTATCACTAACAACCTAACGAATCATTATTGCAATCCACTCCCCACATAATTTAGCAAGTACAGGATCTGTCCAATTTCTAAGTACCCCTGTTTCCTGCAACAGTAAAAATCATGCTACTTGTATAGGTGGTGACCTCGGAGAATGTGAAATGGACAAAAGACTATTCAGTATCTCTTCCTCCCACATAGGTTCCCACGGTTTTAGGAAAACAAGTATGTGCGGAGGGGATGAAACCCTTTAAACTATCTCAGTATTTGCTCCCAAAATGCACGCTGTTTGGCTCTGATTGTTTATTGATTTTCTGACCCCCAAAG
The DNA here is from genome assembly GCF_002925995.2 of Terrapene triunguis. Lineage (NCBI taxonomy): Eukaryota > Metazoa > Chordata > Testudines > Emydidae > Terrapene > Terrapene triunguis. The sequence continues at coordinate 963,225 of NW_020665133.1, forward strand.
AAGCAAATTGTACAAAGTATGTTGAGGGCTAGATTTTCAAAGGTGCTCAGCACCGAACAGCTTCCATTTAGGCACTTCAGTAAGTATCTAGATTTCTAAAAGTGCTCAGCACTTGAGAATAATGGGAGCTGCTGGGTGCAGAGCACTTGGGAAATCTGGCCTCTTCATTTAAGTGCTTTACAAGAAAAGAAAATGAACAGTTCTCCCCCCCCCCCCCCCCTCCACACACACAATCCTATGGTATAAGGGAGTATTTGAGATCAGTTATTAGAAGGATTTTAATAATCATTATTACTTTTGATGAGGGAAAACCAAAGGGGTGGAGATGTATCTTTAAGTCTGACTTGAAGGCAATGAGATTAGTGGTCATAAAAACATCTCCAGCAGTCTAAAGCAGTGGTTTTCAACCTGTGGTCCGTGGACCACTGGGGGTCTGCAGACTAAGATTTCCAAAGGGAGCTGCACCTCCATTCAAAATTTTTTAGGGGTCCGCAAATGAAAAAAGGTTGAAAACCATTGGTCGAAAGAAAAGCCCCATCAGTGGGGTTCCGTTTCTCTCTTTTCTAAAGCTAAGAAAAAGGCTACTGCTACCCCTATCATTGGTTGATTATGCTCTACTGGGGTATTCAAACAATGATTCATTAAATCCCTTCAAAATCGGTCACTAAATCTCAAGAGGCCTTTTGTATTATATAGAGGAGAAAAAACAAACATGAGAAAGCTTTATCCACTGGGCTTAATTTTAAAAATAAAATACTGAGTGGTCACACAGACAGATTCTATGAAGGTGTAGAATACGAAAGGGTGTGGGGACCAGATTATGCCTAGTCTTCATGCAGGTATGTAGGAGGGGAGAAGCCTTTTCTTCCTGTTGTACTCTTTATGCATGGGCTAACCTCAGTTTGAGTCCCTGTGCTCTCCTAAGTGAACAATCGATCTCTGTTGGTGCCCCTGTAATGCAAGGCACCTCAAAAAGGCATGGGGGGAGGAGGTGTGGGGGCAGATACTTGGCTATTTTCCCATACATAGATGCTGCATTCTCCTAAGTGGTAGTGAAATAAGTATGCTTTCCTTGCACACCTCTGAAATGTTTCCTACACTTATGTGAAAGGCACAATCTAGTTCTAAATGTATTCTGGGTTCAAGCCTGTATATAAAACCATAAAAAAGTAGATATACTACATTTTATTTAGGGACTTTTCATCCTAAAAATCAAATGAGTAAGGTCTTAAAAGTTAGTCTGTGCTGTAAAGGATATATTTGCTCTCAGAACAGTATATGGGATGAGGCCCCTGAAATGTACATGGAGCATATAACTACTTTCTTACTTGAAAAAAAGGAGGAAATGTAAGACGACTCAGAGGCTAAGATTCCTTGAATGATCTTGTTTCCCTTTCATGAGACAGCAAATCTCAAACTAGGAATGATCTTCACGGGCTAATTTTTTTAGAAGTAAATACTGGTAAACTCAGAGATAGGGCATATGAAGATTTCTGTATGCTTTGCTGATCTGTAAATGTAGCTGTCTGTATGAAAAGCAGCTGTTTAGTTTCCCTCTATTCAGGCTGAATGGACGACTGGACAGATTTAATGGATTTATCAGTATTCATTATCTCTCTAATTGCTTTGTCATCTGATTTTTGGAAGAGATTTTTGACATCTACTGGGAGGATAAGCAACACTAGAAAGATGGTTCAATGTGTTAAGAGGCAGGCCCCAGAGTATTTGAAAAAAAAAAAACAGATGAGGCAAAATTGTAATTACTACAATAGATGCCGTGAGTAATTGTGCAGAGAGGCAATTTCATGATGAGAACAGCTGGATTCATTGGTAAAGAAGAGACCAACTGATCATTTAAAAAAAAAATGTTTAAAGTATGTAGAAGTTGCAAGTGTTTGTATTCTTATTCGCTTATGTTTCTAGACTGAGGGCAAGACTCTCAACTGGTGAAAATTGGTGTTGCTCCACTGACACCAATGGAGCTATGCCAGTTTACACCAACAGAGGATCTGCCCCTGTATATTCTGAATAGTCTGAATTATACTTCCCTTGGACTGCTCTGTACATGAGGCGATTTCATTCCCAAATGACCAGGCTAGAATCTGGGGAAGTCTAGAGCCAGTACTCTGGTATACAGCACTATCACTCCTCTGGTGGCACTATCAGTTTCTGCAGAATTTAAGTTGTCATTTAAAAAAAAAAAAAGCTTCTGTCTGAGGTACATGCTGCCAAGAAGAGGTGTTGAAGTCAATGCTCAATGCTCAAAAAAGGGAAGGAGGAGGATCCGGGGAACTACAGGCCAGTCAGCCTCACCTTAGTCCCTGGAAAAATCATGGAGCAGGTCCTCAAGGAATCAATTCCTGCACTTAGGATGGAAGAATCCCATGCACTGCTACAGACTAGTGACTGAGTGGCTAGGCAGCAGTTCTGCAGAAAAGGACCTAGGGGTTACAGTGGACGAGAAGCTGGATATGAGTCAACAGTGTGCTCTTGTGGCCAAGAAGGCAAATGGCATTTTGGGCTGTATAATTAGGGGCACTGCCAGCAGATTGAAGATGAATCAATTGGTTCATGTGGAACGGGGATGAATTTTGGATGTGGTCTAAGAGTACCCAAAAAATATTGTGTAGGGGGGATGTGCCATCAGAGCTGCCATTTCTCCTGTTGTCCTGGCTGAGGTGATTGCTATCTGGAAGGCCATCTTTATTGAAAGGTGTGTAAGCGAGCAGGTGGCCATGGGTTCGAAGGGAGGTCTAATCAGGCGTTTCAATACCAGGTTCAGGTCCCACAAGGGGGTAGGATGTCGGGATTGTGGGGAAATGTTTATTATACCCCCTGAGGAATCGTTTAGTGGTCGGGTGTATCCCACTGAGTATCCCTCTACTTGGCGGTGAAAAGCTGCTATAGCTGCCAGGTGGACCCTGAGGGAACTGAGAGATAGTCCCGAATGTTTTAGTCAGTACATAGTCTAGGTCTTTGGAAGAGTGATGGATGTTGGGGAGATTTGATGGGAAGTACACCAATTTCAAAACCTGGACCATTTTTGTAGGTAAGTATGGTGTGTTGAGGACTTTTTACTGCATAGTAATACCTCCTTCGAGCAGAAGCTCTCTATACGTTTAAACCATGGAGTCATGCCTTGAGGCAAAGAATTCCCAGGTGGGATGTAGGGTGCATCCTTCGTTTTGCAAGAGGCGGCCTGGAGGGGATTGGAGAGAGATCGGCAGGCATGTCGCAAGATGTGAAAGGTAATGGTATCAGTTCTGTCTCAGCCAAGTGGGAGCAATCAATATGATATGTGCTCCTTCTCTTTTTGTTTTTAGTAAGACCTTTGCCAGTAAGGGGAATGGAAGAAAGTCATAGAAAGGTCCCTGCCCTGGGGAGAAGGAGAGCCTCACCCAGGGAGCATTGCCCCATCCCTGCTCTGGAGCAGTAGCATGGACATTTTTTGTTCAGGTAAGTGGCAAACAGGTCTGTGATTGGTGTTCCCGATTGCCTGAATAGGTCATGAGGTACCGTTGTGTTTATCTCCCACTCATGGTCGTGTAGGAATTTGCAACTGAGACTGTCTGCTATTGAGTTTTGAGTGTCTGGAAAGTAAGCTGCTGATAGTGTGACATCGTGGGAGATGCACCAGTTTCATTGCTTCTGCACAGAGGGAGAGTGATCTAGCTCCCCCTTGTCAATTTATGTAGTACATACACGCTATGTTGTCTGTTAGGACTCTCGTGTCTAATGCCTTGATCAGTGGGAGGAAATGAGTGCAGGCCTCCTGCGTTCAAGGGAGTTGATGTGGAGGGATATCTCTGTAGATGACAACCTGCCTTGTGTTGTCAGGTCATTTAGATGTGCATCCGATCCTATGAGGGATGCGTTGGTGGTAAGAAGCAGAGACGGAGAGGTTTGCAAAAAGGGAATCCCTTTGCAGACATTTGTTGGGTCTTTTCACCACTCCAAGGAGTTTTTGACCCTGATGGGTAGTGACAGGGGTTTGTCTAGCCTGTCTCTGTTTGGTCTGTAGACTGAGCTGAACCACAAGTGAAGTCATCGCATGTGAAGCCTGGCATGTGGTACTTCTGCTGTGCCCATGGCATATGCCTCAAAAGTTTGAGGCAGTGTTTGGCTGACATTTGTGGGCTGTTTTAAACGGTCTCTATGAGTATGGTCAAAGAGAGGAATCTGTGCTGAAGTAGGAGGGCTCTGGCCTGTAATGAGTCAAGCTCAGTGCCTATGAACTCCAGGAGCTGCACTGGAGTGAGGGTTGATTTCTGGGAATTGATCGGTAGGCCCAATTTCATTACCAAGTCTACTGTGGATCTGGTGAATCAGGCGAGCCTCTTGGAAGGACTGGCCTCTGAGGAGACAATCATCCAGGTAGGGGTAAATCATGATCCCCGGGGAATGTAAGTGCACTGCCACTACTAAGAGAACCTTGGAGAATACTCTCAGAGCTGATGACAGCCCGAAGGGGAGTACTCTGTACTGGTAGTGGTCATGTCCTAGGGTAAGTCTGAGGAACCGTCTGTGAGAGGGCAAGATTGAGATCGAAAGTAAGCGTCCTGAAGGTTGAGGGCCAAAAACCAGTCTCCCTGTTTCAGGCTGGAATAATCGTTGCTAGAGTGACCATCTTAATTTTTTGAGCTTTGACATATTTTTTGAGTGCTCTGAGGTCTAGTATGGGTCTCCAACCTCCCTTCCTCTTGGGTATTAGGAAATAGCAAGAGTAAAAACCTTTGCTTCGTAGAGGTACTGGTTCTATCGCTCTATCTATTTCTTGTCAAACTAAACTCTTGTGAGAAGGGTCACTGTAGAGGGAGAGGGAAGAGTGTTGTGAAGGGAGTAAGGCGGTAAAATGGATGGAGTACCCAGTGCAAACAATTTCCAAGACCCAGTGGGGCTGTCTGAGGGTATGCTCGGGGAGCATGGCAGGGCTGCGGGGAAGATTCCCATGCCAGAAGATGACTAGGTGCCGAAGTCCCGGTCCCAAGAAGAGGAGACTCCAGTACGTCGGATACATGGAGGTCTCTCGAGAGCCAGAATTCCAGCAGTACCAACCGATTCGGTGCCACTGGTGGTATTGAGGGGGTTGGTGATCTTGCCCACACCAACTGCTCCAGTGCCTGATGGGGTATCGATGACAGTGCTGATGGAACCATGTGTACTGGCAGTGTCTTCTTAGTGGAGTGCTGGCCCCTGTCTTTGGGTGCCGTTGACTCTATGCCTGTACCCATCAGGTCTTAGGCACATGAACGACACCTGGCACTCCAGATTTTTGTGAGCCATGATAACGGGCTTGGACTGTCTTGTATTGATGGGGCAGAACGTGCTAGAGATTATTTAAGGCTGACTTGGAGCTCACTCTGGAGACTTCCTACTCTCTTTTTCAATGACTTACGAGAGGAGTCAGCAACTGATTTCTTCAACCCACAGTCCTTGGATGTTGAGGGCTGTGGGGAAGACTAACGTCTGCCAGGTGACTCTTGGCATGGGTCCGGGAAGGGTTGGAGGGCTGCCTCCATGAAGATGATCTTCTGTCTCAACTCCCTGTCCTTGCAAGACCTGGGCCTGAGTTACTGGCAGAGACAATATTTCTGTGGAATGTGGCCTTCCCCATGGCAGCGTATGCACCGGGAGTGCTTGCCTGCTACGGGGATAGCCTCTTTGCAGGAAAGGCACTTCTTGAAGCCCGGTGAACAGGGCATACCCCGTTGGCGGAAGAATCCCTGATGAAAAAGGGGGAAACAAAGTCTTCTTGTTTTCTTAGCAAAGAAAGTAAAATGAGAAAAACTACAACTAAGACTGGGGAGACTAGTTAGCTATAGAAATGTAAAAGAAGGTAATGGTTGGAAATGGACTGCTAATAGAAGTTGAGAAGGAACTAAGGAGTTAGCCCGCACATGCTGGCTAGCCTCGTGCACCAGGAGAGATAGCGCACGCGTGGGCATAATGGACCCTGCTACCAAAGTTCTCCGATCCGCAATGCTGGAACACAAGCACACCTACAGTGGAACACCCATAGGGACACTAGTCGAACAGGAAGGGTTACATACACAGGAGTGTATAACATGGAGGTAATTGTAGAACTGTAAAGACCTCCCACACAGGAAGCATTACAGAGATTTAGGGGACTGTAACATATCTAATCAAATTAATCTCTAATTTGCCACAATCAATTGCTCAAATTAGATGCTGCATAAGGACTCTACTGAAAGCCCTGGGAAGACTGGCAAGGAAAAAACTTACAGTATTTACAAAGTTATCACAGATATACCAGAGACAAATAGCCTAAAATGTCAGTCAATACAAGCACTTAATCTCTTTCCAGAGCCCTTGTATATCGCAATTATTGTATGGGGGTGTAAAAACCAAAAGGAGGGGGGAGGGAATCAAAAACTGACACGGTGAGTTACACGCTGAAGTCGGATGTAAGAGTTCTGCAACAACAAAAGTTGAGAGGTGAAGGTATTAGTAATTCATAGCTGGAAGAGTTACAGAGTAACAAGGAATCAAAATATAGCAAAGCTTCTCATGCATGCACACATCACCCCTTTGATTATGCATACTCAGAAACTAGGGGCACCAGGCACTGCTGTAACTCTGGTGTTTCCTACTATTTACAGAATCTATTGAATGTTCATTACCTTCATTGTAGTTACTTGCACACATTTTGAGCCCTGGCACATTAGCACCCTGAGCATGTTTCATTACTAGCTGAGATTCCCAGTTCCAAGTAAGCTAAGGTTTTATTTGCTGAAAAGCCCCAGTCCTCAGTTTGGTGACAGTGGATGCTCCTGGTCTGGAGTCTCACCTGTAAACCACAGCCGGGATACGCTTCCAGGACCGAAAGCTTGCCACACTCTCCAGCTCCTTGTCCGTGATCCAGGCGGGAACTATGAGCTCCTGTGGGTAGCTACCACAGAGCCTGAGTGGAAAGAGGAAGTGAAGGGTTAAATGTAGCAGACAAATAGCAGATACATAACCTACTGACAATATAAAATAAAAGGCAGTACAAGCAAACTAAGTGCTGTTCATTTCGCAACCCATACTATTTTGTGAGCTTTTGATCAATCATATATGCAGCTACAATCCTCTTTATCAGACATTAAAGAATGCAGTGGACCAGAACCTTAGTTGGTGTAAGTCTGCATAGCTTCACTGATATCAATAGAGTAGTGCTGCTTTCACCATTTGAGGATCTGACCCAGCGTTTCCTTAGGAAAATTATAACCCAATGGTTATTTAACTCCAGCTGCCAGGAACGCATCAAAACACAGAAGAGAAATTCCTCATCTTTCAATACCAAAGAGTTAGTAATTCCACTCTCTTCTATAAGCTCATATCACAAAGCCACTAGGAATGGAGTCATTATGGTCTCGCAGAGTCGGTCAGAAGAGGATATATGTGTAAAACTGGATCAATGCATCAACCTATCAATCCCTTTTGGAAGGTAGGAACTGAATTGTGCTGATTTGTGGTGGTCTGGCGAAATGGTACTTTTCCCTGTGGGCTGCCATCTTGTGCTCTAGAATTTAGTGAAAAGAGTGATGTGTGCTGGAATTACACAAAATGTCTGTAAGATTAGCTTGGAGAGGTGTGAACAGTTCCCATTCATTGCTATAGCATATTAATTCTTAGACCAATTGATGTTTATATAAATGTCAACTTTGGTAACTACTTAACCACTAACCCAAACTTGCAAGCAAAAAAAAAAGGATATTCATATTTTGAAGATCAGCTCAATCTACTATGCGTGGGTTCTCACTGAATCTCAGTGAGTATAAGGCAGGGGTCGGCAACCTTTCAGAAGTGGTGTGCCGAGTCTTCATTTATTCACTCTAATTTAAGGTTTCGCGTGCCAGTAATACATGTTAATGTTTTTAGAAGGTCTCTTTCTATAAGTCTATAATATATAACTAAACTATTGATGTATGAAAAGTAAACAAGGTTTTTAAAATATTTAAGAAGCTTCATTTAAAATTAAATTAAAATGCAGAGCCCCCCCCGGACCAGTGGCCAGGACCCAGGCAGTGTGAGTGCCACTGAAAATCAGCTCGCATGCGGCCTTCGGCATGTGTGCCATAGGTTCCCTATCCCTGGTATAAGAGAATACCAACACTCCTCTCCCTACCCCCTCCAATCCGACCAATGGTTGAAAGGAACCTTCCAAGAATGAAGCATAACAGCAAGGTTACAATTCTAACCAAACCGAACTCTGGAATGACGGAACATCTTTGTCTCAGGCTGCTTTTACAGGCTGCCTAACTCTTCTCTGTAACAAAAGCCTGTACGACTATGGAAGCAGCGGGAGACCAGGAGAAACAGCAGGATAAGCCAGCCAGCTCTCCACAGACAACACTAGTGGTCCACAGACCATCACTTGGGAACCCTTACCTTAATGTTTACAAATGGTGTTTCATTTCTCACCCAAATTTAAGCAGATTTCTAGGAGAAAAATTGTGAGCCCATAAAGAATGTCTTCCACAGCTTTAGATAAATTGCAGGGAATTGAAAATATTTTCTTCCAATAAGGGTAACAAAAGTGGAAGTAGTTACAAAAAATAAGTCATGCATTTTCCCCCAATTCAGTGCAACACATAAGCATGTGCCTAAGTCTATCTCTATTCAGAAAAGCACTTAAGTACATGCATAAGTGTTTTCCTGAACAGGACTGCTTTCCTGAATTGACTCCTCAGACTCTAAAAATGCCAAAGGGGAAAAAATTATGGTTTTTTCCCCATTGTGCTTCTTTATTATGTATAAATAAAAAAGGCCTCTTTTCTTTTTTAAAAAAACCTTACACATGTCAAGAATATCTAGTCTAGTCTCCCTAGTTTTGTTGGAGGACTCCTGTGAAACTAGAGAACTGGAGTGGGAACTTTCTCAGATCTCAGTTCAAAAGCCTGGGTGTTTGAATCTTCCACAAAGAGTTTTTCTTCCCCATCTTTGTTAGGTGTTGGAGGAAAATAGTTGCTAACAAAAGCAAAATATTTTAAACAGTCTGAATAAGAATCAATTCCCTTCTCATTTGGTCAGGTTTCACTCTTTTGTAATGTTATAGTCCCTCTAGTTCTCCTGTCCTCCGAGGAGTCTTCCAGCAAGAAGAACAGAAAATCAAGACCTGATATCTCTAATTAAAAAAATATATACTTGAAAGCCCACTTTAAGGCATTATTTATAAATACATAAATCAGCAAAAAGGGCATAAGCTTATTTTTCCCTTTTTGCAGATTATCTTTCATTGTAGAACGTCTCAATTTTAAAAAGTTCCAGTGATCTGCTACATGAGGATTGGTGTTTTGACAGGGCACTCGGCTGTGAAGCAACAGTCTACAGAGATCCATACAACTTACTTGTATTTCTCATTGATATTGGATATCCTCCAGGCATTGTTCATATCAAAACCCATCCGTTCAACTTCATTTTTAAACCTCGAAGTTACAAGCTCCCCTGGATACCAAAGGCAGACAGAGGAAATAAATCAGAAACACAAGAAAAGGTTCCTACTTTCCAAAACAGGTTGAGAAAGACACCACTGCACTCATTCAGGAAACAGGAAAGTAACAGGCACTGTGCAGCAGGACACCTGTATACATTTTTAACCCCCACTTTGAAAAATCGATATCAAGCAAGAGTACAACTCTTTCCCTTGATGACACTCAGTAATTGACTCGCCACACAGTAAAGAATAACTAATTTTTATTTTTAACAGTATTGAGTCCCTGTAGATTCATACAGGAAACACCAAACTGCTGTGTAGATAGCAGACTAGATTCAAACACATTAGGAAAAACAAGTATAATTTAGATGAGTATGCTCTAATGAAGTCCAGAATACAATCTACCACAGCGGGACAAGATCTATTAATGTCTCCTTTCCAGAGCTCAGGAGAGTTTTGTATCAATGAGAAATAAACTAAGCTCTGGTCTGCCTGATTCCCAGATGGAAGGAACAGATGGTCTAATGCAGCAGTTCTCAAACTGTGGGTTGGGAGCTCAAAGTGGGTCGCGACTCCGGGCTTGTCTACACCCAGCCGCTAGTTTGGCGGCTGGGGATCGAAGTTCCGAGTTCGATTTATCGCGTCTGGTCTGGACGCGATAAATCGAACCAGGAAGTGATCCCCGTCGACTGCGGTACTCCAGCTATACGAGAGGAGTACCGCGGAGTCGACGGGGAGCCTGACCGCCGCGTGTGGACCGCGTCTGAACCGCGGTAAGTTCGAAGTAAGGTATGTCGAATTCAGCTACGTTATTCACGTAGCTGAATTTGCGTACCTTACTTCGACTTGGGGGGTAAGTGTAGACCAAGCCTCCGTTTTAATGGGGTTGCCAGGGCTGGCGTTAGACTTGCTGGGGCCCAAAGCCGAAGCCAAAGCTCCACCACCTGGGGCTGAAGCCAAAGCCCGGGGGTTTCAGCCCTGGGTGGCGGGACTCGGGTTACAGGCCCCTCACCCAGGGCTGAAGCCCCGTGGGCTTCGGCTTTGGCCTGTCCGCCTGGGGTGGTGGGACTCGGGCTTTGGCCCCCCATCCAGGGCTGCGGGGCTCAGGTGGGCTCAAGCTTCGGTCCCCCCTCCTGTGGTCATGTAGTAATTTTTGTTGTCAGAAGGGGGTCATGGTGCAATGAAGTTTGAGAACCCTTGGTCTAATGGATAGGGCAGTAGGGCACTAACCTGGAACTCAAAAGACCTTGGCTCAATTCCCAATTCAGCCATTCCTGTATGAGCTTGGGACAAGTCACTTAATTTACCCTGAGCCTCAGTTTCTCATCCCTTCCTCACAGTGGTGTTCTGAGGGTAAAATTCATTAACAATTGTCAGATTCTGGCTGGGATGATTTAGTTGAGGATTGGTCATGCTTTGAGCAGGAGGTTGGACTAGATGACCTCCTGAGGTCCCTTCCAGCCCTGATATTCTATTATTCTTAGATATTACTATAACGAGGACCATACAAATTCCTAAATCAATACATTATGGCAACTGGAATGTTTACAATTTATTTTTGTACAGCGCCTTTTGAAAAAGTATCTCAATACAGTTGAAAAAAATTCAAGACAATAAAAAAAGTGAATCTGAGAGCCAGAAAGATCTATATAGCTAAAAGGTACACCTCTATCTCGATATAACGCTGTCCTTGGGAGCCAAAAAATCTTACCGCGTTATAGATGAAACCGCGTTATACTGAACTTGCTTTGATCCACCGGAGTGCGCAGCCCCGCCCCCCCCGGAGCACTGCTTTACCGCGTTATATCCGAATTCGTGTTATATCGGGTCGCGTTATATCGAGGTAGCAGTGTATCAGTATATAAACAAGTCCCCTTCCTTTTCATACAAGGTGCAGAAGAAGATGATTCATAGAGAGTTTCCAGACTTCTAGGTCTACAAAATATATTAAATACAATGAATGCCTGACCATCACTAGATAGAACAAATCTAAAAGTCTATTCATGATCAAGTATCAGAGGGGTAGCCGTGTTAGTCTGAATCTGTAAAAAGCAACAGAGGGTCCTGTGGCACCTTTAAGACTAACAGAAGTATTGCAGCATAAGCTTTCGTGGGTGAATGACCACTTCATCAGACACAAGTCTCTTGTAGGCATTCACCCACGAAAGCTTATGCTGCAATACTTCTGTTAGTCTTA
>NW_020665133.1:975257-983784 GCF_002925995.2 Terrapene triunguis
ACGCTTTCAGTTATTGTATCACTACATCATGGGACAAAATATCTATTAACAAAGGAGAAAATCAATTGAAAATTAAGTGCCATACATATTACACATCTGTTACATAATTCAGAAAACATTAATACTTGAAAAAATAGTTATATACCTGTAAAAATGAAAATTAATGTTACATACTTCTAAAAACCTATGTTTTTATATCTTCTTGGTAAATACTTGTAGACAAAATTAAAAATATAATGGCAAATAGCTTTTTTTATTCTAAGTATAAGACAGCCAAAGCATAACATCTACAGTTACACTACGACAGAAAAAAATACATAATGATATCTATTTTATGTGTCAAGTTATAAACTAAATATCAGACAGGACCAGGAAGAAAATTTCTCCCTGAACTACAGTATTACAAAATTAGCTGGGTGTATAATGGCACTTTATTGACTCTCTCTGAAACATTAGATATAAGCCAGAACTGGGGCAGCATATATGATTGGATGAACCAATGGTCTTTTGATATGGCAATTACTCTTTTTTCTTTTTTAGGTCACAAAACTGAAACAAGTTTCGTGTGCTTATGGAGATACTTACTGTCATAACTAAAAGAAACAAAATCAACATATAACTAACAAGCAGTTATTTACAAAAAATTTTTTTTAGGATTATCTCCCCCCCACACACACACAAGAAGTACTGGTTTTGGAAGAAGACTGATGATATCTAGCCTACTGTGTCTACATTAAGCTCTGCAAGCCTAGGATTGTTTTGAAAGGTGGACAACACACAAGCATCACTCTAAGCGAAGGCTACAGAGAATCCCTATCATTTCCAAATGAAGGAAAAGGAAACTTGACCTAGGTTCCATCTTGGAGAGATAAAGTCTTAGAAAGGCCCTCCAATAGCTAGAGAATATTGATCTTCCAAGAGCATAAAGGTAAAGACTTTGGGCCTAATTGTCCTTTGTGATTCAGCTCCTTCATGCTATCACACTGGCATAACAGGAGTCATAAGCCAAACAGATCCAACCTCCAGTGATCTATCCCTTCTGTAGGGACTTCCCTGAGTGATTCAGAGCAGGCACAATGGCTCTACTCCACATTCCCCTTCACAGCTCAGTCAGAGGAGATGGAGCATGATCAAAGTATAACAGCATGACAGTTATTCTCACCTTCCCAGATCGACCCTTAGCCCCTGAGACAACTTAACTTACTGCCCTCCTCACAATTCCTTCACTAGGTGTAATTCACCCAAACTGACAATTCGATTCCTTGTTTCAGCCTCATAAGACAGCATTGTACAGACAAGGTGTAAACTCAGCTATATGATGAAAGTCTTTTGAATTTGTGGAAGTGCAGAAGTTTCACTAAATGTTGGGCAACAGCAGAAGTCCTGTAGACTCCAGCATCACTTTCAATAGAACTTTATTTGCACTAACCCTCTGAGTTTGTTGCATTTCATGTGAAGAAAAGAAATAAGTTATAAAGTCCTTACTACCATTACAGATAGCAGAACAGGATCAATTCTGACATATAAAGTAAAGCCCAGCAACCTTGTGGTTCTGCAGATTTCTTATATTATTCCTGACATTACAATTTTGACCTTTTCTAACCCAGCAGGTGGAGAACTAGTAAATTAAATTAGTAAATGAAATCAAACCGGCTGGCAGTCTCCATCATATTCATCCCTTAGCCCTGAACTTTAACTTTTCTAACTCTTTCTTTTTTGGAGCAGTGATCACATCACTCAATATGTGGCACACTCCTTCAGCACAGAGAGCAGATATAATTATCAGCTGCCTTGAGAAAGTGGCCATCAAAGTTTTCACATGCAGAAGGACTGACTGGATAACAGATGAGAATTTTTTAAGCTAGATGCACCCATCAGTATTTTAAAAGTTCTGCCACAGGCCCAAGGTGCAGACTGGTAACACTGCTCTACAGCCAAAATGCTTCTGAAATGAATGTAGTCAAACTTTACTAATTCTGTGTCACTGAGAACGAAAATGATGGTTAAAATTGTTGATTGGCTCTAGTTTTCAAGATATGCTATTGGGTCAGTATATACGACCCTTGACTTGGGAATGGCGGAGGATAAGTGAGTTATAAAGGGAAGGGATCTCAATTTAAACCAGAAGTGACTGAAATACATCTTTGACTGGATCTATGAATAAATCTATGAGTGGGTTTGGACAGTACTTGCTTTTTAGGCAAAACAATGAATGATGTAATCTGAAGCTGGTATTGTATCATACATGATATGAATTGCATCATGTTATTCCTAGAAGTCATGGATGATGCAATCATAACGAAGCTTACATCACTCTGCTGAACAAATTGCCCTATATCAGCTCTAGAAATCATACAGTGCCGTGCTCTCTTATTTGTCAGTGTTTGATTTTGCAAAGGGACACATTTCTGTTTAGCCAAAGTGAGCAGAGATGCCTCGTACTTGTGTGAACAGTGCAGATAACTTCTGCTATGTTTGTGGTGAAGTGACTTTTGCATCACAAAAGCGCAGTATAACCACTATGGTTAAGAGAGCCTATCACCTTTATTTTGGCTGCAAAATTGGAGATCAGGACAAGAGGTGGGCCCCACACATATGCTGCAACACTTGTGCAACAAATCTTCGCCAGTGGTTAAACAGGAAAAGGAAATCTATGCCTTTTGCAGTGCCAATGATTTGGCGAGAGCCAACAGATCATACCAGCAATTGTTACTTCTGCATGGTGCCTCCAGTTGGGAAAGGTGTGTCAAAGAAGAAAAAGTGGACTGTGCATTATCCAAACATTCCATCAGCTATACGCCCAGTACCCCACGGAGAAGGACTGCCGGTTCCTGATGCACCAGAATCATTCTCACTTGAGTCAGACGAGGAAGAGGAAGAGGATGAAACTTCTGGTCCTGAAGCATCAATGTCACAGGACCCACATTTTCTCCCATCCTCCTCCTCTGAACCACACCTCATAACACAAGGTGAACTGAATGACCTTGTCAGGGATTTGGAACTACCCAAGAGTAAGGCAGAGCTGTTGGGCTCCAGACTACAGCAGTGGAATCTCCTGGCAGGTGATGTTAGGGTTTCCATGTTCCGTGACCGTCAAAAGGATCTTGTCCCATTTTTCTTCATGGAAGGTGATCTTGTAGACTGCAACAACATTGATGGTGTGATGGCAGCCCTCAACATCGTTCACGATCCAGATGAATGGAGACTGTTCATTGATTCATCGAAGACGAGTCTTAAAGCTGTTTTACTGCATAATGGCAATGTTTTGCCATCAATTCCAGTTGGTCATGCAGTCCATATGAAGGAAACCTATGACAACATGAAACAACTTTTGAGGTGCATAAACTATGACCAACATCAGTGGCAGCTTTGTGGCGATTTGAAGGTTGTTGCTCTGTTGCTTGGTCTGCAGACTGGATACACAAAGTACTGCTGTTTTCTCTGCAAATGGGATAGTAGTGCAAGAGATTCCCACTACATCAAGAAAGATTGGCCACTCCGACAGTCATTGGAGCCTGGGAGGAAAAGTGTTCAGCATCCACCACTTGTTGAATCAAGGAAGATTTTGTTACCACCCTTACACATCAAGCTGGGTCTGATGAAGAACTTTGTCAAGGCCATTGACAAAACACAAGCAGCTTTCAAGTACCTCCGTGGAAAATTTCCAAGGTTAAGTGAAGCTAAGATAAAGGAAGGTGTCTTTGTTGGTCCTCAGATTCGTGAACTTCTTCGAGATGATGCATTTGACCATGCACTGCGTGGCAAGGAAAAGACGGCATGGAAAGCCTTCCAGTTAGTGGCAATAAATTTTCTCGGAAACAACAAGGCAGACAACTACAGGTTGTTGGTGGAAAACCTCCTCAAGGCATACAAAAGCCTTGGTTGCAACATGTCACTAAAGATACATTTTTTGCACTCTCGTCTAGATTTTTTCCCACCGAACTGCGGAGCAGTGAGCGACGAGCACGGCGAGCAATTTCACCAGGACATTGCAACAATGGAGAAACGCTATCAGGGCAAATGGAGCCCATCAATGCTTGCAGACTATTGCTGGACAGTGACAAGAGATGCTCCATTTAATGAATACAAGAGACAAGCCAAGAAGCGCCGAGTAGACACTGAACAGGACTAAACTATGTACATAATAATTTTTTGCCTTTTGTTTCATAATACATTTTATTTATATAACCCTTTTGCTGATTTTTAAAGTGTTACATAAACAGGACAGGTGAAATATTATCATGTAAAGCAACCATAAACACATGAAAAGACCTAGGTTTACAATTTATGATTAAAACTCTACTATCTACACAATATACATAGACATAAAATGTAAAAACTTAAATATCTTAGAAACAGTAGCCAATCAGTTGTTTTAATTGTCATATTTGAATTCAGCACATCAAAATACATAATAAATAGCACATTTTATCTCTGAAGCAGATGACTTCTCAAAAATTGTAGACCAGTGTAATTGTCCTTTAGAGCAACCAATAAAACTACAGTAATTATTCTGGCAGGAGCCTCAATCGTAGAATGGAAACATTTTATTTTGGTTGATTCTTTCTTGTTGTTTTCAACTTGTCAATGTGATATAAAATTGCTGATTCTCAATTCTCCCTCTTAAATGAAATCTTTAGTCTTAAAATTTTTTGTTGTCTGTTTCTCTGAAAGTGTTGATGTGGTGAAAGATTCAGATAATCTGTAACTTCCTAAATATCTCCTTCTCCGTGATTCTGAGAAATTGGGTTAAGATAAATTAATATAGCCTGGTTTAAATAAAATTAAGAGTGTCCACACAGGATTTAGCATTGGCTTAACAAAAATCAGTTTAAAATTACACCTGCAACTAAACTGGTGCAACTCTAAATATAGACCAGACCTTATACTACAGAATTTGTAGGCTATTTGTAATACTACTTCCTTTTCCCTTCTCACTTTTGTAGAAAAATGATCAGTTCTCAACCCACAATAATACTAAGAAATAGGATGAGGAAAATGACCTTCAAGTTAGTGTTCCTTAAACATCCCACCTTCCCTGTATTGGATAAGGTCTGGCCATAAAGTTCCTCACCCTTCTTGCACTGTCATATGACAAACCTCCCATGGCAATGCCTATCTTGAAAACAGCTCATATATTATATTGTGATGTAGGTCCCATCTATAGAACCTGATGCAGACTCTACTTCACACAGCTACTTGAAATGTTGGCTACTGTTAATTAGAAATTGTGTGCAATGCAATACTGTTAAATATTCCATCTCCCTCTTGGAGTGAATGTTCATTTTGTTGGTCACACAGTAAGTTCCTACCATATTGCTGTGTTATTTAAATGCAGCCTGCATTTCAGTAATGTCTCAAGAGATCCTGACAAAATATATATATATTATCTTGTACAGTTTGTTGAATTGTTTGGGATCTCGAACAAAAGGTGCCACATAAATGTCGGTTGCCACCATATATACCTTAAGGAAACTATCAGTCCCTGATTTATTAATGATGTATTCTTTATTAATGAGACATTCCTTAGGGGACGATCCATTAATGGAGATTCTCTGTATCCAAGAAAGGAGAAGAGGATAGAAGATGACAAAATACAGTTAGGATCTGACGAGAAACAGTCAAATGAAAGAGAGTCCCATTCAATTACATCACATAATGGCAGACAACTAAAAAGTGACAATATTTTTAAGTGCTTGTATACAAATCCTAGAAGTCTAAATACTCAGTTGGGTGAACTCGAGTACCTTGTATTAAATGAGGATATTGATATAAAAAGCATCACAGAAACTTGATAGAATGAGGATAATCAATAGGACACAGTAATACCAGGGTACAAAATATATCCAAAGGCAAAAATAGATCATACTGGTGGGGGAGTGGCACTATATGTGAAAGAAAGCATAGAATCAAATGAAGTAAAAATCTTAAATGAACCAAACTGTACCACAGAATCTCTATGGGTTTCATGCTTGAATAATAAGAATATAGCAGTAGGGATAGACTACCAACCACCTGACCTGTATGGTGATAGTGACTGTGAAATGCTCAGGGAGATTAGAGAAACTATAAAAATAAAAAACTCAATAATAAAGGGGGATTTCAACTAATCCCATATTGACTGGGTACATGTCACCTCAGGACGGGATGCAGAGATAAAGTTACTTGACATCTTAAATGACTGCTTCTTGGAAGTCCTGGAACGCACAAGAGGAGAGGCAATGCTTGATTTACTCCTAAGTGGAGCACAGGATCTGGTCCAAGAGGTGAATATAGCTTGGTAATAGTGACCATAACATAATAAAATTTAATATCCCTGTACAGGGGAAAATACCACAGCAGCCCAACACTGTAGCATTTAATTTCAGAAAGGGGAACTACACAAAAATGAGGAAGTTAGTTAAACAAAAATTAAAAGGTACAGCGCCAAAAGTGAAATCCCTGCAAGGTGCATGGAAACTTTTCAAAGACACCATAATAGAGGCTCAACTTAAATGTATACACCAAATTAAAAAATATAGTAAGAGGACCAAAAAAGTGCTACCACGGCTGAACAAAAAAGTAAAAGAAGCAGTGAGAGGCAAAAAGGCATCCTTTAAAAAGTGGAAGTTAAATCCTAGTGAGGAACATTGAAAGGAGCATAAACTCTAACAAATGAAGTGTAAAAATATAATTAGGAAGGCCAAAAAAGAATTCAGCTAGCAAATGATTCAAAAAGTAACAACAAAAAGTTGTCAAGTACATCTGAAGCAGAAAGCCTGCTAAACAACCAGTGGAGCCACTGGATGATTGAGATGCTAAAGGAGCACTCAATGAAGATATGGCCATTCACAGAAACTTAATGAATTCTTTGCATCAGTCTTCAAGACTGAGTATGTGAGGGAGATTCCCAAACCTGAGCCATTCTTTTTAGGTGACAAATCTGAGGAACTGTCCCAAATTGAGGTGTCATTAAAGGAGCTTTTGGAACAAATTGATAAACTAAACAGTAATAAGTCACTAGGACCAGACGGTATTGACCCAAGAGTTCGGAAGGAACTCAAATGTGAAATTGCAGTACTATTAACTGTAGTTTTTAACCTATCATTTAAATCAGCTTCTGTACCAGATGACTGGAGGATAGCTAATGTGACGCCAATTTTTAAAAAGGGCTCCCGAGGTGATCCCGGCAATTACAGGCCGGTAAGCCTGACTTCAAACTGGTTAAAAAAAAAAAAAGAATTATCAGACACATAGATGAACATGATTTGTTGGGGAAGAATCAACATGTTTTTTGTAAAGGGAAATCAGGCCTCACCAATGTACTAGAATTCTTTGAGGGGGTCAACATGCATGTGGACAAGGGGGATCCAGTGGATATAGTGTACTTAGATTTTCAGAAAGTCTTTGACAAGGTCCCTCACCAAAGGCTCGTAAGCAAAGTAAGCTGTCCTGGGGATAAGAGGGAAGGTCCTCTGATGGATCAGTAACTGGTTAAACGATAGGAAACAAAGGGTAGGAATAAATAGACAATTTTCAGAATGGAGAGAGGTAAATAGTGGTGTCCCCCAGGGGTCTATACTGGGACCAGTCCTATTCAACATATTCATAAATGATCTGGAAAAAGGAGTAAACAGTGAGGTGGCAAAATTTGCAGATGATATAAAACTACACAAGATAGTTAAGTCCCAGGCAGACTGCGAAGAGCTACAAAAGGATCTCACTAAACTGGGTGACTGGGCAACAAAATGGCAATTGACATTCAATGTTGATAAATGCAAAGTAATGCACATAGGAAAACATAATCCCAACGATACATATAAAATGATGGGGTCTGTAGGGAGCCAGGGTGGCTGCCCTCCGAACCGGAGGTAAAAGGGCCTCTCTCTCAGCCGGAGTGGGCGGGGCCAGCCCAAGCTCGCTCCACCCCCTGGAAGGGGAGGGGTGGAACAGGAAGTATAAAGGGCGGGGCCCTTAGCTCAGTCAGGGCAGCACCAAGGAGGGAGGCAGACGCAGACCGCGGGCTGCTCCCTTCAGATCCTGCTGCCGCGCCAGGGGAGGCCCTGGACCAGTGGAAACCGCACCGGGAGGACGGACTGGGGCTGCCAGGACTGCCCGCTGCCGAGTACCCAGGGGAACTGGAGGAGCCGGAGTGGGAGCTGGAGCTGCCAGCAGCCAAGGACTGGGGGGAGCTGGAGGAGCCTGAGCCTGAGGGGGAGCTGGAGCTGCCAAGAGCGGACTACCCCGACGCACTGACGGGATCAGAGGGATCCGGACGAGCGATCGGGTAGGAAGTAGCCCAGGGACAAAGCTGCACAGTGGTGAGTCTGTATCACGGAGGGACCCCGCTGATCCAGTGGCGGGACCCTCGTCCTGCCACCGTCAGGGCCCTGGGCTGGAACGCAGTGGTGTAGGGTGGGCCTGCGTTCCCCTACCCGGCCGAGCCACGCCGGGACCTTTGCCGGCGCTCCCCTGCCTGAGGGGCGCGCAACTGACCTTTACCGGCGCTCCCCTGCCTGAGGGGCGCGCTACTGACCTTTGCCGGCGC
>NW_020665133.1:983794-1074799 GCF_002925995.2 Terrapene triunguis
CGCGCTACTGACCTTTGCCGGCGCTCCCCTGCCTGAGGGGCGCGCTACTGACCTTTGCCGGTGCTCCCCTGCCTGAGGGGCGCGCTATTGACCTTTTGCCGGCGCCCCCCCTGCCTGAGGGGCGCGCTACAGACTCTGGCTGGCAGCCTTTCCGCTGCTAATTCCCCGCTGGCGGAGGCGTAACCCCGGCCAGCCAGTGACGACGTAGCTCCCCACCGCCCCCTAGCGGGTAGGCGGACCGACACCGATCACAGGGTCTAAATTAGCTGTTACCATTCAAGAAAGAGATCTTGGGAGTCACTGTGGATAGTTCTCTGAAAACATCCACTCACAGGCAGTGAAAAAAGCTAACAGAGTGTAGGGAATCATTAAGAAAAGGATAGATAACGAAGACAGAAAATATCATATTGCCTCTATATAAACCCATGCTACGTCCACATCTTGAATACTACACGCCCCATCTCAAAAAAGATATATTTGAATTGGAAAAGGTACAGAAAAGGGCAACAAAAATTATTAGGGGTATGGAATGGCTTCCATATGAGGAGAGATTAATAAGACTGGAACTTTTCAGTTTGGAAAAGAGATGACTAAGGGGGGATATGATAGAGGTCTTGAAAATGGTGACTGGTGTGGAGAAAGTAAATAAGGAAGTGTTATTTACTCTCTCATAACACAAGAACTAGGGGGGTCACCAAATGAAATTAATAGGCAGCAGGTTAAAACAAACAAAAGGAAGTATTTCTTCACACAACGCACAGTCAACTTCTGGAACTCTTTGCCAGAGGATGTTGTGAAGGCCAAGACTATAACAGGGTTCAAAAAAGAACTAGGTAAGTTCATGGAGGATAGGTCCATCAATGGCTATTAGCCAGGATAGGCAGGGATGTAAAACCATGCTCTGAATTGTCCTTAGCCTCGGTTTGCCAGAAGCTGGGAATGGGTGACAGGGGATGGATCACTTGATGATTACCTGTTCTGTTCACTCCTTCTGAAGCACCTGGTATTGGCCACTGTTGGAAGACAGGATACTGGGCTAGATGGACCATTGATCTGAACCAGTATGGCCATTCTTATGTTCTTATGTATTGCCAGCCTGACAGCTTTCAAATCCAAACATTTCCATATAATTGTTTTCCTGGTTTCAATATGCTTTTATGTTTCATATGAGCTACTCATCTTTCTTAACTGATGAAGTCTGTGGTTATGATCTGGTGACGCTTCACATAGTGAGCAATATTTCAGTCACCACTTACATAAAACATTGTTACCTGTGGAGAATATATAGCCAAACTGTTGCCAATAGAAAATATGACTGAAGCCATCTAGCTTAAAAACTTAAGATCCTTGTGGGAAAGAACAACTTTCTTCTATTGCATCAGTTTGCACAGTGTCAAAACCTTTCCTGCTAGCGTGGATACTTTTTTTAGTGAGACTACAATTGTCTTCCTACCTGTGTGAGATATGGAGTGAGAAGAAGACAACCTCTTAGTAACTAATGGAGCATCCCAGACAGTGGAGAAGTGCAAATTTTGTATCTACTACTATACATGGAGTCACTAATTTTTCCTTATAATGCAATAGTATTAGTTTTTAGTCAGAAGGTATCCAGTGATTTCCTCTGCACAGATGCAGCTCCAAGCCAGGGAACTCCCTCTATTCTGAATGGGAGGATACTCTTTCGGAGATGCCTAGTTCTCAACTGAGACTATATTTCCTGTGACTGGGAAAATTAAGACAAGTATTTCATGGGTCTACACCCTTCATAGAATCATAGAATATCAGGGTTGGAAGGGACCTCAGGAGGTCATCTAGTCCAACCCCCTGCTCAAAGCAGGACCTAATCCCAACTAAATCATCCCAGACAGGGCTTTGTCAAGCCTGACCTTAAAAACCTCTAAGGAAGGAGATTCCACCACCTCCCTGGGTAACCCATTCCAGTGCTTCACCACCCTCCTAGTGAAAAAGTTTTTCCTAATATCCAACCTAAACCTCCCCCACTGCAACTTGAGACCATTACTCCTTGTTCTGTCATCTGGTACCACTGAGAACAGTCTAGATCCATCCTCTTTGGAACCCCCTTTCAGGTAGTTGAAAGCAGCTATCAAATCCCCCCTCATTCTTCTCTTCTGCAGACTAAACAATCCCAGTTCCCTCAGCCTCTCCTCGTAACTCATGTGCTTCAGCCCCCTAATCATTTTTGTTGCTCTCCGCTGGACTCTTTCCAATTTTTCCACATCCTTCTTGTAGTGTGGGGCCCAAAACTGGACACAGTACTCCAGGTGAGGCCTCACCAATGTTGAATAGAGGGGAATGATCACGTCCCTCGATCTGCTGGCAATGCCCCTACTTATACAGCCCAAAATGCCGTTAGCCTTCTTGGCCACAAGGGCACACCAGATTTTTATAGTTGATCTTGAGCCATAATCTATTCTAATGCTCCATGCATTAAATAGGTTTCAGAATTCTACTTTCTATTATTTCTTTTATTTCGGTTTTCTGGTATTTAGATACATTTCAGTGCAATTTAGCATTCTTACACCAATTATGCCAAACCTTGGGGCACCTCCATAAAAAGAAATAAAATATAAAGTAGTGAAGCAATTTCCTTCATTATACCCCCAACTTAGTGTGTGTCTACCACTAATCCACTCTAGCTATAATTCAACTCTTAAAGTACAAAAACAACCATCACCAGTAATAAGTGAAACCCAGGGGAAGGGAAAATTGTCACAAAGGATAAAATGAGAAAATTAATAGGATCCAGTGATTTCCAATGGATAGGTTACACTTTTGGAGAAGTAGTTTTGATCAGTAAAAGTTAATCAAGGAGTAAATGCTGTGGTATACTCTAAATTAATGGTAGACTGCACCCATGCTTGCTCGGGGAACAGAACTACTAGGGAACTTCAATACCCGGAAAGATCATGGAGCAAATAATTAAGCAATCAATTTGCAGACACCTCGAAGATAATAAGGTGATAGGTAACAGTCAGCATGAATTTGTCAAAAACAAATCATGTCAAACCAACCTAATAGCTTTTTTTGACAGGGAACAAGCCTTGTGGATGGGGGGAAGCGGTAGATGTGGTATATCTTGGCTTCAGTAAGCCTTGTGATACTGTCTCACATGACCGTCTCATAAACAAACTAGAGAAATGCAACCTAGATGAACCTACTATACGGTGGGTGCATAACTGGTTGGAAAACCATTCCCAGAGAGAAATCATCAGTGATTCACAGTCAAGCTGGAAGGGCATATCAAATGGGATCCAACAGGGATCAGTTGTGGGTCCAGTTCTGTTTAATATCTTCATCCATGATTTAGATAATGGCATAGAGAATAGGGAATACACTTATAAAGTCTGCAGATAATACCAAGCTGGGAGGGGTTGCAAGTGCTTTGGAGGATAGGATTAAAATTTGAAATGATATGGACAAACTGGCGAAATGGTCTGAAGTAAATAGGATGAAATTCAATAAGGACAAATGCAAAGTACTCCAGTTAAGAAGGAACAATCAGTTGCACATATATAAAATGAGAAATGACTGCCTAGGAAGGAGCATTGTGAAAAGGGATCTGGGGGTCATAGTGGATCACAAGATAAATATGAGTTAACAGTGTAACACTCAACAGAGGGTCCTGTGGCACCTTTAAGACTAACAGAAGTATTGGGAGCATAAGCTTTTGTGGGTAAGAACCTCACTTCTTCAGATGCAAGTGTAACACTGTTGTAAAAAAAGCAAACATCATTACCTGTTAGGTTCACTCCCTCTGGGGCACCTGGCATTGGCCACTGTCAGTAGACAGGATACGGGGCTGGATGGACCTTTGGTCTGACCCAGTATGGCCGTTCTTATGTTCTTATCATTCTGGGATGTATTAGCAGGAGTGTTATAAGCAAGACACAAGAAGTAATAATTCTGCTCTACTCCACACTAATTAGGCCTCAACTGAAATACTGTGTCCAGTTCTGGATGCCACATTTCAGAAAAGATGTGGACAAATTGGAGAAAGTCAACGAAAGAGCAACAAAAATGATTAAAGATCTAGAAAACATGACCTATGAAGGAAGATAGAAAAAATTGGGTTTGTTTAGTCTGGAGAAGAGAATACTGAGAGGGGACATAACAGTTTTCAAGTACATAAAAGGTTGTTACAAGGAGGAGGGAGAAAAATTGTTCTTAACCTCTGCAGCTAGGACAAGAAGCAATGGGCTTAAATTGCAGCAAGGGCGATTTAGGTTGGACATTAGCGCACTGGAATAAATAGCCTAAGGAGGTTGTAGAATCTCCATCATTTGAAATTTTTAAAAGCAGGATAGACTAACACCTGTCAGGGATGGTCTAGATATTTAGTCCTGCCTTAAGTGCAGGGGACTGGACTAGAAGACCTCTCCAAGTCCCGTCCAGTCCTATGATTTTATAATTCTATAAATACTACTACTTTTGTGTCTTCATTTCTATTACTTTCTATTATTTTCAGTTTCCAAGTATTGGTCAGAAAAGATCACGACCCTGGAAAAAGAATATTTAGCAGAATAAGAAGTTACCTTGTGCAGTAACGATGGTTCTTCGAGATGTGTCCCCCTATGGGTGCTACACTGTAGGTGTGCTTGCATCCCTATGCTGCTGATCAGAGAACTTCGGTAGCAGTGTCTGTTAGGCCTCCACATGCACAGCCTCCTCTCATGCCCCACCTTGAGGCTAGTCAGGACATGCATGCTAACCCCCGCAGTTCCTTCTCTACTGCGGGGGTCATACACAAGAACTCTGAAGATGAGGGGAGGAGGGGAGGTTATGGAGCACCCATAGGGACACACATCTCGAAGGACAATCATAACTACACAAGCTGAGTAACTTTTTCTTTGAGTAGTGTCCCTATGGATGCTCCACTGTAGGTGACTCCTGAGCTGTAACCCCACTGGAGGGCTAGGACTTTGGATTCGTGTCAGTTACAGATGACAACACTGTGGAGCTGAAGATGGTATCAGAGGCGAAGTCCGCAGTGATCACATAGTGTTCTGCGAAGGTGTGGACTGACGACCATGTCACCACTCTGCAGATCTCTCAGATAGGGACATTTTTGAACAAAGCAACGGATGAGGACATCAACCTTGTGGAGTGTGTACGAAGAGTATCTCGAGGGATTATATTGTCAACTTGATAACATTATCTGATGCAGTTGGACAGTCTTTGGGCTGATATTGCTGAGCCCTTGGATCTTTCCACAATGGAGAAGAAAAGTCAGGGGGACTTCCTGAAAACCTTCATTATGTCCAGGTAGAAGGCTAGGGCTCTCCTGATATCTAGAGCATGGAGTATAGCCCCCCTGTTGTCTCGGTGAGGCTTGGGGTAAAAGTTGAAAGGTGAATCAAATGATTCATGTGAAATAGGGAGGTTATCTTGGGAGTGAATTTCGGGTGTGGTCTGAGCGTAACCTTGTCCCAGAAGAACACCATGTAGATGGGACGTGCCATCAGAACCGATATTTCTCCTATTCTCCCAACCAAGGTAATCACTACCAGGAAGGCTCTTTTCACTTAGAGGTATGTAACTGAACAGGTGACCATGGGTTCGAAGGGAGGCCTAATCAGTGCTTTGAATACCAGGTTTAGGTCCCACGTGAGAGCAGAAAGTCGAGGTTGCGGGAAAAGGTTTACTATACCCTTGAGGAACCTTTTATTGGTCAGGTGGGACAGCACTGACTATCCCTCTACTGTCTGGTGGAAGGATGTTATAGCTGTCAGGTGGACTCTAACAGTCCCAGACGATTGGAAAAAGGCAAATATAGTGCCCATATTTTAAAAAGGGAAGAAAGAGAACCCGGGGAACTACAGACCGGTCAGACTCACTTCAGTCCCCGGCAAAATCATGGCGCAGGTCCTCAAGGAATCCATTTTGAAGCACTTGGAGGAGAGGAAGGTGATCAGGAACAGTCAACATGGATTCACCAAGGGCAAGTCATGCCTGACCAACCTGACTGCCTTCTATGATGAGACAACTGGCTCTGTGGATATGGGGAAAGCGGTGGATGTGATATATCTTGACTTTAGCAAAGCTTTTGATACGGTCTCCCACAGTGTTCTTGCCAGCAAGTTAAAAAAGTATGGATTGGATAAATGGGCTATAAGGTGAATAGAAAGCTGGCTAGATTGTTGGGCTCAATGGATAGTGATCAACAGCTCGATGTCTAGTTGGCAGCTGGTATCAAGCAGAGTGCCCCAGGGGTCAGTCCTGGGGCTGGTTTTGTTCAACATCTTTATTAATGATCTGGATGATGGGATGAATTGCACCCTCAGCAAGTTCGCAGATGACACTAAGCTGGGGGGAGAGGTAGATACGCTGGAGGGTAGGGATAAGGTCTAGAGTGACCTAGACAAATTGGAGGATTGGGCCAAAAGAAATCTGATAAGGTTCAACAAGGAAAAGTGCAGAGTCCTGCACTTAGGAAGGACGAATCCCATGCACTGCTACAGGCTGGGGACCGACTGGCTAAGAGGCAGTTCTGCAGAAAAGGACCTAGGGATTACAGTGGTTGAGAAGCTGGATATGAGTCAGCAATGTGCCCTTGTTGCCAAGAAGGCTAACGGCATTGCCAGCAGATCGAGGGAAGTGATTGTTCCCCTCTCTTCGGCACTGGTGAGGCCACACCTGGAGTACTGCATCCAGTTTTGGTCCCCCCACTACAGAAGGGATGTGGACAAATTGGAGAGAGTCCAGCGGAGGGCAACGAAAATGATTAGGGGGCTGGGACACATGACTTACAAGGAGAGGCTGAGGGAACTGGGCTTATTTAGTCTGCAGAAGAGAAGAGTGAGGGTGGATTTGATAGCAGCCTTCAACTACCTGAAGGGGGGGGGTCCAAAAAGGATGGAGCTAGACTGTTCTCAGTGGTGGCAGATGACAGAACAAGAAGCAATGGTCTCAAGTTGCAGTGGGGGAGGTCTAGGTTGGATATCAGGAAACACTATTTCACTAGGAGGGTGGTGAAGCACTGGAATGGGTTACCTAGGGAGGTGGCAGAATCCCCTTCCTTAGAGGTTTTTAATGTCAGGATTGACAAAGCCCTGGCTGGGATGATTTAGTTGGTGTTGGTTCTGCTTTGAGCAGGTAATTGGAGTAGATGACCTCCTGAGATCTCTTCCAACCTAATATTCTATGATTCTTTAGGGTCAGTGCATATGTGGAAGAGTCACAGATGTCACAGAGATTTGTGGGAAGTATACCAAATCCAAAACCTGGACCATTTTTGCAGGTAAGTACGTTGTATCAAGAACTTTCTAGTGTGTAATAATATCTCTTGTACCTCCTTCAAACAGGAGCTTTTTCGGTGTTGGAACCAAGAAGCAGCCATGCCTTCAGGTAAAGAATACCCAGGTTGGAATGTAGGGTATGTCCGTTGTTCTGCGAGAGGAGGTATGGAGTGACTGGGAGAGAGACTGGCGGGCACGTGGCGAGCTGTGACAGGTAAGAGTACCAGGTCCGTCTCCGCCAAGTGGGAGCAATCAATATGACGTGTTCTCCGTCTCTGTTTATTTTCAGCAGGACTTTCAACAGTAGGGTAAAGAGAGGAAAGTCATAGAGAAGATCCCCATCCCAGGGCAGGAGGAGAGTATCGCCCAGGGAGTGTTGTCCTATCCCTGCTGTGGAGTTGTAGTGTGGACATTTTTTGCTCAGGTAAGTGGCAAACAGATCTGTGGTTGGCATCCCCCATTGCCTGAATAGATGGTGAAGTGCTACTGGGTCTAGCTCCCACTTGTGGCTGTGTGGGAAACTGCAACTGAGACTGTCTGCTATCGAGTTTTGTGTGCCTGGAAGGTAAGCTGCTGACAGTGTGACGTCGTGGGCAATACACCAGTTCCATAGTCTCACTGCCTCCGTGCAGAGGGAGGGCAACCTGGCTCCTCTGTGTCAATTTATGTCGTATATACAGGCTACATTGTCTGTTAGGACTCGTGTGCGATCCTTTGATCAGCAGGAGGAAGTGGGCACAGACATTCCTGACCCCCCCCCTTAGCTCGAGGAGGTTGATGTAAAGAGATATCTCTGTGGGTGACCACTTGCCTGGTGTCATGAGGTCGTTTAGATGTGCACTCACCCTCTGAGCAATGCATCGGGGGTGGAAAGCAACAATGCGGGGTTTTGCGAGAAGGGAATCCCTTTGCTGGGTCTTTCCACCAGCCCAAATAGTTTTTGACCCTGGTGGGTAGTTACTGGGGTTTGTCTAGTCCAGTGGCCCCCAAACTTTTCAGGGTCAAGCCCTCCCCTTATTCCTGTCTGCACCCTCCCCCCCCTGAGCTGGGCTGGGGCAGAGGGGTGGACGGGGTAAAAGGGCCGAGGCAGGGGCCACTACTGCATGGATTTCCTGAACGGCCTGGTCTGGTCCAGGTAAAAGGCCAGCGCC
Organism: Terrapene triunguis; assembly: GCF_002925995.2. NCBI lineage: Eukaryota > Metazoa > Chordata > Testudines > Emydidae > Terrapene > Terrapene triunguis. The sequence goes on from NW_020665133.1 coordinate 992,202, forward strand.
CTACGTACGTCTAGCGTGTGTAGGCGGCGTTCCTCGTTGGAGGAATGGGGCTTAGGACAGAGTACTGGTAGGAAAACGTCCTGATCCATATGGAAGGCAGAGACGACCTTGGGGAGAAACGCAGGGTATGGGCGAAGCTGGACCGTATCCCTATGGAAGACCGTAAACAGGGGTTCCGAGGTCAAGGCTCTAAGCTCCGAGACCCGACGGGCTGAGGTGATAGCCACCAAGAATGCCACTTTCCAGGACAGGTGGGACCAGGAACACGTGGCCAAGGGCTCAAAGGGAGGGCCTGTGAGGAGGGATAGCACTAGATTCAGATCCCATTGCGGTACCGGGGCCCTGGCGTACGGAAATGTACGGTCTAGTCCCCTTAAAAAGTGGGAGGTCATCTCATGGGAAAAAAATCGAGTGACCCTGCACCAGAGGGTGAAAGGCTGAAATGGCCGCTAAATGTACCCTGACGGAGGCCAGAGCTAGATCCTGGGTCCTAAGGGACAGGAGGTAATCTAGAATAAGCTGGAGGGGTGCGGAAGACGGGGAGGCGCCCCGCTCTCCCGCCCACCTAGAAAACCTAAACCATTTGGTTAAGTAGGTCCGTCGTGTAGACGGTTTTCTGCTCTCCAGCAGAATTCTTCTGACATCCTCCGAACACCTTCCCTCCTCCTCGTTCAACCATGGAGCAACCACGCTGTCAAGTGAAGCGCAGCCAGGTTGGGATGGAGAAGGCATCCCCTCTCCGGGGAGAGGAGATCCGAGCGGAGCTGCAGCCTTCGCGGGTGGGCCACTAACAGTTGCAGAAGGGTCCCGTACCAATGCTGGCGGGCCCAATCCGGGGCTATGAGGATAACCCTCGACCTGTCTGCCTTTACTTTCTGCAGGACCTTGCCTATCAGTGGAAACAGTGGAAAGGCATAGAACAGTTGGCCTGACCACCGGAGGAGGAATGCGTCCGAGATCGCCCCCCTTTCTGCCCCTGCCCTGGAGCAAAACTGGGGGCAGAGACGATTCTGGGCGGTAGCAAAGAGATCTACCTGGGGAGCTCCCCACTCTCAGAAGAGTTGCCGGCAACCTCCCAGTGGAGTGACCACTCGTATTGGAGGGAGAAAACCCTGCTGAGGCGATCAGCTCGCGTATTGTGCGTGCCGGGTAGGTGAAAAGCCCTCAGAGAGATATCATGGGCTATGCAGAATTCCCATAGGTCCAAGGCTTCCTGGCACAAGGCCGAGGAGCACGTGCACCCTTGCCTGTTGATGTAATACATCGCGGCCGTATTGTCTGTGGGGACTCTGACCATCTTCCCCCGCAGGTGTAGGCTGAAGGCTATGCACGCCAGGCGCACTGCCCTGAGCTCCCTGATGTTTATGTGCAGGGACAATTCCAAGGTCGACCATCTGCCCTGGGTTTGGAAGCTCCCTGCATGGGCTCCCCACCCCAGGTCCGAGGCGTCCGACACCAGATCTAGTGAGGGAGGGGTCTCTCGGAAGGGTATCCCTTGTAACATGTTGGTCGGGAGGGACCACCATTGCAGGTCGGCCACTACGTTGGGAGGTAACGTGACAACCTTGTCCAGGCTGTCCCTGGCCTGGGAATATTGGGAGGCCAGCCAGAGTTGAAGGGGCCTCATTCTGAGCCTGGCATGTCACACCATGGAGGTGCATGCTGCCATGTGGCCTAAGATTTGAAGGCACACCCTTGCCGTCGTCACGGGGAAGGCCGTGACTGAGGCTATGAGACTTTTGAGCGTCTCTAACCTGTCCTGGGGGATAGAGGCCGTGGCCACCACCGAGTCTAACAGCGCTCCTATGAAGTGTATGCGCTGAACCGGAACTAGCGTGGACTTGTCCTCGTTTACCACTAGGCCTAGACTCTCGCATGTAGCCAGTAAGAATTTCAGCTGGGCCTGCACCTGGGACCGAGACTTGCCCTTGAGCAGACAGTCGTCCAGGTAGGGGAAAATTTGCAGCCCGTTCCTCCTGAGGTGAGCTGCCACTACTACCATGCATTTGGTAAAAACCCTGGGGGCCGTGGAGAGGCCAAAGGGAAGGACCATAAACTGGTAGTGGTCCCGCCCCACCGGGAAGTGGAGGAAGCGCCCGTGACCCTCCAAAATATGCATGTGGAAATACGCATCCTGGAGGTCCAGGGCTGCGAACCAATCCCCCGGGTCTAGGGATGGAATAATAGTGGCCAGGGAAACCATACAGAACTTGTAATGGACCATAAACTGGTTGAGGTTCTGCAGGTCGAGGATGGGCCTGAGCCCACCTTTTGCCTTCGGGATCAGGAAATACCGGGAGTAAAAACCAAATTCCCGAGGTACCTTCTCCACCGCACCTAGGATGAGGAGGCGCGTCACTTCCTGGTCTAGGAGGACGTGCTCCGGGTCCCCGGGGGCAGGCGTTGGGGAGGGGGGGACGAAGCGAACTGCAACATGTAGCCCTTGGAAATGGTGCTGAGGACCCACTGGTCCGACGTTATACGGGACCACTGCACTCGGAAGGCAGATAAACGGTTGCAGAACATAAACTTTATTAACTGGGGGCTACCCTGGCAACAGGCCCGGTGGCCCCCCTCAAAGTGTCAAAAGCGCCTCTTCCCAGGTCGCTGGGCCGGGCAGGACTGACGCTAGGACCTGCGTCTCTGCTCCCTCGGCCTCTTAGGCGGGGGCTCATATCTGCCTCTAGCCGGAGGAACCGAGGTCTGTGGCCTGGGTTTGTCCTTAGCTGGTGGGACATATAGGCCCAGAGTTTGCAGGGTGGTGTGGGAGTCCTTCATCCCGTGCAGACGGGTGTCTGTCTGATCCGCAAGCAGGGCTTTCCCGTCGAAAGGCAAGTCCTGCATGAGGGACTGGGACTCCGCGGACAGTCCTGACAGCGAGAGCCACAACGCCCTGCGCATGGCAACAGCCGAGGCCATCGAACGCGCTGCTGTATCTGCCGTGTCCGAAGCCGCTTGGAGGGCGGCTTTCGCCGCCGCGGCGCCTTCGTCAACCAAAGCTCTGAACTCCTTCTTGTCGTTTTCCTGAAGAAGAGGTTTGAATTTTGGCAGACCCCCCCCCCCCCCCACACACAAGTTAAAATCATACCGGCTCAGGAGGTCATGGTGATTTGCCACCCTGAGCTGGAAGCTTGCCGATGAATAAACCTTCCTGCCGAAGGTATCCAGTCTCCTGGTGTCTTTATCCTTGGGGGTGGGGGTGGGTTGGCCATGCCTCTCTTGGTGGTTTACAGACTCCACCACCAGAGAGTTGGGTGCCAGGTGAGAGTACAAATATTCATGCCCCTTTGCTGGCACAAAGTACTTTCTCTCCGCCTTTTTAGAAATAGGTGCCAAGGACGCCGGGGTTTGCCAAAGCGAAGTCAAGATATTGGTCACCCCCTGGTGGAGAGCTAGGGCCACACGGTCCGGTGCCGAGGAGAACAAGACATTGAACAAAGTGTCCGACGGCTCCTCCATTTCCTCAGCCTGGAGCTGGAGATTCGAGGCGACCTGCCTAAGGAGCTCCTGGTGAGCCTTAAAATCTTTCTGCAAGGCGGGTGGTGGCACCGCAATGGATTCCTCCGGTGCCGGGACCGGATCTGCCCCCAGGGCATTGGCCGGTACCGGCGGTTCAACCCCCAAGTCCGAGCTCGGGTGCGGTGCCGCTGTCTCGGTGCCCATTGACTTTTCCCGGTGCCGAGGCGGGGACGTCAAATGTACCTGCGATTCCCCAGCCACCGAACGGGGTCTCGTCAGTGCTGGTAGTTGGGGCCAAGGTGCCCACTGACACCACTGCCCTTGCCAGGGTGCCCCTTGCCAGTGCCCCATTTGGGGACCTAGCGGAGCCGCTTGATCGTGTGGGATGGCGCGGCCTGGGGATGGGCGGCTGGGTGCCGAAGCCGAAGTCGCGAAGAGCGCATGGTACCGTACGAGCGATGGGAGTGTCCACGGCCGTGTTGGTGCCAGCCTCGAGATTTAGATCTCGACGAAGAAGACCTATACCCGTCAGAGGTACTGCTTCCAGATTCCCCCGGCGACCATGGCTACGACGCCTCAGTGCCAGTGACGGCCGAGGGGTGCTTCGCGAACTACGCCTGTCAGTGCGAACACTCGAATCTGAGCGTCGGTGCCGATGGCGGCGAGACCTGCTCCTATAACTCCGGTAGGAAGAGGTGCGTTGACACCTCTTGTCTCGGTGCCTGCGACCCCTCTGGGTAGTGGAGGACGCTAGGGACTCCCTCTCAGGCAAATCGGCCAATGGAGTGGAAGTCTGACACGGGCTATGAGATGGCCTCGCAGAACAGGTAGGCACTTCATCCTCGGAACGAGGGCTATGCCGGACCGGGGAGGGTTGATGAGCTCCCAGCGGCGGCTTCCCTCGGGAGCGAGGGCCTCTCTCGGGCGGCGCGCCTGGCACCAGAAGGGCAAGGATGTCACGCGCTGCCTGTGCTGCCTCCGGCGTCGATGGTATTCTCACCGCAGGAGAGGCATGCGTGGACAGAACCAGACTACTCCGCTCAGCACGAGTCGGAGGTCTGGGTCCCGAGGGGGATCGTGGGCTGCCCAACTCGGTTGTGGCCTCACCCCTGTCCTTCTCTCGGCACCGCTGAGTCTTCCCTTGCTTCTTAGCGGGGGAGCGGTGCCGACTGGTTGATGGGGCGTCGCTCCGCACCGACGACGTGCCCGGCACCGAGTTGGGTTGGCATGCCGGTGCGGGGCCAATGCCAACTCCATTAGTAGGGCCCGGAGACGGATATCCCTTTCACGTTTCGTTCTTGGTTTGAATGATCTGCAAATTTTACAACGCTCACTTACATGAGTCTCGCCCAGACAGCGAAGGCACTGAGAGTGTGGGTCGCTTCTGGGCATAGAACTGCGACAGGAGTCGCACGACTTGAAGCCTGGGGCACGGGCCATGCCCCGAGCCAGGCAACTAACTAGAGAATCAGACTACTAAGAAGAGTTGTACAACTAAGGCTAGAAATGCTACAGCAGAGCTGGAGCACGAAGTTCCGACTACCTTCACTGGCGGCAAGAAGGAACTGAGGGTGGGGGGCGTGCACAGATCCCCTTATAGCGTGATATAGAGGCGCCACTCCAGGGGTCGCAGCGGTGCTCCCCCACTACGGGTACTGCTAAGGGAAAAACTTCCAGCACCGGTGCACGTGGCGAGCACGCACACCTACTGTGGAATACACAGGAGTAATCACTCGAAGAAGTAAAATGGATAGAGTACCCATTGTGAACAATCTCTAGGATCCATTGTTCCGATGTTATGCATTCCCAGGTGCTGCAGAATGCTGCCAACCGGTGGCCAAATGGTGGATAGCCGTGGTTGGCTGCAGCAGTTGTGGGGAGTCTATCGATGCCTTGACCAACACGTCAAAATTGGAGATTGGATGTAGACACCTGGGACGAGACACGTTGCGGGCCAGATGGTTTACACCTTGAAAATGTATTCTTTCTTCCTCTGCAGCTTGTACTAGCATTGAGCTGGATATTGGGAGGTGTGTGGTTTGTGCTAGGGCTCTGGACTAAACTTCCTCTTTTGTCCTAGTGTATAGATACCCAGCGAATGAAGAGTGGCTCAAGAATCCTTTAGGGTGTGAAGAAAGGCACCAATATTTTCTGCAAAGAGTTTAGCGTCTTCAAAGGGAAGGTCTTTGACGGTTGACTGTACCTCCTTCAGGAAGCCCAAGAGATGGAGCCATAAAACACGTCGCATCACCACAGCCATGGAGATGGATGTGGCCCTTGTGTTGGTTGCATTGAGGGCAGATTGTAACGTTGTTTTTGCTATTAACTGTCCCTCTTGAATAATGGCCTTAAATTGGTTGCGATGTGACTCAGGCAGCAGCTCAGTAAAATCAGCTTAGAATAATTTACATAATCATATTTCACCATCAGGGCTTGGTAGTTGGTGATTCGAAACTGAAGCATGGCTGAGGAGTATACCTTCTTTCCGAAAAGGTCCAAACACTTCCAGTCTCTATCATAGGGAGTGGACCTCATCAGGTACTGACAGCCATGGGAATTAACAGCGTCCACCACAATGGAATTGGGTGGAGGGTGGGAGATGAGGAACTCAGTCTCCCACGCTGGGACATAATATTTTTTGTCCACCCGTTTGCAATTAGGTACCACGAGTGCTGGGGTCTGCTTGATAGTCCTTGGCGGGTCCAGAATGGCCTTGTTAATGGATAGGGAGATCTCTGAGGAAGAGGATGAGTGCACTGACTAGCATCGAGGCGGGTCAGGAAGGGAGACAGTGCATGCATGGGCCAATGGGACACTGCTACGGAAGTTCTCTGATCTGCAGTGCAGGGACACAAGCACACCTACAGTGGAGAACCCATAGGGACACTACTCGAAGAACCACCACTGTTTCTACTCTGGGATATTCAGCTTGGAAGAAAGAGAGTTCTCTATTTTTCTTTTGTTATTTAGCTATTTCTCTATTTTAATCTATAGGTGAGTGTAGCATTCATGAAAATAAAGTGCTAACAGTGCTGGCTGAAGAAAGAAAATGGGAGAAAGAGTTATGCAGGCTTTCTCCACATGACAGTGCCAATTTAAATGAAACTTGATTGGCAATATCCTGGACCCCAACTGAACAGAAATTGCCATTTACATTTAACTGTGTTAAATTTTGTGAGTTTTTAATGGGTACAAATGGGAACCAGAATGAAATTAAACTCAATTCTAATTGGGACATGAGTGAGGATTCAAACCTGGATCTCAAGGGGCAAAAGGATCCTTCACAACTCCCATACACCAGCTCTGCTTGGTTAACTCATACACAGCCCCCCCGAGATCTTGGTGAGAACAAATGTTAAGAGTTTGCACACATGGAAGTCTGACATGATAATACCAATGTTGGACTGGCGAAGGGTCACCTTATAAGAGCACAAAGTTAATACAGTACTTCAGTTAGACAATTCATGTGAAGTTGTTTAAAACTGGGTATTCAAGTAAAGGGTAACATTAGCACAGAATTCACACTTTGTCAATACACTTTTTTGCAAGCTCACGAATTCTGCATTCCAGGAATCACAAGATAAAGGGGCAGCAGACAGGCAGCTAAAGGCCAAAGTATCTCTTGGGATAGGCAAAGTGTTTCTGCATACCTGGCCGGCACAAATCCCCATGCTGTTCTTTTTCGCTGGCATACACCTCCATACACCAAGCATGGTATGCAAATGAAAAAAGGTCCTCTATCTTCGAAGGAGGGCGAATGGCATTGTTCAGTCGCTTAAGCCACTCTTGACATTGCTCAAAGGTAGAGAACTGACACCTGTCCCAGAACCAAACATAATTTATTAATTTTCATGCAGAGATATCAGGTCATAAAATGTGATGAGTGATTAACCTCTGTGCAAACCAGAGATGAGAATAAACTGTTCTTTCTATTTCAGTTGCTGTTGTGTAAACTGTAATGGATAGTAAAAATAATTATTCAGATAGTAATGTAATTATCCTAGGGAGTTGTCCTTCCCCCATAACCTTATATCTTTTGTATTTGCCTATGATTTGGCTCTCTGAATTTCCACAGGGACAATAACCAGGGAAAAATTCATCATCATTGTAAAGAAAATGGTCTGTGATTCTTGCTAACATCATACTGAAAGATATATCAAACATGAAGTCAAATTAAACCATATGTATAGATAGAGCCCTACCAAATTCATGGTCCATTTTGGTCAATTTCATGGTCATAGGATTTAAAAATAGCAAATTTCATTATTTCAGCTATTTAAATCTGAAATTTCACAGTGTTGTAATTGTAGGGGTCCTGACCCAAAAAGGAGGTGTGTGTGGTGGGGGGGGGGGGTGCTTCAAGGTTATTGTAGAGGGGGTTGCGGTACTGCTACCCTTGCTTCTATGCTGCTGTTACTAGTGGCGCTGCCTTCAGAGCTGGGCAGTTGGAGAGCAGCGGCTGCTGGCCAGGAGCCAAGTTCTGAAGGCAGAACCGCCGCCAACAGTGGCGCAGAAGTAAGCATGGCATGGTATGGTATTGCCACCCTTACTTCTGCACTGCTGCCTGCAAAGCTGGGCCTTCAGCCAGCAGCTGCCACTCTCTGGCTGCCCACCTCTGAAGGCAGCAGCACAGAAGTAAGGGTGGCATGGTATGGCATTGCCACCCTTACTTTTGCGCCGCTGCTGGCGCAGCACTGCCTTCAGAGCTGGGCGCCCAGCCAACAGCCGCCGCTCTCTGGCTTCCCAGCCCAGAAGGCAGTGCAGAAGGGTGGCAATACCGCAACCCCCCTAAAATAACCTGGCTAACCCCCTGCAACTTCCTTTTGGGTCAGGACCCCCAGTTTGAGAAATGCTGGTCTCCCCCGTGAAATCTGTATAGTATAGGGCAGGGGTAGGCAACCTATGGCACGTGTGCCAAAGGCGGCACGCGAGCTGATTTTCAGTGGCACTCACACTGCCCGGCTCTGGCCACCGGTCCCGGGGGGCTCTGCATTTTAAATTTAATTTTAAATGAAGCTTCTTAAACATTTTAAAAACCTTGTTTACTTTACATACAACAATAGTTTAGTTATATATTAATAGACTTAGAGAAAGAGACCTTCTAAAAACGTTAAAATGTATTACTGGCACGCGAAACCTTAAATTAGAGTGAATAAATGACGACTCGGCACACCACTTCTGAAAGGTTGCAGACCCCTGGTATAGGGTAAAAGCACACAAAAGACCAGATTTCACGGTCTGTGACGTGTTTTTCATGGCTGTGAATTTGGTAGGGCCCGATGTATAAAGAGCATAATTTTGGAATTATTAAATAAACCAGTATTATCTTGTCCTAGTTGCTCGGGCCCTGATTCATTAAGGTACTTATGCACATGTCTAAACTCATGAGTAGTCCCATTCAATGAGCCTACTCACATACTCAAAGTAAGGAATGTGTTTAAAGTATCTTGCTGAATCAGGGCCTCAAAAGGGAGTCAAAACAGAAATACATAACATAAACTGCAATCTATTAATGTGTATCCCTACAAACAAAAACACATTTTCTGATCAGATACAGAGTAAATACTGTATTCCATTTGAACAATGAACTTACTTCAAACCAAGGTGGACAAGTCACAGTGTCTGTAGTCCTACACCTCCCTCAAATGCTAAACTGTTTCTTCTCTTACTAATATTTTACCAGAGGGCAAGTATAAACAATGCTTCTTTCATTTGAGCTTTGTTTTCACATTACAGCAGGAAAGAAACAGTAATGGAAGACTAATTAGAGTATCCTGAACACAAGAGCCACTAGTCTGCAAAATAATATTCTATAATTACAACAGTAGCTTAGCATTTCCAAATTGGTACCTGTTCACTATGGCATAGGACTCAGAACAAGCATGGTGAAATAAGGGTTTGCCCAAATTTGTACAAATTTATTAAGGAGTTTACAGTTATAAACAGGTGGCCCCAGAGTACATAAATAAAATTTACTCTTAGGATTAAAACATGCAAACTATATTTTTCATGAGGAAAATAGTCTTTTCATTTGTAATTATAATGTTTAAATGAAACTAGTGGTGGGGTGATTAGTACCAATTTTATCTGAATGTCATCCAGATAATACTCCGGTTGCACTGATGGTTAAACACAGCAGTTGTGTCCCCTAAATTAATTAAGGTCTTGACTTTGCAGATTCTGAGTCCTGCATTCTGTAGAGACATTCATATAAAATTGGTACTAATCACCCCATCACTAGTTTCATTTCAACATTATAATTACAAATTAAAAGACTGTATTTTTCCCATGAAAAATATAGTTTGCATGTTTTAAACCCTTCCCTTTTTTAACCCTGCATGCATTTGGTACATCAGGTCTAGAGCACACTGCCTTCTACTGGCTCAGTGCATGAAAGCATATTTCAGAACTTTGTTTTGAAGCCTTTCCAAAAACAGTCCAAGGAAAGAAAATAAAATATAGCAAGTTATAATTTTTGGAGCTATCGTTTCTGAAGGGAATTTTGTAGGGAGAGTGAAACCAATTTTCCTAATGCAGGCTAAATAGCTAGTATTGACTCTACAACTGAGAGAAAAGTCAAATACATGCGATCTAGAGAGAAAAGCTAAATCTGAAAACATTAAGAGCTACAGGTTAAAGAGAAAGTTAAATATATAATTCAAGCTGAACAACCAACTATGACCTACAAAATCAAATCAGTCCTCAACACAATGCTATGGCCCAGGAAGCAGTTGGCATGTTACATTTTCTGCGTCCAACATGTGGGGGCTGGTGCTATTCCACTCAGGGCCGGCTTTAGGCTGATTCCCCCGAATCGGGTCCCGCACCTAAGAGGGCCCCGCGCCCTAAAGAAGAGCACCTAACTTAGGTGCCTTTCTAATTTTTACTCACCCGGCGGCGGTCCGGGTCTTCGGCAGCACTTTGGCGGCGGGCCCTTCACTCGCTCCGGGTCTTTGGCGGCATTTCGGCGGCGGGTCCTTCAATGCCGCGGAAGACCCGGAGCAAGTGAAGGACCTGCTGCCGAAGTACCGCCGAAGACCCGGACCGCCGCTGGGTATTCGAATCGGGACCCGCACTTCCTAAAGCCGGCCCTGATTCCACTGTACAAAAAGTACTGCTAGCAAATGTTTAATTGAAAGATATGTTCCCTTGTCATTAATTAACGCTTAGAAGCCAGTATTAATTTATCCTATTGAAGCCTGGGAAATAGACCTCAGAGAAGCACAAAGTCTCTGGGGCTCCCTGGCTACACTGGCGGTGGTGGAGAGAGTAATTTACTACCTCTTTTTCAATTATATAGCTCTATTTTGCTGCACTGACCAATGAGTGAGTGTGGAGGGGGGCGGGGGGTGAGGGAAGGAGGGTGGAGCCATGGATCTGCCTCATCCCTATACCCTCTCTTCCCATTTCTCCCCCATATCTCCACAAGTGCTGGAAGTGTAACTGTGACTAACTCTCACATGGCCTACACAAGGGGAGCAGTCCTTACTCCTTCCCTCATCCTTGCACAGCAGCACAAAGGTGCAGCAGTCTCGAGTCCCAGATAGCCAGTTTAGGATCTAATGCTTTTGTCTAAGAAGCTGTATGATTTATTGATTTGTGTCTAGTTTTGTATCTTGGTGAGACCATTGTTACACTGGGGAAAACCACATGAAACTGAAATTAATTTCAAAATAATCTTAAAAAATGTATTGCTCAATAGGGCTAGAACATCTCTACGACCAAAGCTATTTGGCTGATCAATTTCCAGCATAGTAAAGATTTCTAAAAAATATATTGTACTACAAGAATGCAGACCCAGTAACCACCATCCTCCTTCCTAAAATGTTCAGCTACAGTACACAGCAAGAACAGAAGGAATCTTTTGGAGAAAGCATGTGCACAAAAAGTGGGGGTGGGGAGGTGGAAGAGAGGGGACATTTCCCCTAAAATGCTGCAGCCATCCATAATTTGAAGAAGTGCAAGGTTACCTTGCTTAGATTTCATACTTTCCTGGATGAAGCAACCCTTCCACCTGCAAAGTAGTTTGTACATACCTGATAACTTTGCAGTCTTTGCAAGTCAAATGAAGTTGAAATATATCTCGGCATTCAACACTTTCTATAAGCTGTAATGGAACCTGTAATTAAAAAGATTAAATGACCTTATTCCAAAACACACTGGCACTGCAGTTTCTCAGCATGTCCCATAGACACTTATTAGAGTGCTCTTTGGAGAAAGAGAGCTATAAATATAATTAAATCAATAGTTCTGATGCAGTGTATTGCTGTATATGAGATAATTCCTTACTCCATTGTTTCTCAGCTGAGAAACCATATAAGACCACATGACACTAGCTGAGACCACAGGTTATATCATGGTGAAGACTAAAGGATAGGGAGTATATGTGAAGGCATGGGTGCTAGCCTGGGGCTCAGGAGACTCCCTGCCCTGCCACAGACTTCCTGTGCGACCCTGGGAAAGTCACTTAGTCTCAGTGATTCAGCTCCCCACCTGTAAAATGGAGAGAATAGCATTTCTCTACCCTATGGATGGTGTAAGGATAAATACATAAAAGATTGTGAGGCACTCAGATAACATAGTTAGGGGGACTTTAAAAGTACCATAGATAGACAAATGTTTTATGTTGCTGTCACGGTTGCTTTTAAAATAATAAATCTCTTCCAATCATTCTCCCATTGACTTTAGCATGCAAGTCAGAAGGATTATCATGAAGGTTACATATAATAAATGAAGAGATGGGGATATTTGATGGGAAAACCCTGTTTCGTTCTAAATTGGAGTAGTTTTTCTAAGTCCTCCCTTTTTGACCAGATAGCCTCATTTATAATTAATTATTTGTAAAACACCATGAACCTGCATGGCATTTTACAAACAAATATGAGATTACAATCTAGGTGCCAAAAGAGTGTTTACAATCCAGGTGATTTCCCCTTTTCAGACAATCTGTCCATCTCTGTATCTGTTCATCCCTTCCTTCACCACTCTCCTTCCAAACCTAATCTTACATAGACAATCCTTCCTCACTGAATGCCCTATGCCCCTTACATTGCTTCCTGTCTCCTCTTCCTACCCTCCAGACCCTGACCACTCATTACTACTCCTCCTTCCTCAGTCTCCAAGACCAACTCTACACTATTTCTTGCCTCTTTCTTTCAAAATCATCCATCAGTTCTACTCCCTTCCAATCCACCTTTTCTCCAGCAACAAGTCTCTTCCCTTTTGACAAGCCTTATTTAGTAACTCAGCCTTCCACATTTCTTTCTGAGCAATTTGTCATCCTTTCTTCCAGGCAACCCTTCATATCAATTTCATTTCCTTCTCTTTCGGTACAATCCATCCTCTAGTCTTTGTCCACCTTCATTTCCTCTTCAGCCCCTCTTCCCATCCTTTATTACTCGCCCTATAAAACTCTTCCCTGCCAAATTATCTTTCCTTATTCTCCCATCCTTTCTCACAGATGACCTTTCGTTTCCATCAAGCTCTCTTTTTTCATGCTGAAGCACACTGCAAATCAGATTCACTCAGTGCAGTTAGTCTACTCTTCAAAGAGCCGTAAGTTATATTTGCAGGCAGTACAACATACAATAGTGTCTATCTAAATATAGCAGCAGAGAAGCAACTTTTTAAAAAAACAGCCATGCATTGTTATCAAAGCCCAACAATGTCACAGTATAGAGGGTATCGCAGCATCATGCTCTCGCAGTATCTTAGTTTCTCAACTGTCTCTGCTATAGTTCGTTATCTCCCTTCAAACATTAGCAACACTTTAGAACTCTGGAAAACATTATCAAAATTAAATAAAGTTTCTCCCAAATTTCTGAATTCCTGAAGCTGACTGTGGCTTAATGGCAACATTATGTCTGGGGAAAAAGAATAGTAATACATAAATACGATGGGGAAAATCTGAAAACATCAACTGGCCCAACTGAGATTCATGTAATAATTAAAACTACAAAATAATTCCCACTCAGCCAGTATTACTTCATAGAATCATTGAAATGTAGGGCTGAAAGGGACCTTGATACGTCATTAAGTCCAGCCCCCTGTGCCAAGGTAGGACCTAGTAAACCTAAATCTGATAGATGTTCACCAAACCTGTGCTTAAAAACCTCCAGGCATGGGGATTCTACAACCTCCCTGGGAAGCATATTCCAGTGTTTAACTACCCTTACAGTTAGAAAGTTCTTAATATCTAACCTAAATCTCCCTTGCTGCAGATTAAGCCCATTACTTCTTGTCCTACTACTTTCTGACGGGAAAACAAAGGGAAGCCACAAGAGCGGTCATGCGACTCTCCTCAACAGTATGTTTCGGGTGCCCAGGGCAACCATCAGAGAGGTAAATCACTGTGGGGCAGGAGGCAGGACTGGGGAAGACCCAGCTGGTGGTTCCTATCCTGTGCCCGGCTCAGCTGGTAGTGTGGACTGGGGAGGACGGGACTTCCTCTTCCCCTGCACAGCATCCAGGGCCAGGCCAGACCCACCCCCAGATTTCTCCCCCAGCTGCAGGAAGCTCTGCAAACTCCCTCCCTCCCACCACCCCGCTTCCTGCACCCATTGCTCCTCAGCTGCAGGGTGTGGAATCCCTGAACAGGTAGCTGCTCCCCCATCTGCCCAACCCCCGTGCATCCAGACCCCCTCATACCCAGACCCTCCCACTGAGCCTCAGCCCCCCATACTCAGAACCCCCCCGATGAGCCCCACTCCCTCTGCACCTGGACCACACCAATGAGCCACCCACACCCGGATCCCCACCTCACCGAGCCCCAACCAGTTGTACCTGGATCCCCACCCCACTGTGTCCCACTCCCCCAGCATCTGGACCCCCCACACCCCGACACCCCCCCACTGAGCCCCAAACTCATTCACCTAGACCTCCCTGCAGAGTCCCATTACCATTGCACACAAAATCCCCCAACAAGCCCCTGTGCATCCAGATCCCCTCCACACCCAGATTGCCCCACATGTGGATCCCCCCACACAGAACCCTCTCAACCCACACGTGGATCCCCCACACTAAGTCTCTCCACACTTGGATCTTGCCTTGCTGAGCCTGCCTGCCCATACCTGGTGCACCTGGCATGGAGAGGCAGGGCCCTGAGGTGTTTCTGGGGTAGGCGTGGTCCTTGGGTTGGGTCCTCACCACTGAGTCTGTGTCCCCGTGGGGGGGGGGAGGAGGAGAAGGAGGAGCTGCACAGTGATCTCCCACCTCTGTGCAGCCAGTGGCCTGTGTTCCCCAGTGCCATGCTGGAGCCTCCACATTTATTTGACAAATAAAATTTGCAGAATTTTAAAATATTGTGTGCAGAATTTTTATTTTTTTTGTAGCAGGATTTTTAATTTTTTGGCACAGAATGCCCTCGGGAGTAATAGTTTCAGCCTTTCCTTAAAAAAATTAAATCAAGAGATATCAGCCTGGGAATTCAAGTTTTGATGTGCACTCAAAGTGCCATTGTTGAATTTACTAATGATCCCTTGGATGAATATAAATCAACACTTTTGACAGTCATAGTTTCATCAGGTTATGTGTGGTCTGCTGGGCCTTTTCTTTTTCCACTTAAAACCCCATGTTCCTATTGCTATGGTGATCTATCAATTTATCCAGTGAAAGGACTCATGCATACAGCCCTTCTCTGCTGTGTTGCAAGGTGAGCATCATCAACACAATTTTTTTCTGGTCAAAGCACAGGTGCAGCAAGTGATCTAGAAGCATTGTGCTACTTACTGAGATTTCACAAGCATCAGATTGACAGACAGTCTATTGAATTGTAAACAAAAAAACAAGATTAAGATAAAAGCCAAAGACTGGATTTGGGTATTTTTAACTGGATTCTCTCTTCTCCACACAGCTGCCCCTTGCAAAAGTCCAAGAATTGGCATGCATACTGCATTCGCTGGAAGGCCACTTCTTCAGCTGCTGCATGGGAACAACTCTCACTTCCTTCAATAGGAGTTGCTTGCATGCAGCAGCTGTGGAATCAGGCTCTGGGAATTCATTCCATTTGAGAATACTGCATCCAACACAACATGCTACAAGCGGGTACTTTTGTAAGAGGTCCTGTCTCATACACAGAAGTATTTTTCTTCAGTGAGGTGGGAAGGTTGTTATCTCATTCAGAGTACCAACATCTAATTTAGGATATTAAGTCTTACACAAATTGGAATGTACGAGTCACAGGTGGTGGCCCCTTAAAGGGAGATGGGCCATAGTCCACCTGTGACAAGCTTATCTCTCATCATATGGCTGGTGGGTCAGAGGACCCAATCAGGCCTGTGGTAAATAAAGAAGAGGCTGGGGAGAGAAGGGGCTGTATGTGGGTGTTGGTAGATGCTTGTAGATGCTGCAGGGACTAATAAGGCTGCTGCCGGGCACTGAGTCAGCGGGAGAGACTCTGCTGGGGAAGGAGGCCTGTGGAGAAGGCAGACAGGGTCAAATGACAGGTAAGAAGTGCTCAGAGAGAAAGAAGGCGGACCCTCTAGAAGGAGGGGTTATGCCCAGCATGGGACATGGGTGAAAAAAAGGAACTTTAAAAAGACTGACCCTCTCTGAGACTGCGACAGAAAAAACTTAATTTTTGTGTTTATTTTATGTTAATAAACCTGACCCCCAAAAAGGGGCATTGAATGGATACAAGCCTTTGTAGAGTTATTGAGGAACCTGAGTAAAGGGGAAACAGAGGCAGAGTGCTGCAGAGCCACACTTGGCCAACAGGTGGTGCTACAGGGTAAGTGCACTCCCTGTTACATATTGAGCTGGTGTCTTCCCCCACGGCAGGAGTACTTCTCCATCTGCTAACATCCACCTGCAGCCCCTTTGCTCTCCCAGCCTCTTCCTTATCTATTGCAGGTCTGATTGGGTCTCCTGACCCACCAGTTACATGACCTACATCCTGAAGAGAGGAGTGAAGCTTGTCAACGGTAGGATTAGGGCCTTAAGGGACCAGCCACCCTCTGACAGTATGATATGCTCAAAATTAAAATAAAGCTTACACAATTGGTAAACCTCCAAGTTATGAAAAGCCCCTTCCTATGGTTAACCAGTTCTTTTTTAAAGAGCAATTCTGATTTAAAGAAACAATGGAGATAAGTAGGGTCAACAGTTCACAGCACACTTTCAAATTATAGATGCACCATTTGTGCAGATCATAGAATATCAAGGTTGGAAGGGACCTCAGGAAGTCATCTAGTCCAACCCACTGCTCAAAGCAGGGCCAATCCCCAGACACATTTTTGCCCATATCCCTAAGTGGTCACCTCAAGGATTAAACTCACAACCCTGGGTTTAGCAGTCCAATGCTCAAACTACTGAGCTATCCCTATCTTCTATAGCTGAAGTGCTTACTGTCCCAAACTACGACACTAAAAATGGTGCCTAATCATTGCATTCATCTTCTATCCTCCATGTTAAGTCCTTTCTACCTAGAGCACTAGGTTAGCAGAGAAGATCAAATTCTGTTGCAGAAGAATAAGCATTCTAGTCTATCTCTTATATCATCAACATAAATGTCATCTGAATTCTTATGATTAATGATGATATATGAAGTAGAACTAACATCACTTGAGGAATCAGGTGGAGTCTGCAGTTTTGACTGGCAGTAAACTGTTGTAACTTGTAAACTGAACCGACCGGATAGAAAACTCACTGAGGCACAATAAATATGGAAATACCAACATAATTTTGTAGACTCATTTCTGATCATAAACAGTGAGGTTTTGGTTTAAAAACAAACTGTCAGTGCTGATCATCCTCATCATCAAGGAAAATCCCAAAACGACATAGCCTCATTACATCGAGCGCCACCTGGATCACACTCTTAACTCGGTCCTTAAGCCGGTCTGGCTGGATATTCAGTCTATATCCATCACTGGTGATCTTATCATGCCACCAAAGCTTTTGGCACCCACATGACAGCCAATTGTGTAGTGGCATTCATGAAAACTGCTAAACTGACAGTCTTTGCAAATGAAATCCTGTATTTATCCAGAGACAGGCAGGGGCAATGCAAGCATTTACACATGCCCTGATCCAGTGGCCAATTCTAGGGACAAACTCTTCGTTTGTAAGGGGTTCAGTCCTTGGCTTCTCTGCTGAGATGCTAAACTGATGTCTCGCTGTGGTAACACATTTTATAACAAGGTCAGCAAGCAGCCTGCTAGGAAATGATCAGACTACCCACCAATTTTGCATGCCACAAGACAGCTATCAGATGATAATTTTCAGACACTACCAGTGTGTGCTAGAATTAAACTGGTGACCTAGAGGTGAAAGCCTTTATCTACTTTCTATTATCAATCCCATAAACCACTCAGACCCTCAATTTTATTTTAACGTAGTGACAATCTAAGTTCCCTCTAAGCTGCGTGGTCAGGTGGCCGTCCAGCAGGCTATCAAGTGCCGCGCACTTCAGGTGTCCCACCCCCCATTGCAGTGCTGCTCCTGCCCTTTGCCTTGGAGCCCCTGACCAGCTGCTCCCAGGAGCCTCTGCTTGCTGTGCAGAGCAGGGGGAAGGAGGGACTGATGTCAGGGTGTCCCCCTCCCCTGTACTCCCTCTCCCCAGAGCGTGGGGGGACACGACAGGGCAACCCAGAGGACAACCCAGAGATCCAGGTACACACCAAGGGAAGGGTAGGAAGTAGCCCAGGGACATCTGACTATGGTCCCTGGGGTGGCAGACAACCCACCTTTGACCAGGAGGCCTGTGGGAGTCTACAATCTGCCAGAGATCCTTGATTTATTTGGAGGGTTAATTAAAAAACTCCGGAGGTGGCCCCCAATAAGGCCCCAGGATTGCCAGTCTCCATAGAAACAGGTTGAGAATATGCCTGCATGAGGTGGGCAATAGGGTGGTACAAAGCGAGCCACAGGCGTTTCCCTCGCCCCACTGCCAGTTGGAAGCCAGGGCGAGAAGCCCTGGCGGCTTTGCCCATCCCTCTCCACCCCTCTGCTCCTGGTTGGGAGCCAGGGGAGAATGGACCATGCTCTCAGCTGGAAGTCGGGCAGCCTTGTCAATTTCACAGCTCGAGACGTCTGCCTGGCTGAGGGGGAGCGGGCTGGGAAGGAAATGAGGGCAGCTGGACCTTGCTCCCTGGGGGCAAGACCTTGGGTGCCTTCCCACACTCTGAGCGAGGAAAGGGGAGGGGAAAAGCCGTGGGGGGCTTCCCCAACCTCCAGCAGGGAACAGGGTAGGAGGGGGGAAGCCCGCCGGGATCCCGGGACCCTGTGAGGCAGCCAGGCTCCCAGCAGGGAGCTGTCTGCAGAGCTGAGAGACCTGGATCTCAGCTCCCCACACTGTCCTTCTTAGGTTGGTGAAAGCGCTCCCTGGTGAGGATGCGTACCACCGATCCAAGGAGGGTAGTGTGGACATGAACCACTGCAGTAATTAGGTTGACTAATAAGAACATAAGAACGGCCGTACCGGGTCAGACCAAAGGTCCATCTAGCCCAGTATCCTGTCTACCGACAGTGGCCAATGCCAGGTGCCCCAGAGGGAGTGGACCTAACAGGCAATGATCAAGTGATCTCTCTCCTGCCATCCATCTCCATCCTCTGACAAACAGAGGCTAGGGACACCATTCCTTACCCATCCTGGCTAATAGCCATTAATGGACTTAACCACCATGAATTTATCCAGTTCTCTTTTAAACGCTGTTATAGTCCTAGCCTTCACAACCTCCTCAGGTAAGGAGTTCCACAAGTTGACTGTGCGCTGCGTGAAGAAGAACTTCCTTGTATTTGTTTTAAACCTGCTGCCTATTAATTTCATTTGGTGACCCCTAGTTCTTGTATTATGGGAATAAGTAAATAACTTTTCCTTATCCACTTTCTCCACATCACTCATGATTTTATATACCTCTTTCATATCCCCTCTTAGTCTCCTCTTTTCCAAGCTGAAGAGTCCTAGCCTCTTTAATCTCTCCTCATATGGGACCCGTTCCAAATCCCTAATAATTTTAGTTGCCCTTTTCTGAACCTTTTCTAGTGCCAAGTATCAGAGGGGTAGCCGTGTTAGTCTGAATTTGTAAAAAGCAACAGAGGGTCCTGTGGCACCTTCTGTTAGTCTTAAAGGTGCCACAGGACCCTCTGTTGCTTTTTCTAGTGCCAGTATATCTTTTTTGAGTTGAGGAGACCACATCTGTACGCAGTATTCGAGATGAGGGCGTACTATTGATTTATATAAGGGCAATAATATATTCCCAGTCTTATTTTCTATCCCCTTTTTAATGATTCCTAATATCCTGTTTGCTTTTTTGACCGCCTCTGCACACAGCGTGGACATCTTCAGAGAACTATCCATGATGACTCCAAGATCTTTTTCCTGACTCGTTGTAGCTAAATTAGCCCCCATCATATTGTATGTATAGTTGGGGTTATTTTTTCCAATGTGCATTACTTTGCATTTATCCACCTTAAATTTCATTTGCCATTTTGTTGCCCAATCACTTAGTTTTGTGACATCTTTTTGAAGTTCTTCACAGTCTGTTTTGATCTTAACTATCTTGAGCAGTTTAGTATCATCTGCAAACTTTGCCACCTCACTGTTTACCCCTTTCTCCAGATCATTTATGAATAAGTTGAATTGGATTGGTCCGAGGACTGACCCTTGGGGAACACCACTAGTTACCCCTCTCCATTCTGAGAATTTACCATTAATTCCTACCCTTTGTTCCCTGTCTTTTAACCAGTTCTCAGTCCATGAAAGGACCTTCCCTTTTATCCCATGACAGCTTAATTTACGTAAGAGCCTTTGGTGAGGGACCTTGTCAAAGGCTTTCTGGAAATCTAAGTACACTATGTCCACTGGATCCCCCTGGTCCACATGTTTGTTGACCCCTTCCAAGAACTCTAATAGATTAGTAAGACACGATTTCCCTTTACAGAAACCATGTTGACTATTGCTCAACAGTTTATGTTTTTCCTATGTGTCTGACAATTTTATTCTTAACTATTGTTTCGACTAATTTGCCCGGTCCTGACGTTAGACTTACCGGTCTGTAATTGCCGGGATCACCTCTAGAGCCCTTTTTAAATATTGGTGTTACATTAGCTAACTTTCAGTCATTGGGTACAGAAGCCGATTTAAAGGACAGGTTACAAACCTTAGTTAATAGTTCCGCAACTTCACATTTGAGTTCTTTCAGAACTCTTGGGTGAATGCCATCTGGTCCAGGTGACTTGTTAATGTTGAGTTTATCAAATAATTCCAAAACCTCCTCTAGTGACACTTCAATCTGTGACAGTTCCTCAGATTTGTCACCTACAAAAGCCGGCTCAGGTTTGGAAACCTCCCTAACATCCTCAGCCGTGAAGACTGAAGCAAAGAATCCATTTAGTTTCTCCGCAATGACTTTATCGTCTTTAAGCGCTCCTTTTGTATCTCGATCATCAAAGGGCCCCACTGGTTGTTTAGCAGGCTTCCTGCTTCTGATGTACTTAAAAAAACATTTTGCTATTACCTTTGGAGTTTTTGGCTAGCCGTTCTTCAAACTCCTCTTTGGCTTTTCTTATTACATTCTTGCACTTAATTTGGCTGTGTTTATGCTCCTTTCTATTTGCCTCACTAGGATTTGATTTCCACTTTTTAAAGGAAGTCTTTTTATCTCTCACTGCTTCTTTTACATGGTGGTTAAGCCACGGTGGCTCTTTTTTAGTTCTTTTACTGTGTTTCTTAATTTGGGGTATACATTGAAGTTGGGCCTCTATTATGGTGTCTTTAAAAAGCGCCCATGCAGCTTGCAGGGATTTCACTTTAATCACTGTAACTTTTAACTTCTGTTTAACTAATCCCCTCATTTTTGCATAGTTCCCCCTTTTGAAATTAAATGCCACAGTGTTGGGCTGTTGAGATGTTCTTCCCACCACAGGAATGTTGAATGCTATTGTATTATGGTCACTATTTCCAAGCGGTCCTGTTATAGTTACTTCTTAGACCAGCTCCTGCGCTCCACTCAGGACTAAATCTAGAGTTGCCTCTCCCCTTGTGGGTTCCCGTACCAGCTACACCATGAAGCAGTCATTTAAAGTATCGAGAAATTTTATCTCTGCATTTCGTCCTGAAGTGAAATGTTCCCAGTCAATATGGGGATAATTGAAATCCCCCACTATTATTGGGTTCTTAATTTTGATAGCCTCTCTAATTTCCCTTAGCATTTCATCATCACTATCACTGTCCTGGTCAGGTGGTCTATAATATATCCCTAATGTTATATTCTTATTAGAGCATGAAATTTCTATCCATAGAGATTCTATGGAACATGTGGATTCACTTAAGATTTTTACTTCATTTGATTCTACATTTTCTTTCACATATAGTGCCACTCCCCCCCGCACGACCTGTTCTGTCCTTCCGATATATTTTGTACCCCGGAATGATTGTGTCCCATTGATTGTCCTCAGTCCACCAGGTTTCTGTGATGCCTATTATATCAATATCCTCCTTTATCACAAGGCACTCTAGTTCACCCATCTTATTATTTAGACTTCTAGCATTTGTGTACAAGCACTTTAAAAACTTGTCACTGTTTATTTGTCTGCCCTTTTCTGATGTGTCAGATTCTTTTTTATGTGAATGTGGCCCTTACATTATCCTCTTCCATCCTCTGCTTCTGACTATAACCTGGAGATTCTCTATCATTAGACTCTCCCCTAAGAGAAGTCTCTGTCCGATCCACATGCTCCTCTGCAGCAGTCGGCTTTCCCCCCATCTCCTAGTTTAAAAACTGCTCTACAACCTTTTTAATGTTTAGTGCCAGCAGTCTGGTTCCTCTTTGGTTTAGGTGGAGCCCATCTCTCCTGTATAGGCTCCCCCATCCCAAAAGTTTCCCCAGTTCCTAATGAATGTAAACCCCTCCTCTCTACACCATCGTCTCATCCACGCATTGAGACTCTGAAGCTCTGCCTGCCTACCTGGCCCTGTGCATGGAATTGGGAGCATTTCTGAGAATGCCACCATAGAGGTCCTGGATTTCAGTCTCTTCCCTTGCAGCCTAAATTTGGCCTCCAGGACATCTCTCCTACCCTTCCCTATGTCATTGGTACCTACATGTACCACGACCACCAGCTCCTCCCCAGCACTACACATAAGTCTGTCTAGATGCCTCGAGAGATCCGCAACCTTCGCACCAGGCAGGCAAGTCACCATACGGTTCTCCCGGTCATCACAAACCCAGCTATCTACGTTTCTAATGATCGAATCTCCCATTACTAACACCTGCCTTTTCCTAGCAACTGGAGTTCCCTCCCCCGGAGAGGTAACCTCAGTGCGAGAGGCAACCCCAGCACCATCTGGAAGGAGGGTCCCAACTATGGGAAGGTTTCCCTCTGCTCCCGTTAACTGCTCTGCTTCCCTGGGCCTTTCATCCTCCTCAACAGCACAGGGGCTGTCTGACCGGAGGTGGGACAATTCTACAGTGTCCCGGAAAGCCTCATCAGCATACCTCTCTGCCTCCCTTAGCTCCTCCAGTTCCGCTACCCTGGCCTCCAAAGTCCGTACGTGGTCTCTGAGGGCCAGGAGCTCCTTGCACCGAATGCACACATACGCCACCCGCCCACAGGGCAGGTAATCATACATGCTGCACTCAGTGCAATAAACTGGATAGCCCCCACTCTGCAGCTGGGCTTCTGCCTGCATTGTCTCCCAGTTAATGAAAGGGTTGTTTAAAGCAAGAAGTTTTGAATGTAGTTTGGTTTATAGGTTTTAAGGGGAATAAAGGGAAACAGAACCGGCAAGGGACCCTCGCTCCCTTCCCACTCCCCTTCCAAACTCCCTTGTGAAACTCCCTTTTAGCAGCCCCTGTTAGCAAAGCAGCAGCCTCTGTTCGCAAAGCCAGTGAAGCCATTCTGTACCACCACCAACAGAATCTAGCCACAAAGCTAGCTTATGTGACCCCAGGAGGGTTATTCAGTGTCAGGGAATCCTCTGCAGTGTAGCTCCTATGTCACTCCTCCCTTTCTGCTGCCAGCACAGAGGAGAGAGGGTGGCTTGGTGGAAGCAAAAGGGGTGCAGTTGAGGCTTTTCTATGTCTTGCTGATCCCTGGCCATCATTCTGCTCCTTGTGGGTTATTAACAGCTGTAGCAACTTAGAGCATCCCAAAGGTTGCTCCTAGTTTACATTAAAAGATTGGCTCCAAAATGAAAAATAAACTTTACACTAACTTTGTGCACATGCACACTCATACATCTCTGTCTTGCGTGCTCCTTAGCTGCAACTGAAGATCTGACCCTTATTGCAAATTTTTGCCCTTATAGTGAGGAAAATATACTAAACCCAGAAAAACAAAGAGACACTTTCCCCCAAAACCCTCGCACTGCTATTTTTAGCACATGGACAGAGTACATGGATGGAAGTTACGCTAGTCTGACAAATATACCAGTATAATTTCTCACGTCCACAATTCATGAACTAAAAAAATTTACACGATCAATTATAATTATGTCTTTGGAGTAGTTTTTAAAAATCCACAAATCATATGTACATTATTAGAGCTATTATAATCTACCTAGTATAATATGTATTTGCATGAAGCTTTAGTTTTAGAATACTGGTAAAAAGTTTCATGCAAATGATAAAAAAAAAATTAAGTAACATTACTGGCTCTGCCACAAACTGATAAAAGAAACACTCGACGTTAAGACTGACATACCATCATAAAATAAAGCTAACATACCATCAAGAACCAAAGTTATGTATCCAAAAAATACAGCAGATGTCCCAGATTACTTTGTGACATGTACTACAATTAACTGAGTGGAGGACAATTGTCGAACTTATGTTTGAATTTCTTTGTTTTTTTGTCAGCACTAAAATAACATTACTACTTATGCTGTTTAACAACCATCTCAGCAATGGGCATTTCCTGATTAGCTCGCAGCAGTCGATGACATTAGCTCCGAACAGGCAATCTTCAGGAAATGTCTAGGGAGGTGGTTCATAAATTAAGCATTTTGATACTTTTATTTAATTTGCTGGTTTTGTTTTATCACAAGTGTGCAATGTGTATACTTCTGTACTGTGTGCAAAGTACCAGGTAGTTCTATATAATTAATGGCTGATATTTTAGCCAGTCAGACTACACAGATTATTTGTCAGCATTATATTTAGTAACTTAAAAGACTGCACAAAAGCTATGTAAATCACGTTTTATATTGTCAGAACCTGGACACACATGACAAAATTTTCAAAAATGGGTGCCTAAAGTTAGGCTCCTAAATAGGATTTGGAAAGATGTTGAGCATCCATAGTTCTACTGATGTCAACAGAAACTGCTGAGTGCTCAGCACCTCTGAAAATTAGGCTTCTTATTATAGTAACTAAGTATGAATTTGCTCTCTGTAGAGAATGCTCTTGCCATCCTAACCTGTTTTATCCCCTTCAGGTAACCTAAAGAGAAGGTTCATTGTACCCTTCATTCTGAATTCCCATATTATTATTAATCATGGTTAAGGCTAAGATTTTGGCACGGGTATTTTTAATAAAACTCATGGACAGGATGCGGACAAAGAACAATAAATCATGGAAATATACACAGTAATGCAGTATTCACTACATCAGTACTGAAGTCCAAGCCCCGCTGCCCAGGGCTGAAGCCAAAGTCCAAGCCCCACAGGGCTCAAGCCCAACCTCTGCAGCCCAGAGCCATACAGGGCTGAATTATTAGGATTTTCAATAGAATCATAGAATATCAGGGTTGGAAGGAACCCTCAGGAGGTCATCTAATCCAACCCCCTGCTCAAAGCAGGATCAATCCCCAACTAAATCATCCCAGCCAGGCCTTTGTCAAGCCGGGCCTTAAAAACCTGTAAGGATGGAGCTTCCACCACCTTCCTAGGTAACCCATTCCAGTGCTTCACCACCCTTCCAGTGAAATAGTGTTTCCTAATATCCAACCTAGACCTCCCCCACTGCAACTTGAGACCATTGCTCCTTGTTCTGTCATCTGCCACCACTGAGAACAGCCGAGCTCCATCCTCTTTGGAACCCCCCTTCAGGTAGTTGAAGGCTATCAAATCCCTCCTCACTCATCTGCAGACTAAATAAGCCCAGTTCCCTCAGCCTCTCCTCGTAAGCCATGTGCCCCAGCCCCCTAATCCTTTTCATTGCCCTCCACTGGACTCTCTCCAATTTGTCCACATCCTTTCTGTAGTGGGGGGCCCAAAACTGGACGCAGTACTCCAGGTGTGGCCTGACCAGTGCCGAATAGAGGGGAATAATCACTTCCCTCGATCTGCTGGCAATGCTCCTAGTACTGCAGCCCAATATGCTGTTAGCCTTCTTGGCAACAAGGGCACACTGTTGACTCATATCCAGTTTCTCATCTATTGTATTCCCCAGGTCCTTTTCTGCAGAACTGCCGCTTAGCCAGTCAGTCTCCAGCCTGTAGCAGTGCATACAGCCATTATCTCTGTGACAGATTTGTAGCCTTAATAACTGTTATTACGATGGTGCCTAAAGACCAATCAAGAATAGGGCTCACTGTGCTAGGCACTATGCAAACACAGAATAGCAGACAGCCTCTGCCCCAAAGAGCTAGCCATCTAAATAGACAAGATATACACAGGAGTGGAAGGGTTATAACACATAAGCAGAGTGAACAATATCTGAATTCATTCAGAATGCCTGTATCATGGCGGTAGTATGAATGAAACTTACATTCACAACAGACTCCTTGAATTTGATGTGCAGTCTGTAATTAGAAAGTGCAATAATGGCATCCTCTGCTCGTCCCACATACTCTGTGCTCTCACCATGAAGTTCAAGGAAAGGGACCTTCAGAACAGAAGGAGAAAGAAGCCCTTTAGAAAACATGAGCTACAAATGTATACCTGCTTACAAATATCCACTCAAGCTGTTCATGCACACTCCCTAAGGGGGGTTTGAAACACTGCATGGTATGTGTGAGGCTGTTACAACTGGCAGTGAAGCCAGTTACGATTTTGTGCAGATGTCCATTGTAGCCTTATTTTAACATTCACAATTGTCTCATAACGATCTCCTTTGGGGCTCAAAACGTCCATGCTTGATGTCAGCCAAAGGTGAAATATTTTTGGAAGTTTGAGCAAAATCCCTTGAGATATCTGAGTTATGAAAGAACTAAAACTATGTATCATTTTTTAGATGCAATTCTGCTCTGAAAAGAGACAATATAAAAATAGTACTCAATGAAACTGCTCCCTGTGTATATTCACAGTCCTATCTGCTTACTTAGGGTCACAAAAGTTTTGTTCTTGTTAACTGTGCAGAACCAAT
Organism: Terrapene triunguis; assembly: GCF_002925995.2. Classification (NCBI taxonomy): domain Eukaryota; kingdom Metazoa; phylum Chordata; order Testudines; family Emydidae; genus Terrapene; species Terrapene triunguis. The sequence goes on from NW_020665133.1 coordinate 1,018,907, forward strand.
ATAGCTAAGAGAAATATTTCATTCCTTCTTGTACACCAGCAAATGCGCTGTTTACTAAGCTCCAATCAATTACATTGGCACAAACCCATCAGACAATGGGACTATGCAGCATGCAATTTGACCTGAAGAACCTTTATTATTAGTGATGATGACCAAGAAGGAAAACTCAGCTTGATTCTCAGATCTCAAATTGAACTTGCAGGACTGGCAGCCAGAAAAAGAACAGCTGTCCTATAGTAACTACGGTTCTCGAGATGTTCATTGTCCACATGGACTGCACTTCTAACATAGTGAATGCCAGTGAAATGAGGTAGGATCAGAGGCTAAAATAGGGAAAGAACAAGTTAAAAATTACTTAGACAAGTTAGATGTCTTCAAGTTACCAGGGCCTGATGAAATACATCCTAGAATACTCAAGGAGCTGACTGAGGAGATATCTGAGCCATTAGCGATTATCTTTTGAAAAGTCATGGAAGACGGGAGACGTTCCAGAAGACTGGAAAAGGTCAAATATAGTGCCAATCTATAAAAAGGGAAAGAAGGACAACCCGGGGAATTACAGACCAGTCAGTTTAGCTTCTGAACCCGGAAAGATAATGGAGCAAATAATTAAGAAATCAATTTGCAAACATCTAGAAGATAATAAGGTGATAAGTAACAGTCAGCATGGATTTGTCAAGAACAAATCATGTCAAACCAAACTGATAGCTTTCTTTGACAGGGTAACAAGCCTTGTGGATAGGGGGGAAGTGTTAGACGTGTTATATCTTGACTTTAGTAAAGCTTTTGATACTGTCTCGCATAATCTTCTCATAAACAAACTAGGGAAATGCAACCTAGATGGAGCTACTATAAGGTGGGTGCATAACTGGTTGGAAAACTATTCCCAGAGAGTAATCGTCAGTGGTTCACAGTCATGCTGCAAGGACATAATGAGTGGGGTCCCGCGGGGATCAGTTCTGGGTCTGGTTCTGTTCAATATCTTCATCAATGATTTAGATAATGGCATAGAGAGCACACTGATAAAGTTTGCAGAGGATACCAAGCTGGGAGGGGTAGCAAGTGCTTTGGAGGATAGGATTAAAATTCAAAATTATCTGGACAAACTGGATAAATAGTCTGAAATAAATAAGATGAAATTCAATGAGGACAAATGCAAAGTACTCCAGTTAAGAAGGAACAATCAGTTGCACACATACAAAATGGGAAATGACCTCCCAGGAAGGAGTACGGCGGAAAGGGATGTCGGGATCATAGTGGACCACAAGCTAAATATGAGTAGGGTGAGCAGACGTCCCGATTTTATAGGGAAAGTCCCGATATTTGGGGCTTTTTTTTATATGGGCTCCTATTACCCCCCACCTCCTGTCCCGATTTTTCACACTTGATATCTGGTCACCCTAAATATGAGTCAACAGTGTAACACTGTTGCAAAAAAAGCGAACATCATTCTGGCATGCATTAGCAGGAGTGTGGTAAGCAAGACACGAGAAGTAATTCTTCCGCTCTACTCTGTGCTGATTAGGCCTCAACTGGAGTACTGTGTCCAGTTCTGGGTGCCACCTTTCAAGAAAGATGTGGACAAATTGGAGAAAGTCCAGAGAAGAGCAACAAAAATGATTAAAGGTCTAGAAAACATGACCTCTGAGGGAAGATTGAAAAAATCTTTGTTTAGTCTGGAAAAGAAAAGACTGAGGCCTGGTCTACACTACGAGTTTATATCGCATTTAGCAGCGTTAAATCAAATTAACCATGCACCCATCCACACAACGAAGCCATTTACTTCGACATAAAGGGCTCTTAAAATCAATTTCTGTACTCCTCCCCGACGAGGGGATTAGCACTGAAATCGATATTGCCAGTTCAAATTAAGATTAGTGTAGACGCAATTCGACGGTATTGGCCTCCGGGAGCTATCCCAGAGTACAGCATTGTGACAGCTCTGGACAGCACTTTCAACTCAGATGCACTGGCCAGGTGTACAGGAAAAGCCCCGCGAACTTTTGAATCTCATTTCCTGTTTGGCCAGTCGAGCTCATCAGCACAGGTGACCATGCAGAGCTCATCAGCACAGGTAACCATGCAGTCCGAGAATCGAAAAAGAGCTCCAGCATGGACCGTACGGGAGGTACTGGATCTGATCACTGTATGGGAGACGATTCCATGCTATCAGAACTACATTCCAAAAGACGAAATGCCAATACATTTGAAAAAATCTCAAAGGGCATGATGGAGAGAGGCCACAACAGGGACTCAACACAGTGCCGCGTGAAAGTTAAGGAGCTAAGACAAGCGTACCAGAAAACCAAAGAATCAAACGGATGCTCCGGGGCAGAGCCGCAGACATGCCGCTTCTACGCTGTGCTGCATGCAATTCTAGGGGGGGCCGCCACCACTACCCCACCCCTGACCGTGGATTCCGAGGAGGGGGTACTCTCAGCCATGCCTGAGGATTTTGCGGACGGGGAAGAAGAGGACGACGAGCTTGAGGAGAGCACACAGCACTCCGTTCTCCCCAACAGCCAGGATCTTTTTCTCACCCTGACTGAAATACCCTCCCAAGGCGGTATCCTGGACCATGAAGCCATAGAAGAGACCTCTGGTGAGTGTACCTTTGTATATATAATACATGGTTTAAAAGCAAGCGTTTTTTAATGATTAATTTGCCCTGAGGACTTGGGATGCATTCGCGGCCAGTACAGCTACTGGAAAAGTCTGTTAATGTGTCTGAGGATGGAGCGAAAATCCTCCAGGAACATCTCCATGAAGCTCTCCTGGAGGTACTCTAAAAGCCTTTGCAGAAGGTTTCTGGGGAGAGCAGCCTTATTCCGTCCTCCATGGTAGGACATTTTACCATGCCATGCTAGTAGCAGGTAATCTGGTATCATTGCATGACAAAGCCTGGCAGCATATGGTCCCGGTGTTTGCTGGCATTCAAGCAACATCCGTTCTTTCTCTCTCTGTGTTATCCTCAGGAGAGTGATATCATTCATGGTAACTTGGTTGAAATACAGGAATTTAATGAAGGGGACAGAGGTGGCCGTTCCTACTGGGCTGTTTGCCAGTGGCTGAAAAGAAATCCTCCCCGCAGTTAGCCAAGCGGGGGGGGAGGGGGCGGGTAGCTGTTCGCGTTTGGCTAGCAGGGATCTTCCCTGATACCAGCCATGCGGTGGGGGGAGGGGTAAAGCGATCATCCCAGAGAACTGGATGGGGGGGGGCAGGGGGTTAGTTTGGTTTCTGCTGCTGCATGTTAACACAAAAACCGCAGCACACAATGGGCTTTGCTTGGTATGGGAAAGGAGGGCGCTGCTTTTATGAAGGCTGCAGAAGCCGAAAGACTATGGCTTACCATGGCCGCCTGCAAGCCAAATTCTGTTGCCCGGCCCTGCGTCTGTGATCTCTAACACCAAAGCCGCAGGCACGCAATATAAGATGCAAAATGCAACCTTGTACCGAAATCACATGTGCTATGTAATGTGAATAGTGTTCACCGTGAAAGAGTATACCCATTGTTCTGTAAAATGTATATCTTTAAATACTCTCACTTTTTTCCCTCCCGCAGCTGCAAATTTTTCAAGCCTCCCTCCTCCGTCCCGAAGGCTATCTCAGATAAGGCGGCAAAAAAAAAACGCACGCGCGATGAAATGTTCTCTGAGATCATGCAGTCGACCCGCAATGAAAGAGCTCATCTGAATGTGTGGAAGGACACAGAATCACAGTACAGGAAAGCGGCCAATGAACGTGAGGACAGGAGGGACGAACGTGAGGACAGGAGGGACGATCGAGATGAGAGGTGGCGGCAGGAAGATCAGAGGAGGCAGGATGCAACGCTGGGGCTACTGCCGGATCAAACGGACATGCTCTGGCGTCTGGTGGAGCTTCAGGAACGGCAGCAGGATCACAGAGTGCCGCTGCAGCCCCTGTTTAACCGCCCTCTCCCCTCCCCAAGTTCCATAGCCTCCTCATCCAGACGCCCAAGAACGCGGGGGGGAAGGCTCCGGGCACCCAACCACTTCATCCCAGTGGACAGCCCAAGCAACAGAAGGCTGTCATTCAACAAGTTTTGAACTGGCCTTTTCCTTCCCTCCTCCCCTCCTCCCACAACCCACCCGGGCTACCTTGTCAGTTATCTCCCTATTTTTATAATCAATTAATAAAGAATACATGATTTTTAAATGATAGTGACTTTATTTCCTTTGCAAGCAAGTGTGATCGAAGGGGGGAGGGTGGGTGGCTTACAGGGAATGAATCAACCAAGGGGGCAGGTTTTCATCAAGGAGAAACAAACAGAACTGTCACACCATAGCCTGGCCAGTCATGAAACTGGTTTTCAAAGCTTCTCTGATGCGCACCACGCCCTGTGCTCTTCTAATCGCCCTGGTGTCTGGCTGCGCGTAATCAGCGGCCAGGCGATATGCCTCAACCTAAACGTCTCCCCCTTACTCTCACAGAGATTGTGGAACACACAGCAAGCAGCAATAACAATGGGAATGTTGGTTTCGTTGAGGTCTGAGCGAGTCAGTAAAGTGCGCCAGCGACCCTTTAAATGTCCAAATGCACATTCTACCACCATTCTGCACTTGCTCAGCCTATAGTTGAACAGCTCCTGACTACTGTCCAGGCTGCCTGTGTATGGCTTCATGAGCCATGGCATTAAGGGGTAGGCTGGGTCCCCAAGGATAACTATAGGCATGTCAACATCCCCAACAGTTATTGTCTGGTCTGGGAAGTAAATCCCTTGCTGCAGCCATTTAAACAGACTAGTGTTCCTGAAGACGCTAGCGTCATGAAACCTTCTCGGCCATCCCACGTTGATGTTGGTCCCTTGTGATCCACCAGTGCTTGCAGCACCATTGAAAAGTACTCCTTTCGGTGCCAAGATAGGGATATGGGTTCCGTCTATCAACCCACCACAGTTAGGGAATCCCATTGCAGCAAAGCCCATCCACTATGGCCTGCACATTTCCCAGAGTCACTACCCTTGATATCGGCAGCTCTTTGATTGTGTTGGCTACTTGGATCACAGCAGCCCCCACAGTAGATTTGCCCACTCCAAATTGATTCCCAACTGACCGGTAGCAGTCAGGCGTTGCAAGCTTCCACAGGGCTATCGCCACTCGCTTCTCAACTGTGAGGGATGCTGTCATCTTGGTATTCTGGCGCTTCAGGGCAGGGGAAAGCAAGTCACAAAGTTCCATGAAAGTGCCCTTACGCATGCGAAAGTTTTGCAGCCACTGGGAATCGTCCCACACCTGCAACACTATGCGGTCCCACCAGTCTGTGCTTGTTTCCCAGGCCCAGAATCGGCGTTCCACGGCATGAACCTGCCCCATTAACACCATGATCTCCAAAGCGCCGGGGCCCGCGCTTTGAGAGAATTCTTTGTCCATGTACTCATCAGTCTCGTCACTGCGCTGCCATCGCCTCCTCCTCGCCTGGTTTTTCAGGTTCTGGTTCTGCATAAACTGCACGATAATGAGTGAGGTGTTTACAATGTTCATGACTGCTGCGTTGAGATAAGCGGGCTCCATGCTTGCTGTGGTATGGCATCTGCACTGAAAAAAGGCACGAAACGATTGTCTGCCGTTGGTCTGACGGATGGAGGGGCGACTGACGACATGGCTTACAGGGAATTAAAATCAACAAAGGGGGTGGCTTTGCATCAAGGAGAAACACAAACAACTGTCACACAGAGTATGATGATGATGGCTACCAGGCATAATGCACCTTCTGCTGCCAAAAGGCAATGAGCTGCTGCTGTGTAGCAATGCAGTCCCACGTCTGCCAGCACCCAGGAGACATACGGTGACGGTCAGCTGAGGGGGCTCCATGCTTCCCGTGGTATGGCGTCTGCACAGGTAACCCAGGAAAAAAGGCGCGAAACGATTGTCTGCCATTGCTTTCACGGAGGGAGGGAGGGAGAGGGGGGCCTGACGACATGTACCCAGAACCACCCGCGACAATGTTTTTTGCCCCATCAGGCATTGGGATCTCAACCCAGAATTCCAATGGGCAGGGGAGACTGTGGGAACTATGGGATAGCTACCCACAGTGCAACGCTCCGGAAGTCAACGCTAGCCTCGGTACTATGGATGCACACCGCCGAATTAATGTGATTAGTGTGGACGCATGCACTCGACTTTATACAATCTGTTGCCAAAAATCGAATTCTGTAAAATCAGAGTAATTTCGTAGTGTAGACATACCCTGAGAGGGGAAATTGTAACAGTTTTTAAGTACATAAAAGGTTGTTACAAGGAGGAGGGAGAAAAATTGTTCTTTTTAACCTCTGAGGATAGGACCGCAGGGGAGGTTTAGGTTGGACATTAGGAAAAACTTCCTGTCAGGGTGGTTAAGCACTGGAATAAATTGCCTAGGTAAGTTGTAAAATCTCCATCATTGGAGATTTTTAAGAGCAGGTTAGACAAATACCTGTCAGGGATGGTCTAGATAATACTTAGTCCTGCCATGAGTGCAGGGGACTGGACTAGATGACCTCTCAAGATCTCATCCAGTCCTATGATTCTATGATTCTGTTGCACATGCACCCCATGTGTGTAAGACTGAAATCTTTTGGAAGAGCAATGTCCATTGGGGCCATGCCTGCACCCTGAATGCTCTCTGGAAGCATAAATGGAGGGGCAGCCACAACTGCCTTTTGATTTGTTCACTAAAATAGAACTCAGGGAATACAGGAATCCACAGTAACAAGGAAGGAGGGCAGGTCATAGAATGCATGTGAGCAAGGAACTGTTATTTTGTCTTTGAGAGATTGTCCAAATGAATTCCACTTCTGGTGACTTACAAGTAGGCATGTCCTGATGACGGCTACTCAATCTACTGAAACAATAACTGTAAGACAGCTTTGTCAAAGAAGATATCAGATCTGGAGTTTTCTACCCAGGAGTAGTGCTGAAAGAAAATAGGAACTGAATTCCAGGCAGCTGCTCAACCCAGCTCAGATATTAGAATGTCTCTTGGAGAAGCTGCTTGAGCTCTGGTGGAATAGGCCCTGATCTGTGTACGTGAATCCAAACACACTGTCATATAGCAATTTCCAATACAGAACAAAACCCATTTAGTCTTTGTGTGGATATAAGCTGACCTTTCATCCTATCAGCAAAGGTCAGAAGCAGGCTAGAATTCCTGAATGATCTTGTTGTCAGAAGAGTCCTGACAATAACTAAGTGGTGTAGTTTAGCTTCCCTTTGATTAGCATGAGGCTAGGGAAAGAAAACTGGCAGGTGGATAACTTGATTCAGGTGAAAATCTGAGACAACTTTAGGCAAGAACCTTGGGTGATGTTTACAGTCACCTTGTCCTTATGGAATACTCCATATGGTGATCCTGTGAGGGACTGTGTCACTCCTATTCTTCTGGCTGAAGTTCTAGCCACTAAGGGTATGCCTATACTGTATTTTAAAACCCATGGCAGCAAGACTCAGGCCCAGGTCTACAGACTCAGGGCTTGTCTACACTACCGCGGTAGTTCGACGGCTGGCAATCGAACTTCCGGGTTCGATTTATCGCGTCTGGTCTGGACGCGATAATTCGAACCAGGAAGTGCTCGCCGTCGACTGCGGTACTCCACCTCAGCGAGAGGAGTACCGCGGAGTCGACGGGGGAGCCTGCCTGCCGCGTGTGGACCGCGTCTGAACCGCGGTAAATTCGAACTAAGGTATGTCGACTTCAGCTACGTTATTCACGTAGCTGAAGTTGCGTACCTTAGATCGAATTGGGGTGTTAGTGTAGACCAGGCCTCAGGCTCATGCTACAGTGCTAAAACCAGCTGTGTAGATGTTGAGGCTCGGGTTCTGAAGCCCAGGTACGGGTTGGATTTCACATCTGAGGCTGTGTTGACCGGCTCATCAGGTCTACATACCAAAATTGCCTGGACCAGGTCTATCATGATCATCAGAGCTGCATCCTGACAGAGCTTCCTCAGAACCCTCAGTATCAATGGAATGGCGGGGTACGCATACATGAGTTCTGGCATCCAAGAGAAGAGGAAGGCATCAGACAGAGAGCCTGAGCTGTTTCCCCCACCCCAGAACAGAACATCAGACACTTCTTGTTTTGATCTGTGGCACAGGTCTACCCTTGGGCGTCTCCATTTGCAGAAGATGTCTTGTAGAATGGAGTTCCTGGTCTACAATTCATCATTGTCTAATGCAGCGGTTCTCAAACTGTGGGTCATGACCCCAAAGTGGGTCGTGACCCCATTTTAATGCAGTCGCCAGGGCCAGCATTAGACTTGCTGGGACCTGGGGCTGAAGTTGAAGCCCAAGCTCCACCCTCACCCAGGGTGGCGGGACTTGGGCTGCAGCCCTCTCTCCCCCTACTCGGGGTGGCAGGGCTCGGGCTCCGCACCTCCCCACTCCGGGTCATGTAGTAACTTTGTTGTCAGAAGAGGGTCCCAATGCAATGAAGTTTGAGAACTTCTGATCTAATGAGCGGATCTTCTAGGGAGTTCTATAGGCCTAGAAAGTGAAGGGATACCAGTGTGACTTGATGGCTGATGCACCAGTCCCAAAGGAGAACTGCTTCCTAGCAGAGAGGTAAGGAGCATGCTCCCCCTCATTGTTGATGAAGTACACTGCTGTAGCATTGTCAATCAGTATTTGTATGGTGATTCCTCAAAGTAGGGATAGGAACGCTATGCATGCTAGGTGAACAGCTCGTAGTTCCAGGACTTTTATGAAGAGATTCACTTCTTGAGGGACCAAAGAATCCAGATAAGCTCCCTATTCAAGAGAGGATGTGTCTGTCACCAGCATCTTGGTGGGAAAAAGCAATGAGAATGAACACTGTTATTCAAAAATATTCTGCTTTTAAGGGCATAGGGCACAGGTGCATCAGAAATGGAATACATACAGAAAATCAGTTGATGAAGAATATCTTATTACTTGTAAAACAAGCACACATTGTTACAAACAGGTCATGGGCAGCCAGACCTAGTAGTCAGAACCAGAGTCTGCAGTCACATGACAGTAGTCAAGAATCGGCTGGGTCAGGATATCGGGAGATCAGAAGCAGGAGAGAAGCTGGAGATCAGACCCACAAGACAGGAACAAGAGTCAGACCAGGTCAAGATACCAGGGGGTTAAAGGCAGCAGACAAACTGGAGGTCAGAAACCACAAGTCAGATGCCAGGAGTCATGCTGGGTCAGAATGCCAGGAAATCAAGTCAGGGGAGCAGGGACAGGAGAAGGGAGCAGGAAGCACACAGTCCAGAGCAGGGTGAAGCCCAGCTGTTCAGACAGCTTCTTGTTCCTGCTGCTGGCTTAAGTAGGGCCAGTGGGCCAATCAGCCGTTCTGGGACTCTGCCAATCGAGCCTCAGGGGCAGAGCCTCACACTGCGGTTGGGCTTCATGGGTCTCAGGTAAGCTATTACCAGCTGGATGGAGGGCTGGAACATGGCTGCTCCCATAAACTTTGCAGCCCTGGGCTCAAGACCCATGGATCATGACACACATACGCTCACCAAATCACTAAGACGCAGTGGATCTAATTTACCTCAATTTCAGTAAGGCATTTGATACGGTTCCACATGGGGAATTATTAGCTAAATTGGAAAAGATGGGGATCAATATGAAAATTGAAAGGTGGATAAGGAACTGGTTAAAGGGGAGACTACAACAGGTCATACTGAAAGGTGAACTGTCAGGCTGGAAGGAGGTTACTAGTGGAGTTCCTCAGGGATCGGTTTTGGGACCAATCTTATTTAATCTTTTTATTACTGACCTTGGCACAAAAAGTGGGAATGTGCTAATAAAGTTTGCAGCTGACACGAAGCTGGGAGGTATTGTCAATACAGAGAGGGACCAGGATATCCTACAGGAAGATCTGGATGACCTTGTAAACTGGAATAATAGTAATAGGATGTATTTTAATAGTGAAAAGTGCAAGGTCATGCATTTAGAGATTAACAACAAGAATTTTTGTTATAAACTGGGGACGCATCACTTGGAAGTAACAGAGGAGGAGAAGGACCGCGGAGTACTGGTTGATCACAAGATGACTATGAGTCGCCAATGTGATATGGCCGTGAAAAAAGCTAATGCGGCCTTGGGATGCATCAGACGAGGTATTTCCAGTAGAGATAAGGAGGTGTTAGTACCGTTATACAAGGCACTGGTGAGACCTCATCTGCAATAGTGTGTGCAGTTCTGGTCTCCCATGTTTAAGAAGGATGAATTCAAACTGGAACAGGTACAGAGAAGGGCTACTAGGATGATCCGAGGAATGGAAAACCTGTCTTATGAAAGGAGACTCAAAGAGCTTGGCTTGTTTAGCCTAACCAAAAGAAGGCTGAGGGGAGATATGATTGCTCTCTATAAATACATCAGAGTGATAAATACCAGGGAGGGAGAGGAATTATTTAAGCTCAGTACCAATGTGGACACAAGAACAAATGGATATAAACTGCCCATCAGGAAGTTTAGACTTGAAATTAGAAGAAGATTTCTAACCATCAGAGGAGTGAAGTTCTGGAATAGCCTTCCAAGGGGAGCAGTGGAGGCAAAAGACATATCTGGCTTCAAGACTACGCTTGATAAGTTTATGGAGGGGATGGTATGATGGGATAGCCTAATTTTGGCAATTAATTGATCTTTGACTATTAGCGGTAAATATGCCCAATGGCCTATGATGGGACACTAGATGGGGTGGGATCTGAGTTACTACAGATAATTCTTTCTTGGGTGTCTGGCTGGTGAGTCTTGCCCACATGCTCAGGGTTTAGCTGATCGCCATATTTGGGGTCGGGAAGGAATTTTCCTCCAGGGCAGATTGGCAGAGGCCCTGGAGGTTTTTCGCCTTCCTCTGCAGCGTGGGGCACGGGTCACTTGCTGGAGGATTCTCTGCACCTTGAGGTCTTTAAACCACGATTTGAGGACTTCAATGACTCAGGCATAGGTTAGGGGTTTGTTACAGGAGTGGGTGGGTGAGATTCTGTGGCCTGCGTTGTGCAGGTCAGACTAGAAGATCATAATGGTCCCTTCTGACTTTAAAGTCTATGAGTCTATAAGACAGTAAACATGGGACAACCCCAATGTCTTTTTTACAGTCACTTTTCAGAGTAGAATGACATTTTAGGCTGAAAAGTGTTAGATTTATTTGCTTATGAGTAACTACAAAAATAAATGAACTAAAATATCCAAATTTGGCATACATTTTTCTGATTGAAACACACAGCAAACTCTTTCAACCCCCGCCCTCCTTCTCCCCAACAAAAAAAGAAGAGAAGGTTACTCACCTTGCAGTAACTGAGGTTCTTCAGGATGTGTGTCCTTGTGGGTGCTCCACTCCATGTGACGGTGCATCCCGGTGCCGTTGATCGGACATCTTCGGTAGCAGTGCCTGGTTGGGACGCATGTGCTCAGCTGCTGTCTCGCGGCTTCATTAGGGTCTCCCTGAGCACGCGCGTCCCGCACCCCCCTCAGTTCCTTCTCTACCGTAGAGTTGTCTGATTACTACTCCAAAGTAGAGGGGGGGAGGGTGAGTAGCGGAGCACCCACATCTCGAAGAACTTCAGTTACTGCAAGGTGAGTAACCTTCTCTTCTTCTTCGAGTGCTGTCCCTGTGAGTGCTCCACTCCAGGTGAATGTGAAGCAGTACCCACTATGGTTGCTCGGATTTTGGAGTTGTGGCAGTGATAATGGTAGACAGTACTGTGTGGCCTACTATGGTGTCTGCCATGGTATCCTGTGTGATAGCATAATGTTTGGCAAATGTGTGGTCAGATATCCACATGGCCTCCTTGCATACGTCGGTAATAGGTACGTTGTCGAGGAATGCAACGGATGTTGACGTCACCCGAGTAGCGTGAGTTCTGATGTCCTCGAGTGGTTGAGCATTCTGAGTCTGGTAGCAGGATCTGATGCAGTCAGAGATCCACTTGGAGAGTTGTTGCTTAGAGATAGCAGCACCCTTTGATCTCTCAGTAGTGGACACAAATAACCAAGGGGATTTACAGAATGCCTTAGTTCTGTCTAGATAAAATGCAACTGCCCGTCTGACGTCGAGGGTATGTAATGCCGCTTCCTGTGGAGTCTTGTGAGGTTTAGGATGGAATGCAGGTAAGTGTATTGGCTGATTGAGGTGGAAGGTGGACACCACCTTGGGGAGGAATTTGGAGTGAAGTCACATTGTAACCTTGTCTTTAGAGAAAATCGTGTAGGGAGGGTAGGCCATCAGGTCACTTATTTCACCGACCCTTCTCGATGACGTTATGGCAACCAAGAAAGCTACTTTCATAGGCATGTGGAGCGTGGATGAGGTAGCCAGGGGCTCAAAGGGAGGTTTCATAAGACCTCGGAGAACTAGGTTGAGATTCCAGGAGGCTGCTGGTGGGTGAATCTCAGGGTAGAGATTTTGCAGGCCCGTGAGGAAGCGTTTTATGGTGCGGTGGGCAAAAAATGAATATCCGTACAGCGAATCATGGAAGGGGGTGAGAGCTGCGAAGTGTACTCTGATAGAACTGAGCGAAAGCCCGTCCTGTTTTAGTTTTAAAAGGTAGTTTAAGATGTCGGGGAGGGTTGCGGTCTGAGGTGTCAAGCATCTGTGGAAGCAACATATGGAGAAGCATTTCAACTTACGAGTGGAGTCTCCTTTAATGTGCAGGAGGACATACTGGACCTGCTCCGAACAGGCAAATTTGTGGGTTTCAAACCATGAAGGAACCACACCATCAGATGGAGTTTCTGGAGCTGCGGCTGGAGAGGCCGACCGTTGTCCTGGGAGAGCAGATTTGGTCTGTTGGGGAGAGTCCTTGGAGGACGGATGGACATGAGCAGCAGGTAAGGATACCATGTGTGTCTGGGCCAAGCTGGGGAAATAAGTATGACCTGGCCTTGTCCTCTCTGATCTTGCGTAGAACGCTGTGTATCAGTGGGATTGGCGGAAAAGCGTACATGAGGGATTTGTTCCACGGAATGAGGAACGAATCCCCTAGGGATGCGGTCTCGAGTCCCACTCTGGAGCAAAATAGATGGCATTTGTGGTTCTGAGTTGTGGCAAACAGGTCTATCGATAGGGTGCCCCTGTGGGAGAAGAGCTGTCGTAGTATCGTAGGATGCAATTCTCATTCGTGTTCCTCGGAGAAGTGTCTGCTGAGTGTGTCGGCGGTAGTGTGGCGACACCCAGGCAGGTAGGAAGCGGTGATTTCTATGTGATGTTCTATGCACCAATTCCATAACCAGATGGCTTCTGTGCATAGGGAGTGCAATCATGCTCCCCCCTGCCTGAGGAAACAAATAAGGGCAGAGCTCTTCTTGACCTGCTGCTCACAAACAGGGAAGAATTAGTAGCGGAAGCAAAAGTGGATGGGAAACTGGGAGGAAGTGCCATGAGATGGTTGAGTTCAGGATCCTGACACAAGGAAGAAAGGAGAGCAGCAAAATACTGAACATCAGAAAAGCAGACTTGGACTCCCTCAGGGAACTGATGGGCAGGATCCCCTGGAAGAATAACATCGGGGGAAAGGAGTCCAAGAGAGCTGGCTGTATTTTAAAGAATCCTTATTGAGGTTGCAGGAACAAACCATCCCGATGTGTAGAAAGAGTAGTAAATATGGCAGGCGACCAGCTTGGCTTAACAGTGAAATCCTTTCTGATCTTAAACACAAAAATGATGCTTACAAGAAGTAGAAGATTGGACAAATGACCAGGGAGGAGTATAAAAATATTGCTCAGGCATGCAGGAGTGAAATCAGGAAGGCCAAATCACACTTGGAGTTGCAGCTAGCAAGGGATGTTAAGAGTAACAAGAATGGTTTCTACAGGTATGTTAACAATAAGAAAGTCAAGGAAAATGTGGGCCCCTTACTGAATGGGGGAGGCAACCTAGTGACAGAGGATGTGGAAAAAACTAATGTACTCAATGCTTTTTTTGCCTCTGTCTTCACGAACAAGGTCAGCTCTCAGACTACTGCACTGGGCAGCACGGTATGGGGACGAGGTAAACAGCCGTCTGTGGAGAAAGAAGTGGTTCAGCACTATTTAGAAAAGCTGGATGAGCACAAGTCCATGGGGCCGGATGCCCTGCACCCTAGAGTGCTAAAGGAGTTGGTGGATGTGATCGCAGAGTCATTGGCCATTATCTTTGAAAACTCATGGCGATCGGGCGAGGTCCCGGATGATTGGAAAAAGGCTAATGTAGTGCCCATCTTTAAAAAAGGGAAGGAGGAGGATCTGGGGAACTACAGACCAGTCAGCCTCACCTCAGTCCCTGGAAAAATCATGGAGCAGGTTCTCAAGGAATCAATTTTGAAGCACTTAGAGGAGAGGAAAGTGATCAGGAACAGTCAGCATAGATTCACCAAGGGCAGGTGATGCCTGACTAACCTAACTGCCTTCTATGACAAGATAACTGGCTCTGTGGATGAGGGGAAAGCAGTGGACATGTTATTCCTTGACTTTAGCAAAGCTTTTGATACGGTCTCCCACAATATTCTTGCCAGCAAGTTAAAGAAATATGGGCTGGATGAATGGACTATAAGATGGATAGAAAGCTGGCTAGATCATCGGGCTCAACAGGTAGTGATCAATGGCTCCATGTCTAGTTGGCAGCCGGTATGAAGCGGAGTACCCCAAAGGTCGGTCCTGGGGCCGGTTTTGATCAATATCTTCATTAATGATCTGGAGGATGGCGTGGACTGCACCCTCAGCAAGTTTGCAGATGACACTAAACTGGGAGGAGTGGTAGATACGCTGGAGGGTAGGGATAGGATACAGAGGGACCTAGACAAATTAGAGGATTAGGCCAAAAGAAATCTGATGAAGTTCAACAAGGACAAGTGCAGAGTCCTGCACTTAGGATGGAAGAATCCCATGCACTGCTATAGAGTAGGGACCAAGTGGCTAGGCAGCAGTTCTGCAGAAAAGGACCTAGGGGTTACAGTGAACGAGAAACTGGATACGAGTCTACAGTGTGCCCTTGTTGCCAAGAAGGCTAGTGGCATTTTGGCCTGTGTAAGTCAGAGCATTGCCAGCAGATCGAGGGATGTGATCATTCCCCTCTATTTGGTGTTGGTGAGGCCTTGAATTTCTGTACACGTACAAATTTCTTCAGTCGGAGTAGGTCTAGTATAGGTCTCCATCCCTCGCCTTTCTTTTGGGTCAGAAAGTAGTGGGAGTAGAACACTTTTCCCCGATGTTGCGTTGGTACAGGTTCCACTGCACCTAGCTGTAGAAGATGAGCCACTTCTACGTGAAGTAGGTGCTCGTTGGAGGCGTCCCTGAAGAGGGATGGGGAAGGGGGAAGGGTGGGCAGGCAGGATATGAAAGGGATGGAGTAAACTGACTTAACTATTTCCAGGACCCACCGGTCCTGTGTGACCTGTTGCCAGACATGGTGGAAAACTTGGAGACAGTGGTCAAATGGGCAAATAGGTGGCGGAGTCAAGGGGTGATCGTGCAGACCACCGACCAACACTTCAAAATTGCTGTTTGTTACCCGATGGGTGGAAGATAGCTGGTTGTGCATGGTTTTGTCTGCGCCTAGAAGGTCAGTTGCGGTTCCTCCCAATATCATATGGTCTGGGCTGGGGCCAGTGATATTGTTGTGCGCAGGGCCTCTGATAAGTTTAATACTGTTGTCTCCTGGGGAGGGACGGGTATATGCCCAGTGTGCTCAGGGTGGCTCTAGAGTCTTTCATAGTGTGAAGGACTTCATCGGTTTTTTTAGAAAAAAGGTTATCTTTGTCAAAGGAAAGGTACTCCACTTTGTTCTGCAGATCTTTGGGGATACCGGAAGCAGACACTCAGGAAGACCTGCGCATCACCACCGCAGTTGCGGTAGTGCAGGCTGCTGTGTCCACCATGTCCAGGGATGTTTGTAGCACTGTCCTGGACACCAACTGACCTTCGACAAGGACTGACTTAAAGTCCGCTCTCCTGGCCTCTGGGATATGGGAGGCAAAATCAAAGAGCTTGTTGTAGTTGTAATCATAGCTTGCGAGGAGGGTGGGGTAATTTGCAATTCTAAATTGCAAAGTGGAGGAGGTATAAACCTTGCGGCCCAGGAGGTCAAGCCGTTTGAGGCCCTTGTCTTGCGGGGTGGGCCGGTATTGTGGCTGTTTTGTCCTGTGTGTCACTGCATCCACTACAAGAGAGTTTGGTTGTGGGTAGGAAAATAAGAAATCTACATCTTTAGCGGGAACATAATATTTACGTTCAGCCTTTTTGTATGTTGGTGGGATGGCAGCAGGGGTCTGCCAAAGAGTATCAGCTGGTTCTAGGAGGACTTCGTTTATGGGTAGCGCGATCCTTGAGGGCACAGAAGGGTGGAGGATTTTGAGGAGTCTGTTGTGTCTCCTGGACTTCCTCCAAAGGAATGTCCTGGCTGAGTGCCACCCTCTTGAAAAGTTTCTGGAATTGCTTAAAGTCGTCCACATTTTGTGGAGGTAGAGGCATGAGGGCTCCATCTACAGCTGATGGAGTCGGTGAATCAGGGAAGGGTTCATAGCCCACCTGCTCAGGAGGGGGTTCAGGAGCTCTAGATGTAAATGGAGCTAGAGATAGACGCGCAGAACGGGCTTGCGGTCTGGTGGAAGGGCCACAAGGAGGAGTGGCAGCAGGAGCCGACCAAGGGTACCACTGAGGCCAAGGCATAGTGTAAGAAAAGTGAGGTCCCACCCATGGGGGACAAAGTAGGGAAACTGAGGCTGGTTCTTGTGAGGTGCCATGCCTTGAGATATATATGGCTCCGGTGGAGTAGGAGAATCAGGCGGGGAGAACTCTGCCTGCTGCTGCATGTTGTTCTCGCTGTCAGTGAAGGTAGCCAGGTCAGGTGGCAAGAGCGGCTGTTCAAACAGTGAGCGTTGTGTGTCAAGGAGTGGAGAGTCAGGCACAGGGGCCACGGAGATATCAACTTGATGCAAAAATTGTTGCTAGTCCATGGGCTGTGGTCCTGCGGGACACGAAGTGTGAGCGGAAGCTCGCAGTGACTTGTTTAGCTTTCACGGGTGCTGCGGGCCATTTATAGGCACCCTGCAGGGGGTCCGCGTCTGCTGCGGGGGTGATGGGCAGACTCGGTGCCGACGTTCTTGTCAGCACCAGGGTAGAACGCACTGCCGGTACCAGGTCTATCTTCGGTACCGACGGGACCGGTGCCAAGGAGAGCTTCCCGCTGTAGTAAGTCGGGTCCCTGCTTTTGCGCTCCGCATGAGCCTCGGCTGAGGTGCTGCGGTGGTCGGAGGTGCCTACTTTTGGCGCTGTCAGCACCAAGAGTAAAGATCTCACAGGAGACCCCTTTACCCTTTTGAAAGTCTCTGTGCAGAGACCTTGGGGCTTCCTGCCTCTTCACCTGAGAGGGTGAAGCCGCGCTCCCGATCAGTTCAGACCTAGCAGGGGAGCGTGAGCGAGAGGGTTTAACTTGTGCCTGTCTCCATAGGCGGTTGCAGAGATTTCTCCATCAGGAGCATTTTTAGCCGCAAGTCCCTGTCATGACGAGCCCTGGTTTTCAGGCTGGTACAATGGTGACACTTAGCGGGGAAGTGTGTGTCACCGAGGCGTTTCGAGTGTCCGTCAGACTGCGGCATAGGCTCCTTGCAGGAGTGGCATTTCTTAAAGCCCGGGGACCCTGGAATCATTGAACTATTATTGCCTGGGGGGAGAGTCTCAACAGGAGACAAACGTGGGAGAAAAAGGGTTTTTTTTTGTTTGGTTGGGTTTTTTTAAACTAATGAACTATTCTAAAGGAAGGGAGAGAACTGGAATATTTCTATCTAACTATTTCTATATCTTTTTACTTATTTCCTTCAGTGACCAGGGAAGAGGTTCAGCACTGCCCTGAGTCCCATCTTCAGCTGAGGACGGTTGAGAAGGAACTAAGGGGGAGTGCAAGATGCGCACGCTCAGGCAGACCCTAACGCCGCCGCGAGACAGCAGCTGAGCACGTGCATCCCGACCAGGCACTGCTACCGAAGATCTCCGGGCAACGGCACCGGGACGCACCGTCACCTGGAATGGAGCACCCACAGGGACAGAACTCGAAGAAGAACCGGTCTTATTATCAAGCACAGCAGAAAATTGGAAGTAAGAAAAAATATATATACAAATCCTGTGGTTTCAGGACTTCTTGAGATTCTTCAAATTCTAAACTTTCATTTTAAAAATTAAGCGTTTGCCTTTTTTCACTGTAAACTTGTAAAATCATGTGCTCTTGCTCCTTTTACCTAGCCTTGGTGAAAATTATACTTATGGGTTTATAACAAAAAACAAAGTTGCACGGATTTAACTAAAGGTGTGATTTTGGGGGCTGTGGTGGATAATCAGCTGAACATGAGTCCCAGTGTGACGCTGTGGCCAAAAGAGCTAATACAATCCTTAGATGCATAAACAGGGGAATCTCAAGTAGGAGTAGAGAGGTTATTTTACCTCTATATTTGGCACTGATAGAATACTGTGTCCAGTTCTGATAGACACAATTCAAGAAGAATTTTGATAAATTGCAGCAGGTTCAGAGAAGAGTCACAAGAATGATTAAAGGATTAGAAAACATGCCTTATAGTGATAGACTCAAGGAGCTCAATCAATTTAGCTTAACAAAGAGAAAGCTAAGGGGTGACTTGATTACAGTCTACAAGTACAAGTAACAAGTATTTAATAATGGGCTTTTCAATCGAGCAGAGAAAAGTATAACACAATCTAATGACTGGAAGTTGAAGCTAGACAAATTCAGACTAAAAATAAGGCAAAAAAAAAATGTTAACAGTGAGCGTAATTAACCACTGGAACAAATTACCAAGGGTCCTGGTGGATTCTCCATTACTAATAATTTTTAAATGAAGTTCAGATGTTTTCCCAAAAGATCTGCTCTAGAAATTAATTTGGGGAAGTTCTATGGCCTTTGTTATACAGGAGGTCAGACTAGATGATAACAATGGTCTCTTCTGGCCTTGGAATCTGTGAATCGGGGGGAGGGATAGCTCAGTGGTTTGAGCATTGGCCTGCTAAACCCAGAGTTGTGAGTTCAATCCTTGAGGGGGGCACTCAGGGATCTGGGGCAAAAATCAGTACTTGGTCCTGCTAGTGAAGGCAGGGGGCTGGACTCAATGACCTTTCAGGGTCCCTTCCAGTTCTATGAGATAGGTATATCTCCATATATTATATTATTTAATCTATGAATTTAAAATCTATTTAGTTAAGCTAGGGCAAAAGGCTGTGTGAACACTTTTAAACTAGAGTAAAGATATTAGGAATAGGTTTAAGTTAAACTGAAATAAACCACTCTTAAACCAAAATAAGGCTACGTCTTCACTACACGGGGGGGTCGATTTAAGATATGCAAATTCAGCTACGCGTCGTAGCTGAATTCAACGTATCCGAGCCGACTTACCCCTCTGTGAGGACGGCGGCAAATCGACCTCCGCGGCTCCCCCGTCGACGGCACTTACTCCTACCTGTGCTGGTGGAGTACAAGCGTCGATTCGGGGATCGATTGTCACGTGACGCGATAATTCGATCCCTGAGAGATCGATTTCTACCCGCCGATTCAGGCGGGTAGTGAAGACGTAGCCTAAGAGTGTCTACATGGGGCTTGCCATCAGCTTAACTCAGGGTACGTCTACACTTACCGGAGGGTCCGGCGGCAGGCAATCGATGTTCTGGGATCGATTTATCGCGTCTAGTGAAGACGCAATAAAATCGATCCCTGATCGCTCTGCCGTCGACTCCGGAAATCCACCGCAGCAAGAGGCGGCAGCGGAGTCGACGGCGGCGCGGCAGCGGTCGACTTGCCGCCGTCCTCACAGCCAGGTAAGTCGACCTAAAATTCGCCACTTCAGCTACGCTATTCACGTAGCTGAAGTTGCGTATCTTAGGTCGACCCCCCGCTGTAGTGTAGACCTAGCCTAAATCAGTTTAAAAGCCAAGTAATGAAAACTCCTTACAACACTTTGTAGTCATAAAAATACACTTTATGCATTGTAAGACTTTGTCTTACCAATAACAAAAATGGATAAAGAAATAATTCCAGCATTTCACATAAACAGTTCCTATTAAGAAATAAACCCTTTACTAGATTTGGGTGGAAGAGGAGAAATTAAAATTTCTAAGTGATTGAAAAGTCCCTGTGTAAGCGTAGTGAGCACTGGCTATAATTTTCAGAAACTCTAAGGACACCACAAGGCATGATCTCTCTGTCTGGCACAGTTATATGCTTCAAAAGAAAAGATTTATTTTCTTAAACTATCATCTTCCCTATCACTGTATGGAACTTTGGATGAAACTTTTATGCCAGAGGCCAATTCAAACAGCTCAGCTGCTCTACTGTGTGATCTTGATTAGACTGAGCAATAACAGATCTGCACATCTTTCAGTGCAGTAAAGGCAAAGAGTGGTCCAGTGACTACCTGAAGATTCTCATCCTCTCGGATCAGCTGCTTCCTGGGAAAGATCTGATTAGCCTGGATGCATTCAAGGCTGTGCTGAGTCTCTTCATCCTAGAAACAAAACTCTACAGTTAATTTCAACACTGTTACCCATTCACAGCAGACCTCTCCATTGACAGAAGGCATGAAGAGTTCCCAGTGACCAATGAAAGATTTAGGCACGATGAACTATTACGAGAATTCAGCTACCAGTGACCCACAGAAGTGACATCATAGTTGCAATTTTACAATACTAGTGGCCCACAACTTTGCAATGTAAAACACAGATTTGGGATCTCTTTCCTTTGTTAAACACAAAAACATGAAGCAAAGTATTTCCCTTTCAATTTTAAATGCAATTTTTAAGAAATTGTAGCAAGGGGGCGTGGTCTCCCTCCCTGACAGGTAGGGAGAGAACCAGGACCACTCCCTGGTGTGCAGAACCGGGATATCAGCGCCACCCCGCTGGACGCAGAGGGGTGGGACAGGAAGCGGAACTATAAAAGGCCGGCCCTCTAGCTCAGTTGGGGCAGTGCTGCCAGAGGAGCAGGACGTCTCTTCCCCCCCGCAGACACGCCCTGGAGCCTGGACCTGATAAAGGCTGCTACAGCGCCAGAGACCTGGAGGGACTGCCGGAGCTGCCAGTCACTGGGGAGCTGTTGGGCTGCCACTCGTCATTTACTCCAGCGAGATCAACGACAACCCCGGAACCCAGGTACCCTCAAACTGGGAGTGGAGGAAGGAGCCCAGGGAAGCCGAATAGGGTTCGGCTGGGTTACTGACTGCAAGCCAGCCAGCATGGAGAAAAGCCTGTTGAGAGTCTTTGGGTTTAGGGATGAGAACAACAAGGGTGATGTCGTGGTGGGCGTGTGCTACAGACCACCAGATCAGAAGTATGAGGTAGATGAGGCTTTCTTCAGACAACTGAAGTTTCCAGATCACAGGCCCTGGTACTAATGGGAGACTTCAATCACCCTGACATCTGCTGGAAGAGCAATACAGAATTGCACAGACAATCCAGGAAGTTTTTGGAGAGTGTTGGGGACAACTTCCTGGTACAAGTGCTGGAGCAACCGATTAGGGACCTTGCTCCTCTTGACCTGCTCCTTACAAACAGGAAAGAATTGGTAGGGGAAGTAGAAGCGGATGGCAACCTAGGCAGCAGTGACCATGAGATGGTTGAGTTCAGGATCCTCACAAAACGAAGAAAGGAGAGTAGCAAAATACAGACCCTGGACTTCAGAAAAGCAGACTTTGACTCCTTTAGGGAACTGATGGGCAGGATCCCCTGGGAAGCTAATATGAGGGGGCAAGGAGTCCAGGAGAGCCAGCTGTATTTTAAAGAAGCCTTAGTGAGGGCGCAGGAACATACCAACCCGAAGTGCAGAAAGAATAGGAAATATGGCAGGCGACCACCTTGGCTTAACAGTGAAATCGTTATCTCCAGACTGATTCTTGCCTGCATATTTATACCTGCCTCTGGAAATTTCCATTACATGCATCTGACGAAGTGGGTATTCAACCACGAAAGCTTATGCTCCAATACATCTGTTAGTCTTTAAGGTGCCACAGGACTCTGTTGCTTTTTAGTGAAATCTTTGGTGAGCTTAAACTCAAAAAGGAAGCTTACAAGAAATGGAAATTTGGACAGATCACTAGGGAGGAGTATGAAAAAATTGCTCAGGCATGCAGGGGTGTAATCAGGAAGACCAAGGCACAATTGGAGTTGCAGCTAGCAAGGGATGTGAAGGGTAACAAGAAGGGTTTCTACAGGTATGTTAGCAACAAGAAGGTCAGGGAAAGTGTGGGACCCTTGCTGAATGGGGGAGGCACATGATGTGGAAAAAGCTGAAGTACTTAGCTCCAGGATGCTGCACTGGGCAACACAGTATGGGGAGGAGGTGAGCAGCCCTCAGTGGTCAAAGAACAGGTTAAGGACTATTTAGAAAAGCTGGATGTGCACAAGTCCATGGGTCCAGATCAAATGCATCCAAGGGTGCTGAAGGAGTTGGCTGATGTGATTGCAGAGCCATTTGACATTATATATGAAAATTCATGGCGATCAAGGGAGGTCCCGGACAATTGGAGAAAGGCAAATATAGTGCCTATATTTTAAAAAGGGAAGGAGGAGGATCCGGGGAACTACAGACCAGTCAGCCTCACTTCAG
The DNA here is from genome assembly GCF_002925995.2 of Terrapene triunguis. NCBI lineage: Eukaryota > Metazoa > Chordata > Testudines > Emydidae > Terrapene > Terrapene triunguis. Next base: position 1,041,449 of record NW_020665133.1, read on the forward strand.
TCCCCAGCAAAACCATGGAACAAGTCCTCGAGGAATCCATTTTGAAGCACTTTGAGGAGAGGAAGGTGATCAGGAACAGTCAACATGGATTCACCAAAGGCAACTCATGCCTGACCAACCTGATTGCCTTCTATGATGAGATATCTGGCTCTGTGGATATGGGGAAAGCAGTGGATGTGATATATCTTGACTTTAGCAAAGCTTTTCATATGGTCTCCCACAGTATTCTTGCCAGCAAGTTAAAAAAGTATGGATTAAATGAATGGACTACAAGGTGGATAGAAAGCTGGCTAGATCATCGGGCTCAACGGGTAGTGATCAATGGCTCCATGTCTAGTTGGCAGCCGGTATCAAGCGGAGTGCCCCAAGGGTCGGACCTGGGGCCGGTTTTGTTCAACATCTTTATCAATGATCTGGATGATGGGATTAATTGCACCCTCAGCCATTTTGCAGATGACACTAAGCTAGGGGGAGAGATAGATAAGCTGGAGCGTAGGGATAGGGTCCAGAGTGACCTAGACAAATTGGAGGATTGGGCCAAAAGAAATCTGATGAGGTTCAACAAGGACAAGTGCAGAGTCCTACATTTAGGAAGGAAGACTCCAATGCACCGCTACAGGCTGTGGACCGACTGGCTAAGCAGCAGTTCTGCAGAAAAGGACCTGGGGATTACAGTGGACGAGAAGCTGGGTATGAATCAGCATTGTGCCCTTGTTGCCAAGAATGCCAATGGCATATTGGGCTGTATTAATAGGAGCATTGCCACCAGATCGAGGGAAGTGATTATTCCCCTCTATTCGGCACTGGTGAGGCCACATCTGGAGTATTGGTCCTCCCACTACAGAAGGGATGTGGACAAATTGGAGAGAGTCCAGCGGAGGGCAACGGAAATTATTAGGGGGCTGGGGCACATCAGTTACAAGGAGAGACTGAGGGAACTGGGCTTATTTAGTCTGCAGAAGAGAAGAGTGAGTCGGGATTTGATAGCAGCCTTCAACTACCTGAAGGGGGGTTCCAAAGAGGATGGAGCTAGGCTGTTCTCAGTGGTGGCAAATGACAGAAGAAGCAGCAATGGTCTCCAGTTGCAGTGGGGGAGGTCTAGGTTGGATATTAGGAAACACTATTTCACTAGGAGGGTGGTGAAGCACTGGAATGGGTTACCCAGGGAGGGGGTGGAATCTCCATCCTTAGAGGTTTTTAAGGCCTGGCTTGACAAAGCCCTGGCTGGGACGATTTATTTGGGGTTGGCCCTGCTTTGAGCAGGGAATTGGACTAGATGACCTCCTGAGGTCTCTTTCAACCCTAATCTTCTATGATTCTATGTTGCGTCTGGATTTCCCCACTGACGGACCACTCTGCTACTGTTGGGGCCCTGGGCTGGGTGGAGTGGGTGGGCCTGAGTCCCCCTACCCCGTGCCACCCTACCTGTATTGGTCTGATGCCCGCCTGAGCTAGGACGCCGATGGTTTAGCTGGCTCTCCCATCAGAGAGCTAATCTCCCCTGAGACTGTTGTGCTGCTTTGCCTGACAGCAGGCCAGAGCCCCCTTACCTGACTGCTGCCCCACCCTGAGTGCGGGCTCTGGGCTATAGACTTGCTGCCACCCGGCTCGACTGTGGGCCAGGCCCATTATATGTGTGCAGCCCCGCTCTGGCTGAGTGTCGGGGCCACCAGACCCAACTGATACCCAGCCTGGACTGAAGGCTAGGGCCTATTAACTGCTGGCTAATTCTCCCTGAACGGAGTCGCTCTAGGAGCATTGCAGCAAGGAGGCTTGGTCTCCCTCCCTGATAGGCGGGGAGAGAACCACGACCGCCTTACAGAAATTAACTCAGTCCTTATACTACACAAATCTGCACCTTTCCTGCACAATTTAAACAGCCTTGCTCTACACAGTAAAATTGCACTAGCAAATTAATTTCAAACAGCCTTGCAATAAATCTGACTTAAATGCCATGAACAGTACATGGCTAATTAATCTGAATTTGGATGGAAGAATACTGCCTTGGTTTATATGCCAGACTGCTGGCAGATGGTACACGTGGAATAATGATGACGATCATCACAAAATTAAAACACAAATTGCTCAAAGATAAATAAAAAGGCAATGAAAACTATCTTTTCAGTTCAACCAGAAGCCTGGAGTGACATGTATGTCAGGTATTATCACACAGTACCAACTCTCTCATCCTTCTTGTGCTGCAGCCTGCTTTGTTTTGGTCAGTCCTGACAAAACCCATGTGCTTACCATGACAGGCCCAGGCTAGGAGGAGAAATCCTCGTCTTTGCTCACAACACTTTGAGGCTCTTCTTTCCGTAATAGTAAAAGCTGGAAAACAAAATGGCAAAGTGTAAATGTGAAGACAAATTCATTTTATCTTCTGGTGGCAAATAAATTATTTTAAATGCAAGTTAATTTTAAAGACCAAGACTCTAGTTAGAAGAAAACCCCAATTATACATCAATGAACAGATGAAGTCAATACAAACTAACTTGCTTTACAAGCACACACCATTATGAAATATGCCTGACTGCTTTAATGCATTCTCAATAATCACCAGTGAACAGGCTGCCAGGAGAATAATAGTTGAATGTAACAATTATACTAATCTGTTTGTCTCATTTAAATTAAACATATGGCTTTCCAGGCTGCCCTGAGAACATTCCTGAGTCATTTGTAGATGCAGACTCTTCCCATCTATTTCTTATTTTTTTATACAAATATATTATGGATTTTCCTACCCACATCACAAAAAAGGATACACGTAAATTACATTGAAAATATGTTCAGTGTTCAACAGTGTTGAAGCTCATCTGCCCTTACATTTATATTTGGAAGTTTCAGCACTGTGGTTGATGAAGGAAGCCATACTGAATTCACCAGCCCACAGAGACAATGATATTGCAATATCACTAACTGCACACTGTATATTGTACAGAATATTTATTGGGGCGGGGGGGGAGACGGGACACCACAAAACAGCAGTGGATGCATGTATTTCAAAAGCAAAACACATTCCAGTATGCAAAAATGCCCAGAGACAAAGGAAAACCCAGACCTACTATCTCTGTTGCACCTAAATAGTCCCATTAATATCAGTAAAAACAACGAGGAGTCCTTGTGGTACCTCAGAGACTAACAAATGAATTTGTGCATAAGCTTTTGTGGGCTAAAACCCACTTCATCAGATGCATGCAGTGGAAAATACAGTAGGGAGGTATAAATACACAGCATATGAAAAGATGGGAGTTGCCGTACCAAGTGGGGGGTCAGTGCTAACGAGCCAATTCAATTAAGGTGGAAGTGGACTATTCTCAACAGTTGACAACAAGGGGTGGAAATCGCTTTTGTAGTACTAATGAGGCCAATGTAATCTACACAATCAGCAGCACTGCTATGCGTACCCGCATGGCCCCACAGTATGCCAACATTTTTATGGCTGACTTAGAACAATGCTTCCTCAGCTCTCGTCCCCTAACGCCCCTACTCTATCATCTGGACCCAAGGGAAGGAGGCCCTTGAGGAATTCCACCAGGATTTCAACAATTTCCACCCCACCATCAACCTCAGCCTGGACCAGTCATAGAATCATAGAATCTCAGGGTTGGAAGGGACCTCAGGAGGTCATCTAGTCCAATCCGCTGCTCAAAGCAGTCCAATCCCCAACTAAATCATCCCAACCTCCCCCACTGCAACTTGAGACCATTACTCCTTGTTCTTTCATCTAATAATCTCCCCTCATTCTTCTCTTCTGCAGACTAAATAATCCCAGTTCCCTCAGCCTCTCCTCATAAGTCATGTGCTCCAGCCCCCTAATCATTTTTGTTGCCCTCCGCAGGACTCTTTCCAATTTTTCCAACATCCTTCATGTAGTGTGGGGCCCATAACTGGACACAGTACTCCAGACGAGGCCTCCAACGCCAAATAGAGGGGAATGATCACACCCCTCGATCTGCTGGCAATGCTCCGACTTACACAGGCCAAAATGCCATTAGTCTTCTTGGCAACAAGGACACACTGTTGACTCATATCCAGTTTCTTGTCCACTGTAACCCCTAGGTCCTTTTCTGCAGAACTGCTGCCTAGCCACTTGGGTCCCTACTCTGTAGCAGTGCATGGGATTCTTCCATCCTAAGTGCAGGACTCTGCACTTGTCCTTGTTGAACCTCATCAGATTTATTTTGGCCCAATCCTCCAATTTGTCTAGGTCCCTCTGTATCCTATCACTATCCTCCAGCGTATCTACCACTCCTCCCAGTTTAGTGTCATCTGCAAACTTGCTGACAGTGCAATCCACGCCATCCTCCAGATCATTAATGAAGATATTGAACAAAACCGGCCCCAGGACCGACACTTCGGGCACTCCGCTTGATACCGGCTGCCAACTAGACATGGAGCCGTTGATCACTACCTGTTGAGCCCGATGATCTAGCCAGCTTTCTATCCACCTTATAGTCCATTCATCCAGCCCATATTTCTTTAACTTGCTGGCAAGAATACTGTGGGAGCCTGTATCAAAAGCTTTTCTAAAGTCAAGAAATAACACGTCCACTGCTTTCCCCTCATCCACAGAGCCAGTTATCTCATCATAGAAGGCAATTAGATTAATCAGGCATGACTTGCCCTTGGTGAATCCATGCTGACTGTTCCTGATCACTTTCCTCTCCTCTAAGTGCTTCAGAATTGACTCCTTGAGGACCTGCTCCATGATATTTCCAGGGACTGAGGTTAGGCTGACTGGCCCGTAGTTCCTCGGATCCTGCTTCTTCCCTTTTTTAAAGATGGGCAATACATTATCCTTTTTCCAGTCCTCCGGGACCTTCCCCGATCGCCATGAGTTTTCAAAGATAATGGCCAATGACTCTGCAATTACATCCGCCAACTGCTTTAGCACCCTCGGATGCAGTGCATCTGGCCCCATGGACTTGTGCTTGTCCAGCTTTTCTAAATAGTCCTGAACCACTTCTTTCTCCACAGAGGTCTGGTCACCTCCTCCCCATACTGTGCTGCCCAGTGCAGTAGTCTGAGAGCTGACGTTGTTCGTCAAGACAAGAGGCAAAAAAAGCATTGAGTACATTAGTTTTTTCCACATCCTCTGTCACTAGGTTGCCTCCCCCATTCAGTAAGGGGACCACACTTTCCTTGACCACCTTCTTGTTGCTAACATACTTGTAGAAACCATTTTGTTACTCTTAACATCCCTTGCTACCTGCAACTCCAAGTGTGATTTGGCCTTCCTGATTTCACTCCTGCATGCCTGAGAAATATTTTTATACTCCTCCCTGGTCATTTGTCCAATCTTCCACTTCTTGTAAGCTTCTTTTTTGTGTTTAAGATCAATAAGGATTTCACTGTTAAGCCAAGCTGGTCGCCTGCCATATTTACTGTTCTTTCTACACATCAGGATGGTTTGTTCCTGCAACCTCAATAAGGATTCTTTAAAACACAGCCAGCTCTCCTGGATTCCTTTCCCCCCCATGTTATTCTCCCAGGGGATCCTGCCCATCAGTTCCATGAGGGAGTCCAAGTCTGCTTTTCTGAAGTCCAGGGTCCGCATTCTGCTGCTCTCCTTTCTTCCTTGTGTCAGGATCCTGAACTCGATCATCTCATGGTCACTGCCTCCCAGGTTCCCATCCACTTTTGCTTCCCCTACTAATTCTTCCCTATTTGTGAGCAGCAGGTCAAGAAGAGCTCTGTCCCTAGTTGAATTAATATTTTTAAAGAGACACTGACTGGTTCAAAAACAGATTTTTTAAAAAGCAACTGTTGTGTCTATAGTGTTGTTTTGTGCACTGCAGGGTGCAGTACCATCTGCTACCACTGTGGAACTCTTGATGTAGCTTTAGCTGCTTCAACTTTACTTGAGTCCTAGGGTAGCGCATATGGGCTACAGGCACTGACAGAGCAGGCGCAGACTGGTGGGACTAGGCACCTGAGGGGCTAACTCAGATTAGCTTCTCAAAGACAAGAATATAGGGTCCTCTGTTGCCTGCAAATATGATCTCCTCCTACGGTATCAGATTCTGCTTCTCCAGGACCCTCAACAGGTATGAAGGGGTTCTGAGATGGGGGGGGGGGGGGGAGATACACTGTGGAAGATGAGCTGGAGTGGGGGACAGACGGATTTTGAGTCTATGGGGAAACTGAGCAAAGAGTGGTTTTGAACTGGGTGCAGGGTTGCTGAAGGGATCTGAGCCTGTGGTATCTGCAGCCATTCCACGCATTTGCGGCGCTGTTGCCACTGTTATAAATGATCCTGCTGAGATAATTAATCTGCAAACTCTGCCATCCATAGTTTATAAAGTCATACTTGGCCATCAGTGGCAATTTAGTTAGAGATCCAGAACTGTAGTCCAGCTGAGAAGACCTTTCGACCTATAAGGTCCAGTCTCTTGCCCTCCCTGTCTGTCAGGGTGGAGCATGGGTATGGCTGCTTGGATCACCAGGGAGTTAGCTGGAGGGTGTGAAATAAAAAATCGGACCTTTTGATGGAGACTTGGTACCTTTCCTCAGCCCCCTTCGGGGTGGGGGCGAATGTGGCCCGGGCATGCCACAGGGCGTGTCGTGCTGGTTGAAGAATGGTATCATTGATTGGTAAGGTTCAGAGTTTATTGACATGCTGACTGCAACAGCGCTCAGCCAAATCCAGCATCATCTCTAGCTTGTTGGGTGATGGTGTAATGAGATGCGAAAGTGGGAACTGATGACCATATTGCCACTTTACAAATGTCCTGGATAGGAACTTGTGCTACAAATGCTGCCATAGATGCTTGGGTCCTTGTGGAATGTGCTGTTAGGGCAGGAACCTTTTCCCGGTCATAGCATGTACAGATGCAGGATGCGATCCATGATGAAATTCTCTGGGCTCAGATGGGAAGACCTTTCATCCTGTCTCTAGTAGGACCTCGCGGACCTGCCCCAAGCATGCTAGCTCTGCGGGGTTCAGCCATGGAGCTTCCAGGCTGTCAGATGAAGGGACTGGAGATTCAGGTGATGCAGACAGAGGTGGTCCTGAGAGATCAGGTGTGGACACAGAGGTAGAAGGATTGGCATCTCCACTGAGAGGTCTAGGAATGTGGCGAACCGATGGTGGGGCCAGGCAGGGGCTACCAGAATGACTCACGCTTTGTCCCTTCTGATCCTCAGCAAGATCTTGCGTATGAGAGGAATGGGAGGAAACACGTAGAAGACATGACCCATCCAAGGGAGGAGGAAGGCATCTGCAAGAGATCCGGGGCTGTGACCCAGGAGGGAGCTGAACTGGAAACACTTCCTGTTGTGCTTTTGTTGCAAACTGATCTATCTGGGGAGTCCCCCACCTCTGGAAAATGGTGTTCACGATATCTGGACGAATGGACCACTTGTGGTGGTTGGAGAAGGATCTGCTAAGGTGATCCACTAGCTCACTTTGCAAAACCAGCAGATTGGAAGCCTTGAGGTGGATCGAGTGGGCTATGTTAAAGTCCCACAAGCAAAGTGCTTCCTGGCACAGGTGATAGGAGCGCATTTCTCCCTCCCTGTTGATATAAAACATCGTCATCATGTTGTCTGTAAGAGCTGACACGTTCTTACCTGCCACATGGGGCTGGAATGCCTGGCAAGCCAAGTGAACCGCCCTGAGATCCCTGATGTTGATGTGCAGCGAGAGTTCTTCCAGAGCCATGAGTTCTGAGGGAACCCAAGTGAGCACACCAGCCCATCGCTGAAGAGTCTGTAACGAGAGACACTGATGGTTGGGGTCTTGAGAACGGGACTCCCATGTGCGCCGTCACTGGGTCTAGCCACCAGCTGAGGGAGGAAATCACCGATGGCAGAACTGTGATAACTGTGTCTAAATAGTGTCGGTTTGGTGAGTACACAGACGCCAGCCACACCTGGAGAGATCGTAGTCGAAGTCTCACATGCTGCACCACACAGATGCATGAGGCCATGTGGCCCAGGAGCTTCAAGCAGTTCCTCGCTGTTGTGATCTCTGAGGCTCTCTATAAGCAACACTATTGCTTGGAACCACACTTCTAGGAGGAAGGCTCTGGCTTGGACAGAGTCGAGGATCGCCCCGATAAACTCTATCGTTTGAACCAGGGAGAGGGTAGACTTTTGCACGTTTATCAGCAGACCTAAGTCCTGGAATGTTGACTGGATTAACTTTATATCAGACTCCACTTGGACCTTGGTCCAACCTCTGAGCTGCCAGTTGTCGAGGTAAAGGTAGTCCTGAATCGCCTGTCTCATCAGGAAGGCTGCGATGACCACCATGCACTTTATGAACCCTCGAGGGGCTGCTGACAGGCCGAATGGGAGAACTGCATATTGGTAGTGCACATGGTTCACAATGAACCTAAGGAACCTTCTGTGTCCCTGAATAATCGAGATATGGAAGTAAGCATCCTTCAAATCAAAGGCAGTGTACCAGTCCCCTGGACCCAGGCAGGGCATGATGGAAGCCAAGGAGATAATGCGGAACTTTAGCTTCTTAGTGTATCTTTTGAGATTTCTCAGATCCAGAATCAGTCTGAGACCACCGTTGGTTTTTGGGATTAGGAAATATCGTGAGTATAACCCCTCGGCTCCTTAACACTGGTGGAATCTCTTCCAGAGCTCCCAACCTTAGGAGCACCTCTTGGGCTAGAAGTTGATCATGAGAATGGGGACTGAAGAGGGACAGGGCAGGGGGGAACTGAATTGAAGGATAATCACACTGCTATCTTGCTTAGCATCCAACCGTCTGTTGTAATATGGGCCCACCCCTGATAGAAATGGGATAAACAATCCACAAATACTGGGGACGTTGGATCCAAGTTCTGTCCTCGTATGTCAGCCCCGGGCGTCCCATTTTGGACCCACCAGAGCGTCTGGGGGTGCAGGCATAGATATGGACGAAGACTGGGGAGGAGGTATTCTCCTAAAGCCCCTACTCCTCTTCCTGTGAGAGTGCTGCCGGGCAGGTGACGAGAGGAATCAAGAGGCCGGTTGAGGCTTATAACGTTTCCTTGTGATGCCAGTGTATAAAGCCCTAAGGACTTCAACATAGATCTGGAGTCCTTTAGGCTGTGCAGCTTGGAGCCCATCTGCTTGCAAGGAGCCAGATAGCAGTGGCTCCTTGGCTGCAGTAAAGCAGGGAACTGCCACGGTGCTGCCACAACCCTCTGGTAGTCATATTCTGGAATGGAAGCTGCAGACCATGTCGAACATCCAAATCCTCAGACTCAGAGGAACTGGAGTCCTGCACAAATAGCGGTACCAATGGAGCCATTGGAACAGCATGCATTAAAGGGGTACGGCCAGCAGGTGGTAGACCTAATGCAGAAGGTGGGGCCCTCCAAGCAGATTAGTGCACCAGAACACACAGAGACCTCACTCTTTTCAGGGCAAACAGTATGTGCATACCAGCTGGAAGATTTTTCCCTTAGCAGCGTCTGTAGGGTTGGCCTGGGCGCCCCCTGGAGTCGCGCCTTCCTGGCGCCCAATATAGGGCCCTGCCAACCCTGCACCTCCTCAGTTCCTTCTTACCACCAGTGACGGCTAGCTGGAACAACTGTCGCTCTTACATTGCAAGCACTTTTGGCAGTGTCCACTTCAGTCTTCACTGTTAAATAGTTGTAAATAGTTCGTTACTTATTAGTCATAGTTAGTCGTTATAGCTGTGTAACAGGGACTGGTAATGGGATCTTTCTCAGGACCGACGATTCACAGGATGCAGGCAGAGCAGAAGCAGGAGGGATACACAGGTCCGGGACTGGAGGATACTTCTTGTCATGGAATGTGTCACTCCTCTGTGGTCAGAGCTTATAGAGGGTGCAGCATCCTTCTTGGATTTGGAGACTTACTGCCATGCTTATGCGCATGCTTTCATGGCTAGGCCCCAGCGTGGGGTACATACCACTGGTACAAAAGGAGCTGGACCAAAGCTCCATGGTAGGGGGAGTTCTCTTAGATTGTTCAGGTCGATGTGCAGGGGGGTTCCCTGGCCAGGATCCAATTCCGGACCCATGCACAAGGAAGGAGAGGCAGATACTGCACCTAGACCCTGTGTGGGCTTTCCCCAAACAGTTCAAACAGCATTGGTGCTCGTCACTGATGGAAAACGAGCGAGAGCAGGAAGTATAGACTTTGAATCCCAACGTCTTTGGCATAATCCAGTACCCAGACGCGGGTGCTAGAAGAGGGGCGGAGGGGATTGTTTGGTGGGAAAACTGCCGAAGCAGTGTAGCGTTCCCATTCGCCCCCCCACCCCCCCGGCTCTATGGAGGTGGGGTAAAGGAGCATTAGCACCCCTTTCCCCCCCCCCCACACACACACAGCAAGTAGGAGGCTCCCAAGAGCAGCTCCAGGGCAGAGGGCAGGAGCAGCACACGGCAGAGGGGGGAGGGAAAGTTGAACTGCCCGGCAATTCATAGCCTGCTGGGCAGCTGCCACACAGGGAACTTAGGGGAGCTGATAGGGGGGCTGCCGGCCCACCCTGGTTCCAAGTCCCCACCAGCTAGCTCCAATGGGCTGCTCTTTCTGCAAGCAGTGGACAAAGCAGGCAGCTGCCAAACAACGTTATAAGGGAGCATTGCGTAACTTTAAACGAGCATGTTCTCTAATTGACCAGCAATGTAACAACGAAACAACGTTAACCGGGCCGATGTTAAGTGAGGAGTTACTGTATGTGACTGAATGAACTCTGTATTCACACCATACACACTTTTATACTAATCTTTGTACAAAATATGCCTTGTGTGGTATCATCGAAAAACTAACAACTTACTGATCAATAATTTCATGGTGAAATGTATGTAGCATCATTATATGTTAAGTTATGAATCCTCCCTGTATGAAGCTGGTAGTACATGTACAAACCCATGCAGCTCTGATTAGGCAGGATTGGTTAAGTAGGTCTATCTTATACAAAGGAATGTTTATTTCAATTTACATAAAAGTAGTAAACAGGGTCTCTGAGACTGCAAGAGCAAATCTGCATTTCAACATACACAGGGGAGAAGAAAGAACATGGGGGCACCTTCACCCCGGATTCCACCTAGCCTTCTTTACTGTTTGAATAAACTGTGCTTTGAGGGGTAATCCTCAGAAGAACCCACTTCAAAGGGGTACAGGACTATAAAAGTGAGAGGCAAAACTACCACAGTCTATTTATGTCCATCTCTCTGTCTTGCTCTTTCAGCTAAGACGACAAAGGAACCGGTCTTTTGGAGTTTGGGGGCAGATCATGACTTGAGCTAGCGAACAGGAGCAGCTACCAGGGGACTTTTGTGAGGGAGTTCTCCAGGTGAAGGAGAAGCGATTACGTGACCCTTGGGGTAAGTCTGTTGTCTGTAGTGTGTGTTTGTGTTTAAGATGTGCTTGCTGCTTGACTGAAATATACCGTGTGATCTGTTTGGGGGATGTGTGCTGACCGTGTGTGCTGAGCCTAGCGGTCTGCTAGTCAAGGCTGAGAGCTTCTTGATGAGGATTTGATCCCTAAGCCCTTTAGCACCCATCAACCCTTAACCAGGGGTGAGGCTACTCAGGAAGACCAGTGCTTTAAAAGGCCCGCTCTTAAGTGACCAGAGGAGCTAGTGAACATGAGCGGCTTACAGGGGAGTTTTGCGAGAGAGTTTACAGGGAGAGTGCGAGGGGGGCTAGATATACTTAACATTCCTTAAACTTCTTTAAACTTAAAGACAAAAACACCCCCTGATAAAAACAACAACAAAGGAACAAGCTTGAGGAGTAAAAAGAGAATGCAGGCAGAAGTCCAGCAACAGAGTGGAGGCTATCCAGTTTATTGCACCCAATGCAGCATGTATGACTACCTGCCCTATCGGCAGGTGGCGCGTGTGTGCATTCAGTGCAAGGAGATCCTGGCCCTCAGAGGCAGTGTAGGGGCTTTGGAGACCAGAGTGGCTGAACTGGAGGAGCTAAGAGAGACAGAGAGGTACATAGATGAGACTTTCTGGGACACAGTAGAACAGTCCCACCCCCAGTCTGAGACCCTCTGTGCTGTTGAGGAGGATGAAAGTCTCAGGGAAAGAGAACATCCAACTGGAGCAGGGAAACGATCCCATAGTTGGGACCCTCCTTCCAGATGATGTTGTGGTATCCTCTTGCATTGAGGATACCTCTCTGGGGGAGGGAACTCCAGCTATTAGGAAGAGAGAGGTATTAGTAATGGGCAATTCAATCATTAGAAACATAGATTTGCGATGACCAGGAGAACCGCATGGTGATTTGTCTGCCTGGTGCAAAAATTGCGGATCTCTTGAGACATCTAGATAGACTTATGTGTAGTGCTGGGGAGGAGCCAGTGGTCGTGGTTCACGTAGGTGCCAATGACATGGGGAAGGATAGGAGAGCGGGTCTGGAGGCCAAATTTTGGCTGCTAGGTAAGAGATTGAAGTCAAGGACCTCTATGGTGGCATTCTCTGAAATGCTTCCAGTTCCACGCGCAGGGCCAGTTAGACAGACAGAACTGCAGGGTCTCAATGCGTGGATGAGACGATGGTGTAGAGAGGAGGGATTTAGATTTATTAGGAACTGGGGAAACTTTTGGGAAAGGGGGAGCCTATACAGCAGGGGTGGCCAACCTGAGCCTGAGAAGGAGCCAGAATTTACCAATGTACATTGCCAAAGAGCCACAGTAATACATTAGCAGCCCACACATTAGCTCCCCCCGCTCCCAGTTCCTCCCACCCACCAGCAGCCCCGCCAATCAGCGCCGCCCCCTTCCACCCCACACCTCCTGATCATCTGTTTCGAGGCATGCAGGAGGCTGCGGGGGGGCAGCAAGGGCACGGCAGGCTCAGGGGCGGGAAGGGGTGGAATGGGGGCAGGGCCTGTGGCAGAGCCAGGGCTTGAGCAGTGAGTACCCCTTGGCACATTGGAAAGTTGGCGCCTGTAGCTCCAGCCCCAGAATCTGTGCCTATACAAGGAGCCGCATATTAACTTCTGAAGAGTCGCATGTGACTCTGGAGCCACACGTTGGCCACCCCTCCTATACAGGAAGGATGGGCTCCACCTAAACCAAAATTGAACCAGATTGCTGGCCAGGGTGGATAAAAATCAATGATTTTTTAAAAAATAAATAAATAAAACAGATTTTTTTAAATTTAAATCTGATTTTTTTGATAAAATGCTTTTTGAGGGAAAAAACCTATCTAAAGATAGTTTTATTAAACTACATTATGGCTCAAAGATATCTCATCATGGAATAAGGATTATAAATTCTAATTCTATAGTATGAGACAATATGTTCATGTAATGTTTAAGAAAGGTTTTGTAAATGAGTTCCAATAGTTCATGGATTAGGGACACAATCTAATAGGGTTCCAGAGGCTTCTGTATAGATTATTTAGGTTAATCTTTCTATCTACCAATGGGACTCACTGCTCAGTCTAGAAGATACCATCAGAGATGCTTAGTTTTGCAGTTCTCAAACTGTGGATTTATGTCTCCAGAGGTAACATGCTTGTTAACAGCAAAAATCATTTTTAAATAAATAAATATAGAGAGAGGTGAGAAATAACACTCTATTGTTCCTCTGCAAATTTGTGCACATAGAGTCAATCCCTTACCTCTCTCTAAAAGTGCAAAGTTTAAAAAAGTTCAATGAATAGAAGATTGTTGGGGGCGGAATACATCTGGACAAGAAGAAGTCTGGAGATAAATGTGAGAAGTGAGGGACATATGCTTGTTTTCTTAAAATATTACATATTTGCTGTTGAAGAAAAAAATCCAGAATATTTAACAAATTTAAATGTCTGTCTGGTGATGTTCTCTTCCTAATACAACATGGCAAGAAAATCCTCCAAATATTAATGATTAGCCTGTTGAATTGGAGCTAGTTCACCTCCCAATGACATATCTGCTTCAATTACCTTTGAAATAACCAAACAATCATTCATTTTCTGATATAGCTGTAAAACTAATCTGAAAAGTTTTAAAAATAAATCACTGTTTAAAAATGTATAGTGTATACCTTCTAAAAATGAAACCTACATCTATCTCTGAGTTGTGAAAAAAAAAAAAGTTACCTTTTCCATAACTGGTGTTCTTCGAGATGTGTTGCTCATGTGTATTCCACAGTAGGTGTGCGTGCTCGCCACGTGCACCAGTGCTGGAAGTTTTTCCCCTAGCAGTACCCATGGGGGGGGAGCGCCCCCGCAACCCCTGGAGTGGTGTCTGCCTGGCACTGTATAAGGGGAGCTGTGCGCTCCCCTCACCCTCAGTTCCTTCTTGCCAGACAACTCCGACAGAGGGGAAGAAGGGTGTTATGTGGAATAGACATGAGTAACACAACTTGATGTACACAGAGTTACGGAAAAGGTAACTGTTTTTTCCTCTTCTGTGGAATACACATGAGCAATCACTCGAAGGTGATTCCAAGCTGTATCTGTTGGAGGTGGGTAGGAGTTCACAAGTTCCCAGGACGGAGAACGGCCCTGCCGAACCCGGCGTCATCCCTGGTTTGCAAAAAGAACAGGAGTACTTGTGGCACCTTAGAGACTAACAAATTTATTAGAGCATAAGCTTTCGTGGGCTACAGCCCACTTCTTCGGATGCATATAGAATGGAACATATATTGAGGAGATATATATACACACACACACACACACACAGAGAGCATGAACAGGTGGGAGTTGTCTTACCAACTCTGAGAGGCCAATTAAGATGCTCTCTGTATGTGTGTATATATATGCGCTGAACCTGTTCCGAGCACGCCCTCTCCTCTCCCCCTAACCACTAAGCAGCCACGCCGTGAGACGGAGAGCCACCAGGTTGGGGTGGAGGAGGCGGCCATGATCCTGTGAGAGCAGGTCCGGTGGAGCGGTAACCTCCACGGTGGAGCTGCTGCCACGCTCATGAGGGCCCCATACCAGAACTGCATGGGCCAAGCCAGGGCAATCAGGAGGACCCGAGCCTTGTCTAACTTTATCTTTTCCGGGACCCTGCTGATTAGAGGGAACGGGGGAAAGGCTTAGAGGAGCCTGCGTCACCAGAACAGGAGAAAGGCATCGGAGATAGCGCCCCTCCCCAGACCCCCCTGGAGCTGAACCGGGGGCATCGCTGGTTCTGTCGAGACGTGAACAGGTCCACCTGGGGAGTTCCCCACCTTCAGAAGAGCCGGTGGGCCACTTCCGGGTGGAGGGACCACTCGTGTTGTGAGGAGAAGTCCCTGCTTAGGTGATCCGCCCTCTCGTTCCAGTCGCCCGGTAAGTGGAAGGCCTTCAGGTGGATATTGTGGGCTATACAGAAGTCCCACAGCCTGAGGGCTTTGTGGCAGAGGGCCGAGGACTGGGCCCCGCCTTGCCTGTCGATATAGAACATGGAGGCTGTGTTGTACATGAGGACCTCGACTACCTTGCCCTCCAGGCGCGAGCGGAAGGCCATACATGCCAGCCGCACCGTCCTGAGTTCTTTGGCATTTATATGTAGGGTCAGGTCTTGAGCCGACCACAGGCCTTGGGTCTGAACTCTGTCAAGTGAAGCGCGGCTAGGCTGGGATGGAGGAGGCATCCCCTCTCCTGGGAGATGAGATCTGGGCGAAGTGGCAGCCTCCATGGGGGGGGTGGGGGGGTGGGGGGCCGGGGGGTCCGCTAACAGTTGCAGGAGGGTCCCGTACCATTACTGGCAGGCCCAATCCGGGGCTATGAGTATGACCTTCGACCTGTCTGCCTATAACTTCTGAAGGACTTTGCCTATTAGTGGGAACAGTGGAAAGGCATAGAACAGCTGGCCGGATCACCGGAGGAGGAATGCGTCTGAGATCACCCCCCTTTCCGCACCTGCCCTGGAGCAGAACTGGGGGCAGAGACAATTCTGGGCAGTAGCAAAGAGGTCTCCCTGGGGAGCTCCCCACTCTCGGAAGAGTTGCCGGGCAACCTCCCCGTGGAGTGACCACTCGTACTGGTGGGAGAAGACCCTGCTTAGGCGATCGGCTCGCGTATTGCGCGTGCCGGGTAGGTGAAAAGCCCTCAGAGAGATATCATGGGCTATGCAGAATTCCCATAGGTCCAAGGCTTCCTGGCACAAGGCTGAGGAGCGCGTGCCCCCTTGCCTGTTGATGTAATACATCAGGGCCGTATTGTCCGTAAGGACTCTGACAATCTTCCCCGCTAGGTGTAGGCTGAAGGATATGCACGCCAGGCGCACCGCCCTGAGCTCCCTGATGTTTATGTGCAGGGACAATTCCACAGTCGACCATCTGCCCGGGGTTTGGAAGTTCCCCGCCTGGACTCCCCACCCCAGGTCCGAGGCGTCCGACACCAGATCTAGTGAGGGAGGGGTCTTTCGGAAGGGGATCCCTTGTAACCTGTTGGTCGGGAGGGACCACCATTGCATGCCAGCCACTATGTTGGGGGGGTAACGGGACAACCCTTGCCCAGGACATCCCTGTCTTGGGAATATTGAGAGGCCAACCAGAGCTGGAGGGGCCTCATTCTGAGCCTGGCATGTCGCACCACGGAGGTGCAGGCTGCCATGTGGCCTAAGATTTGAAGGCACACCCTTGCCGTCGTCACGGGGAAGGCCGTGACTGAGGCTATGAGACTTTTGAGCATCTCGAACCTGTCCCGGGGGAGAGAGGCCGTGGCCACCACCGAGTCTAACAGCGCTCCTATGAAGTGTATGCGCTGAACCGGAACTAGCATGGACTTGTCCTCGTTTACCACTAGGCCTAGACTCTCGCATGTGACCAGTAAGAATTTCAGCTGGGCCTGTACCTGGGACCGAGACTTGCCCTTGGGCAGCGAGTCATCCAGGTAGGGGAAGATTTACAGCCCGTTCCTCCTGAGGTGCGCTGCCACTACCGCCATGCATTTGATAAAAACCCTGGGGGCCGTGGAGAGGCCAAAGGGGAAGACCATGAACTGGTAGTGGTCCCTTATTTAGTAAATACCTATCCCAATAGCTCTATGCAGTTAACAATTAACTAAATACATAAAATCAAGGATAAAAGATCCAGAAAGTGAAAAACTTATTCAACTGAATCTAAAATGCCACTTAGCTAAATAATGACTTGCTTGTTCAACCACCCCTGCATCACCAGGGGTATTCAATAGGCAGACCAGGGGCCAAATCTTGATGGCCAGACGCTTTTGAATGGACCGCAAAATCTTTTTATTCACTTATCATCATCATTATTGTTATTGCGGTGTGAAAAATGTTTCTCTGGAGTCTGGACCTTGACCAAGAAATTTGGATCTTGACAAAAAATAATTGACTATCCCTGCCTCAATCCATCTCTCAACAAAAGACATGGAGCATAGTATACCCTGCAGCATACCCTGAATGTCAAAAGAGAAAAGAGGAGTCATGATGCTTGAAAATAAATGACTAAGATGAGGATGGGTTTGAAATTTTTTAGGAGTTCTGAGTGTCTCCTTTTCTACCCGTAAAATAAAGGACAGTTACCTGTTCCGTAACTGGCGTTCATCGAGATGTGTTGCTCCTGTCTATTCCACAGTAGGTGTGCGTGCTCGCCACGTGCACCGGTGCCGGAAGTTTTTCCCCTTAGGAGTACCTATAGTGGGGGAGCACCGCGGGGACCCCTGGAGTGGCGCCAATATATCGTGCTATAAGGGGAGCCACAGGCTCCCCCCACCCTCGGTTCCTTTTTGCCGGACAACTCCGACAGAGGGGAAGGAGGGCGGGGTGTGGAATAGACAGGAGCAACACATCTCGAAGAACGCCAGTTACGGAACAGGTAACTGTCCTTTCTTCTTCGAGTGATTGCTCCTGTGTATTCCACAGTAGGTGATTCCAAGGAATATCTGCTGGAGGTGGGTAGGAGTTCACGAAGGTTCGGGACGAAGTATCACCCTGCCGAACCCAGCGTCATCCCTAGACTGGGAGACGATCATGTAATGCGAAGTAAATGTATGAACTGAGGCCCAAGTGGCCGCCCTACAAATGTCCTGGATGGGGACATGGGCGACGTAGGCAGCTGATGAGGCCTGAGCCCTCGTAGAGTGTGCCCTGACGATCGGTGGCAGGGGAATCCCTGCCCGATCATAGCACGTGCGTATGCACGAGGTGATCCAGCGGGAAAGCCGCTGGGTGGAGATAGGCTGCCCCTTTGCCCGCTCGGCTGAGGCAATAAAGAGTTGAGAGGACTTCCGGAACGGCTTCGTCTGATCCAGATAAAAAGCTAACACCCTCCGCACATCGAGCGTTTGGAGGCAGCGTTCCTCGTTAGAGGAGTGGGGCTTGGAACAAAGCACGGGAAGGAAGATGCTCTGCTCCATGTGGAAGGCGGAGACCACCTTCAGGAGGAACGCCGGGTGTGGGCGGAGCTGGACTTCATCCCTATGAAAAACCGTATAGGGGGGTTCTGAGGTCAAGGCCCTGATCTCTGAGACACGTCGGGCCGACATGATCACCACTAGGAAGGCCACCTTCCAGGAGACGTGCGACCAGGAACATGTGGCCAGGGGTACAAAAGGGGGCGCCGTGAGACAGGACAAGACCAGGTTGAGGTCCCATTGCGGCACGGGGGGGCCTAGCGTACGGAAACGAACGGTCAAGGCCCTTCAGGAAACGGGAGGTCATCGAGTGAGAGAAGACCGAGTGGTCTTGACCCGGTGGGTGAAAAGCCGATATAGCCACCAGGTGCACCCTGACCGAGGCGGGTGCCAGTCCCTGGGCCCTAAGGGATAAGAGGTAGTCCGGGATAAACTGGAGAGGTGCGGCGGAGGGGGACACTCCCCGCTCACTCGCCCACCTGGCGAACCTGGACCACTTCGCCGCGGACGGTTTCCTGCTTTCCAGGAGGACTCGCCTTACCTGCTCCGAACACCTATTCTGCTCCTCATTCAGCCACGGAGCAGCCACGCTGTCAGGTGAAGCGCAGTCAGATTGGGATGGAGGAGGCACCCCTGTCCTGGGAGAGGAGGTCCGGGTGGAGCAGTAGCGACCTCGGGGGGGGCCCGCTAAGAGGCGTAGGAGGGGCCCATACCAGTGCTGGCGGGCCCAAGCCGGGGCTATGAGAATGACTTTCGCCTTGTCCGCTTTCACCTTCTGAAGGACCTTGGCAATGAGGGGGAATGGGGGAACTGCATATAGGAGCTGGCCAGACCAGCTCAGGAGGAACGCGTTGCAGATTGCGCCTTCCCCCACCCCTCCCCTGGAGCAGAACCGGGAGCAACGCCGGTTCTGACGCGTTGCAAACAGGTCGATCTGGGGAGCTCCCCACTCTTGGAAGAGCCGGTGAGCAACCTCCGAGTGGAGCAACCACTCGTACTGGGGGGATAAGACCCTGCTGAGGAGGTCCACTTGCGTACTGTGGACGCCCGGGAGGTGAGCCACCCTCAGGGAGATATCGTGGGCTATACAGAACTCCCATAGGTTCAGGGCTTCCCGGCAGAGGGCTAGGGAGCGAGTCCCGCCTTGCCTGTTGATATAGTACATGGCAGCGGTGTTGTCCGTGAGGACTCTGACCACCTTGCCTCAGAGGTGCGTGAGGAAAGCTACGCACGCCAGCCATACCGTCCTGAGCTCCTTGACGTTTATGTGACGGGGCAAGTCCGGGGCCTACCACGTTCCTTGGGTTTGTACGTCCCTCATGTGGGCTCCCCAGCCGAGGTCCGAAGCATCGGACACCAGGTCTATGGACGGGTTGGCTTCCCTGAAGGGAACCCCTTGCAGCATATTGCTCGGGCAGGACCAAAGGGGAGGACTGCAAATTGGTAGTAGTCCATCCCTAACATGAATCAGAGTAAGCGTCTGTGGCCCTCGAAAATATGGACGTGAAAGTACGTGTCCTGAATATCCAGGGCCGCGTACCAGTCCCCCGGGTCCAGGGAGGGGATAATAGAGGCCAGGGACACCATGCGGAACTTGGAACGGGTTAGGAACCTGTTCAGGTTGCGCAGGTCCAGAATAGGCCTGAGACCCCCCTTTCGCCTTCGGGATCAGGAAGTATCGGGAGTAGAACCCTTTGCCCTGGAACTGAACCGGTACCCTTTCCACCGCCCCCAGATGGAGCAGCCGATCCACCTACTGACGCAGGAGGTGGACATGGTCCAGGTCCCCCGGGGCCATCATGGAGGGCGGGTGATTTGGCGGGGGTGAGGTGAACTGCATCACGTAGCCCTTGGAAATGGTACTGAGGACCCATTGGTCCAAGGTTATGCGGGACCACGCCCTGAGGAAGGCAAACAATCAGTTGCAGAACACAAACTTTATTAATCGGGGGGTCTCCCTGGCAACAGGCACGGGGCCCCCCCCCCCCCCCCGCAGATAATCAAAACCGCCTCTTTCCCTGGCTCTTGCCCTTAGAGGGACCAGGCTGCGGGGCAGAGTGGGACTGCCGCTGAGACCGACGCTTCTGGTCTCTGGTTCTTTTGTATGGGGGCTCATATCTGCTCCTCGCAGGCTGAGCTGCTGGAAGCGATTTGGCCTTGTCCTTAGCCAGAGGGACATAGAGGCCCAAGGTCTGCAAGGTGGTGCGGGAATCTTTCATCCCATGAAGCCTGACGTCCGTCTGGTCCGCAAAGAGCGCCTTGCCATCGAACAGGAGGTCCTGCATCAGAGATTGTGCCTCCGTCGACAGTCCGGACAACAGGAGCCACGACGCCCTGCGCATGGTGATCGCAGAAGCCATCGAGCAGGCCGCCGTGTCAGCAGCATCGGACGCCGCTTGCAGGGCCGCTTTAGCTGACGACGACCCCTCTTCTATCAGAGCCTTGAAGTCCTTCCTGTCCTGGTTCGGGAGGAGGGGCTCAAATTTAGGCAGTGACTCCCACAGGTTGAAGTCGTACCTGCTCAGTAAGGCCTGGCGGTTGGCTACGCGAAGCTAGAAGTTAGCCGACAAATAAAATTTTCTGCCAAAGGAGTCCAGTCTCCTGGTGTTTTTGTTTTTGGGGGTGGGCGAGGGCTGGCCCTGATGCTCTCTGTGGTTTACTGATTCCACAACGAGCGAGCTGGGTGCCGGGTGTGAATGCAGGTATTCATGGTCCTTCGCTGGCACAAAGTATTTCCTCTCAGGCTTTTTCAAGATTGGGGCCAAGGAGGCGGGAGTCTGCCACAAGGAGTTTGAAATGTTAGCAATACCCTGGTGCAGAGGCAGGGCCACGTGGCCCGGCGCCGAGGGAGACAGGACGTTAAAGAGGGAATCAGACGGACCCTCCATCTCCTCGGCCTGCAGCTGGAGATTGGAAGCCACCCGCTTTAGCAGGTCCTGGTGAGCCTTGAAGTCCTCCTGTGGGACCGATGGCGGAGGCACCGCTATGGTGTCGTCCGGTACTGGAGAGAGGGCCCGTACAGAGCCGGGCGCCTCAGTCGGTGCCGGGGCGTCAAAACCGAGGTCAGAGTCCCGGCGCGGGTCCGCCGACTCGTGACCCGCCGACTTGTCCCGTGGGCGGCCAGAGGAGGCCGATGGAACCCGGGACGCTCCGGCGACCGAACAGGCCTCTGTTTGGGCTAGCACTGATGGCCACGGTGCCCACTGGCACCACTGTCCTTGCCACTGGGTCCCTTGCCATTGGTTCGGCTGAGCGCGCGATGGCAATATGTGCTCCGACGGAACGGCGCATGCAAAGGATGGGTGGACGGGTGCCGAGGTCGCCGATGAACGCAGGAATGGCGTCTGTGACGTCGTCTCCCTCGGGACCAGGATCTCGATGACTAACGGTACCCACACGATTAACTGCTTCAGTACACGTGATGGCGACACGAAGACCTGACGCCGAGGTACCCCGAGGGGAGTCTCTGGCGTGACGTCTAGACAGGCGGGAGCTGGAACGGGACCACCGACGTATGTCCCGTCGAGAGCGGCTCCGGTACCCACGTCTAGAAGGTGAGCGTTCCCGGTGCCTCTCTCGGTGCGTACGCTCGCTGGCAGGCGGCGCAGAGGGTCCCCGCGACTCCCGTCCCGACGGCAGCCCGGACGGTCTGGCCGGTGTCAAGGGTTGCCAAGAGCGGCCGCTGCGCGCTGAGCGGTGCGGGGAATGATCTTCGGAGTGGGAACAGCGGCTGCACGGAGAGGTCTGGTGGGCACCCAAAGGGGGCTTGCCTCGCGACCTAGGACCCGTACTGGTTTGCGAGCTCAGGATGG
The DNA here is from genome assembly GCF_002925995.2 of Terrapene triunguis. Lineage (NCBI taxonomy): Eukaryota > Metazoa > Chordata > Testudines > Emydidae > Terrapene > Terrapene triunguis. The sequence continues at coordinate 1,063,482 of NW_020665133.1, forward strand.
GCAGACACATAATGACCATAGCAGCCTGCACTGCCTCTGGCATCGACGGCATCCGTACCAGTGGGGATGCCTGGGCCGACGGTACCGGGCTGCTCCGCGCCACACGGGTCGGAGCCTTTGAGCCCGGGGGGATCAAGGGCTGCCCAGCGCGGGACCAGCCTCCCGCTTGTCCTTATCACGGCGTCGTTGCGAGGCCGAGCCTTTCCCTTGCTTTTTGGAGGGAGAGCGGCGCCGACTGGTCGAAGGGGCCTCGCTACGTACCAATGATGCGGCGGCCGGTGCCGAGTCCGATCTGTGTACCAGCGTCGGGGTCAGCGCCGACTCCATCAGGAGAGCTCGAAGTCTGAAGTCTCTCTTCTTCTTGGTTCTTGGCTTGAACGACCTGCAGATCTTGCAACGGTCGCTGATGTGAGTCTCACCCAGGCAGCGAAGACACTCAGCGTGAGGGTCGCTCCTGGGCATAGAACGGCGACAGGAGTAGCACGACTTGAAGCCTGGGGCACGGGGCATGTTCCAAGCCCACTCTAACAACTGAAGAACGATCTACAACGGTACCACTAAGGTCAAGAAGAAGGGCTGCAGCACAGCTGGAGCACAAAAGTTCTGACTACCTTCACTGGCGGCAAGAAGGAACTGAGGGTGGGAGGAGCCCGTGGCTCCCCTTATAGCGCAATACACAGGCGCCACTCCAGGGGTCGCCGGGGTGCTCCCCCTGTACGGGTACTGCTAAGGGAAAAACTTCCGGCACCGGTGCATGTAGTGAGCATGCACACCTACTGTGGAATACACAGGAGCAATCACTCGAAGAACTGTTAGCTTAGAATCATAGAATATTAGGGTTGGAAGAGACCTCAGGAGGTCATCTAGTCCAACCCCCCGCTCAAAGCAGGACCAACACCAACTAAATCATCCCAGCCAGGGCTTTGTCAAGCCGGGCCTTAAAAACCTCTAAGGATGGAGATTCCACCATCTCCCTAGGCAACCCATTCCAGTGCTTCATCACCCTCCTACTGAAATAGTGTTTCCTATTATCCAACCTAGACCTCCGCACTGCAACTTGAGACCATTGCTTCTTGTTCTGTCATCTGCCACCACTGAGAACAGCCTAGCTCCATCCTCTTTGGAACCCCCCTTCAGGTAGTTGAAGGCTACTATCAAATCGCCCCTCACTCTTCTCTTCTGCAGACTAAATAACCCCAGTTCCCTCAGCCTCTCCTCATAAGTCATGTGCCCCAGCCCCCTAATCATTTTCATTGCCCTCCACTGGACTCTCTCCAATTTGTCCACATCCCTTCTGTAGTGGGGGGACCAAAACTGGACACAATACTCCAGGTGTGGCCTCACCAGCGTCAAATAGAGGGGAATAATCACTTCCTTCGATCTGCTTCCAATGCTTCTACTAATATGCTGTTGGCCTTCTTGGCAACGAGGGCACACTGCTGATTCATATCCAGCTTCCCATCCACTGTAATCCCCAGGTCCTTTTCTGCAGAACTGCTGCTTAGCCAGTCGGTCCCCAGCCTATAGCAGTGCATGGGATTCTTTCTTCTTAAGTGTAGGACTCTGCACTTGTCCTCGTTGAACCTCATCAGATTTCTTTTGGCCCAATCCTCCAATTTGTCTAGGTCACTCTGGACCCTATCTCTACACTCCAGCGTATCTACCTCTCCCCCCAGCTTGGTGTCATCTGCAAATTTGCTGAGGGTGCAATTAATCCCATCATCCAGATCATTAACAAACATGTTGAACAAAAACATTCAATGCTCAGGTTTACACATTTCTATGCTCCCCCCCACCTGAAAGAGTCGAAGTAGTAGTTAAGTAAATTGCTAATGAGAAAGATAAGAGCTTTACTGAAAGCAAAGTATAAAGCATGCTGAATTTCATCAACAATGCATTTTGCTACATTTGGTCTAAAATTCTTGGCACCATCATGTAACAAAATTGTACTCTTGCACTCTATATCAGTAGTAGATATTTATTTTTAAAACCCTACCAAATTAAATGATTTATATGAAGAAAAATGTGATCTAATAACTCTTTTTCATCTCTAACTACTATGGTCCTAAAATCCAGAGGGAGCTATTAGTCTGAAATTACTTCAGCTATCATTAAAAGCAAATTCCCTCACAGCCTGACTGTAGCAATTATACTGGTTGAACTTAGCAATTGCTATAGGCTACAAAACAACTACCATTATTACATCCCTGTGGGTGAGGCAATATCTTTTATTGGATCAACTTCTGTCACTGAGAGAGACAAGCTTTTGAGCTACACAGGGCTCTTCCTCAGGTTTGGGAAAGGTACTTAGGCCATGTTTACACTGGTACTTATGTCGGCAAAATTTTGTTGCTTAGGGATGTGAAAAAACACACCCCTGAGCAACTAAGATTTGCCAGCATAAGCATCATGTGTACAGCACTATGTCAATGGGAGATGCTCTTCCATGGACGTACCTACCACCACTCATTTAGCTTGTTTTATTATGTTGATGGGAGACCTTAATTATGTCGAGGGGGGAGGGATAGCTCAGTGGTTTGAGCATTGGCCTGCTAAACCCAGCGTTGTGAGTTCAATCCTTGAGGGGACCATTTAGGGATATAGAACAAAAATCTGTTGGATGATTTAAGTGGGGATTGGTCTTGCTTTGAGCAGGGGGTTAGACTAGATGATCTCCTGAGCTCCCTTCCAACCGTGATATACAGCTGCATTGGTACAGCTATACCGCTGTAAGCTTGTAAGTGTAGACATGGCCTTAGAGCAGTGGTCCCCAAACCACCCTGGCCAATGGGAGCTGGGTGGGGGCAGTGCCTGCAGGAGCACGCACGCAGAGCTGCTTGCGCGCCTCCACCTAGGAGCCGGACCTGCTGCTGGCTGCTTCCAGGGCGTAGCCTGCCTTAGCCCCCCCGCTGACCGGGAGACGCCTGACGTAAGTTCCGAGCCCCGCCCACCCCAAACCCCTCATCCCCAGCTCTGTTGGGTCGTGGGCATCAACAATTTTCTTCAACTGGGTCGCCAGGAAAAAAGTTCGAAAACTTGAAAAAGTGGTTCTCAATCTTCTCCTCCTCCCCTCAACCCTGTACCTGGGACCACTCTTTCATTTTGTAATCTGAAAAATCACAGGGTGGTTGTGACCACCTGATACCTGTTTACAAACCTCCTCAGAGTTGTGACCCCCATTTTGAGAAAGAATGCTTCTTTTAGAGGCCCCCCCCATGCCACTAACTGGCCTTAACACTTTGCATTTATGTAGAACATAAGCATTGTTTACTTACACTTCACAACAATCCTAAGGAACAGGTAAACAACATTACCTCTATTTTATATATGAGGAAAAGGAGGCTCATAGATGTTAACTGACTTGCTCAAAGGCCACCCCGGCCCCCATTGTCGTAGGCGCTGTCCAAACACATAACACAAAGATGATCCCTGCCCCGAAGAGTGTACATCTACAGACTCATGCCTAGTCCATTACACTCCAAGGCCTCTCGAACTGGCACTTCAACTCTCTGAGTGAATTTTCAAAAGCACTCAGCACTGCTCTAACCCTGCTACCATTAAAGCCAATAGTAAAACTCCCAAATATTTCAATGGGAGTAGAGCTTGGCCCATTCTCAGCACTTTGAAAATCCTAAACAGAGCTAATATTTACTTTCCTCACACAGGGGTTGTAACAGTAGATTTGTTAATGTATTAATGAATGGTTAACATTTCTGTATCTGTCCTGTCCTGATCTTGTATATTTATTTACTTCAAAAACAGTGTGCTTGTTTTATTCCCTTAAAGAATTGTCTCTGGCTAAGGAATTTATTCTTGTTTTGAGATTTTCTTTAACCGTTGTATTAAGTGGAAGAGATGCTAATCCTCTTGGCTAATCTAAAATGGTCTTTCAAAATTGTACACCTAGAGGGCTACTGAGCCTTGGTATAGAACAACAGAATATCAGGCTTGGAAGGAACCTCAAGAGGTCATCTAGTCCAACCCCCTGCTCAAAGCAGGACCAATTCCCAACTAAATCATCCCAGCCAGGCTTTGTCAAGCCTGACCTTAAAAACCTCTAAGGAAGGAGATTCAACCACCTCCCTAGGTAACCCATTCCAGTGCTTCACCACCCTCCTAGTGAAAAAGTTTTTCCTAATATCCAACCTAAACCTCTTCCACTGCAACTTGAGACCATTACTCCTTGTTCTGTCATCTGGTACCACTGAGAACAGTCTAGATCCATCCTCTTTGGAACCCCCTTTCAGGTAGTTGAAAGCAGCTATCAAATCCCCCCTCATTCTTCTCTTCTGGAGACTAACCAATCCCAGTTCCCTCAGCCTCTCCTCATAAGTCATGTGCTCCAACCCCCTAATCATTTTTATTGCCTTCTGCTGGACTCTTTCCAAATCCTTCTTGTAGTGTGGGGCTCAAAACTGGACACAGTACTCCAGATGTGGCCTCACCAATGTTGAATAGAGGGGAATGATCACGTCCCTCGATCTGCTGGCAATGTTCCTATTTATACAGCCCAAAATGCCGTTGGCCTTCTTGGCAATGAGGGCACACTGCTGATTCATATCCAGCTTCTCATCCACTGTAACCCCCAGGTCCTTTTCTGCAGAACTGCTGCTTAGCCAGTCGGTCCCCAGCCTATAGCAGTGCATGGGATTCTTTCTTCCTAAGTGTAGGACTCTGCACTTGTCCTCGTTGAACCTCATCAGATTTCTTTTGGCCCAATCCTCCAATTTGTCTAGGTCCCTAGACCTAGACACCAGCGTCTCTACCTCTCCCCCCAGTTTAGTGTCATCTGCAAAATTGCTGAGGGTGCAATTAATCCCATCATCCAGATCATTGATAAAGATGTTGAACAAAACCAGCCCCAGGTCCGACCCATGGTGCACTCTGCTTGATACCGGCTGCCAACTAGACATGGAGCCATTGATCACTACCCGTTGAGCCCGATGATCTAGCCAGCTTTCTATCCACCTTATAGTCCATTCAGCCAGCCCATACTACTTTAACTTGCTGGCAAGAATCATAGATGAATCATAGAATATCAGGGTTGGAAGGGACCTCAGGAGATCATCTAGTCCAACCCGCTGCTCAAAGCAGGACCAATCCCCAACTAAATCCCCAAATGGCCCCCTCAAGGATTGAACTCACAACCCTGGGGTTAACAGGCCAATGGTCAAACCACTGAGCTATCCCTCCCCCTAATACTGTGGGAGACTATCAAAAGCTTTGCTAAAGTAAAGGAATAACACGTCCATTGCTTTCCCCACATCCACAGAGCCAGTTATCTTTTCATAGAAGGCAATTAGTCATCATGTAGTCTACAGTAGTGGTGTCCTACATGTAGCCCTCGCGACTCTAAATTGTTACCCAGAAGAAGTTCAGAAGAAAATATGTATTTGAAAGCAACTGAGCTGTGTCCTGTGATTTTTTGAACTACAGTGTTTGAATCAGCCTCTATGAAGAGGAGGATGGTGGCACCACCTCCTTAACTGCCTCTCACTGCTTCCCATATAACCCCAGCAGCAGCTCCGGTGCATGTGAGTTGAAAGCACTGGAGACTGCTGTTCCTTCCGTGCTGCAGCTGCTCATCAGCTTCCCTGAAGGCCACCAGCTGCACTGCAGGAGAGTATGTCTGGTGTTCCATTGCCTAATTCTTGCCAATCTGTGAGTGCCCCAGAGAGAGCAGGATAGTTCTGACTGATCCTATGGGAGCTACTAGCAAAGGATGGCTCCGCCTTCCCAACACAAACTACAGTTAAGCAGGACAGCACACGGAAAGAAAAAAAGAGACGCTGAGAAACAACATCCTGATTTTTTGCCTCCGTTCTGGCACAAGTCAGAGCAGCCTGGGGTATGGTCTAATTTATAACAGCTGGCTATGGTTCTTGTGACAGAGCATGCCTGCCCCGTACTGGTACTGCAGGGGTTAACTCCTCCCTTTGGGACAAGGAGGCAATGTCCCCTCAGCCCTGCTGGGCAAGCTCCAGCTGGAGACCAGGTATAAAAGGGAGCAGCCCAGCTCATTCCAGGTGGACTGCTGAGAAGGGAGGACACACATTGCAGGCTCCAGCCCAAGAACTGCCAAGGCCCCTGGCAGCAGATGCCGGAGGTGCCAAAACCCAGGCGGATGCCCAAAGAGTGTCAGAGTTGCTGAGAGCTGCACAGCCCACAGACCCTGGCAACATCTGGACCACTGCACCAGGTACAAGGTAGGAAGTAGCTCAGGGGGACTAGTCATTTGTGCCAGGTGGCATCAGCGTGCTTAGGTCATATTCCCCGCTGCCAGGGCCCTGAGCTGGGACCCGGTGGAGCAGGGAGGGCCTAGATCCCCCTACCCTAGCCACTACCACCCCCAAGTGGTGGCCCACTTCCCCAACAGGGCACTAGGCCACTCAGCCCTGCTGAAGAGGGCAGCCATATTGACTTTGGCTGCTGGGACACAAAGAGATATTGACTTCGGCCAGAAGGCCACCCTACCCAGATAGGGAGGCTGGCCTCGGCAGCGGTCCCTGGCCGGCCGGAGCAGCTGTGGTCCACGATCCCCAGCAGCTGGTGCCACTGGCCCCGGGTGCCCCACCCCCAGCAGCGGTCCCCTGGCCCCCCTTAGCAGCAGCCCCCTGAATGCCCTGCCCCCAGCAGCAGTCCCCCACACCTACCCCCCCAAGATGTAATCACAGGTATTCCTAGTATAAGTCATGGACAGGTCACGGGCCGTGAATTTTTGTTTATTGCCCATGACCGGTCCATGACTTTTACTAAAAATACCCATGACTAAACTGTAGTCTTATATATAGACTTTGGCCATGCAGCCCACACCTGAGGGCTACCATCTAGACTTTGGCCATTGGGTCACACTGCCCGGAAGGAGAGGGCAACCATATTCACTTTGGCCGTTAGGCCACACTACCCCGAACTCCAGTGTGATCACGCAGACTTAGCCGCGGGGCGACAACAAATCTTACCCCATCCCAAAAGGGGATGGGGCGCACCTGCCCTGCGACAGTCCCCAAGAGACAACGAGGGAAACAAATATGCGGGCATTACACCTTCCGGGAACGCCATCACATTAGGTGCATCACCAGTAAAAAACTTGGTGGGGGTTCAGCTTCCTTTGTACCATCTGAGGGATGCAAATGGAGAAAAGTGGGCAGGAGAATCTGTCTAAAAGTATTGACTGTAGTCCCTTGACCTTTCTGAATTAATATGATTGACCCTCTGGCTGAAAAATCTGAACACAACTTGTTTACAAATCTGGCTACAGAAACCCATTTCGGTGTTCAATCACTATGATCAGAAAATTACTATGATCAGAACTGATTTAGCAGTTCTCACTGCTAAAGATCAGATGAATTAAAGAGTGAGCAGGTTTTCAATAAGGTGTCATATGCCTGGAAACAAGCAACATATTTCTTATAGACTAGAAGTAGGATTCTGAACTGTAAAATAAATAGCTGAAAAAGATTTGGCTGTAAAAATTATCAGCAATACTCTGAAAATGAAACCTTGTTTCTGTGAACTTTAGTCTTTTCTTAACAGACAGCTTTGTTGGATTTCACTGATGTCAATCCACACATCATGCCACATTCCAGGGCAATTCAGTACAAAATGAGATTAGCACAAACTGTCCAAAGAAATTCATTCTCTCTCACACAGGACCTGAGTTAATCTTCCCTGATTAGTAGTTGAATGGAGTAAAAGTTCCAGGCTGGTTTAACTACAGCTAACAAATCTCCAGTGGTTTACTGTGGTTTAATAACATTTTCCCCAAATAGGTCCTCACTGTTCAAGAAAACCTGAGGCCTGGTCTAAACTACAATTTTAGGTTGAATTTAGCAGCGGTACCTTGATTTAACCCTGCACCTGTCCACACGACGAAGCCCTTTTTTCCGACTTAAAGGGCTCTTAAAATTGATTTCTTTACTCCACCCCCGACGAGGGGATTAGCGCTGAAATCGGCCTTGCGGGGTCGAATTTGGGGTAGTGTGGATGCAATTCGATGGTATTAGCCTCCGGGAGCTATCCCAGAGTGCTCCATTGTGACCGCTCTGGACAGCGCTCTCAACTCAGATGCACTGGCCAGGTAGACAGGAAAAGTCCCGCAAACTTTTGAATTTCATTTCCTGTTTGGCCAGCGTGGCGAGCTGATCAGCACAGGTGACCATGCAGAGCTCATCAGCAGAGGTGACCATGGAGTCCCAGAATCGCAAAAGAGCTCCAGCATGGACCGAACGGGAGGTACGGGATCTGATCGCTGTATGGGGAGATGAATCCATGCTAGCTGAACTCCGTTCCAGTAAACGAAATGCCAAAACATTTGAAAAAATCTTCAAGGGCATGAAGGACAGAGGCTATAACGGGGACTCGCAGCAGTGCCGCGTGAAAATTAAGGAGCTCAGGCAAGCCTACCAAAAAACCAGAGAGGCAAACAGCCACTCCGGGTCACAGCCCCAAACATGTCGCTTCTATGATGAGCTGCATGCCATTCTAGGGGTGCAGCAACCACTACTCCAACCCTGTGCTTTGACTCCGTCAATGGAGTAGAACGCAACACGGAAGCGGGTTTTGGGGACGAGGAAGATAGCTCACAGCAAGGAAGTGGAGAAACCGGTTTCCCCAACAACCAGGATCTGTTTCTCACCCTGGACCTGGAGTCAGTACCCCCCGAACCCACCCAAGGTGGGCTCCCGGACCCTGAGGGCGCACAAGGGACCTCTGGTGAGTGTACCTTTGTAAATATTATACATGGTTTAAAAGCAAGCGTGTTTAATGATTAATTTACCCTGGCATTCACGGCCAGTACAGCTACTGGAAAAGTCTGTTCACGTGTCTGGGGATGGAGCGGAAATCCTCCAAGGACATCTCCATAAAGCTCTCCTGGATGTACTCCCAAAGCCTTTGCAAAAGGTTTCTGGGGAGGGCAGCTTTATTCCGTTCTCCACAGTAGGGTTAGTTGGGTTTGTACTGCATGTTAACCCAGAAACCGCAGCCCCTCCTTTTAAATTGCCAACCCATTTTAAATGGCCAACCCAACGGCCGCTTGGTATGGGAAATGAGGGCACTGCTGTTTGAAACCATTCCCACGTTATGAAGGTTAAAGAAGCCAAAAGACCGTGGCTTACCATGGCTGCCTGCAAGCCGAATTCTGTTGCCCGGCCCTGCGTGAGTGATCTCTCACACCAAACCAGAGGCAAAATGCGACCTTGTAACAAAAGCACATGTGCTATGTAATGTTAACAGCAAGGTTTACCGTGAAAGAGTGTACTCATTGTTCTATAAAATGTGTCTTTTTAACTACCACTCTCCCTTTTTTTTCCTCCATCAGCTGCATATGTTTCTCCTTCCTAGAGGCTACTGAAGATTAGAAGGCGAAAAAAACACAGTCGGGATGAAATGTTCTCTGAGCTCATACTGTCGTCCTACACTGACAGAGCACAGCAGAATGCGTGGAGGCAGACAATGTCAGGGTGCAGGAAAACACAATATGAACGCGAGGAGAGGTGGCGGGCTGAAGATGATAGGTGGCGTCAGCTTGCTGACAGAAGGCAGGAGGCAATGCTCAGGCTGCTGGAGGATCAAACTCATATGCTCCAATGTATGGTTGAGCTGCAGGAAAGGCAGCAGGAGCACAGACCACCGCTACAGCCCCTGTGTAAACAACCGCTCTCCTCCCCAAGTTCCATAGCCTCCTCACCCAGACACCCAAGAATGCGGTGGGGGGGCCTCCGGCCACCCAGCCACTCCACCCCAGACGATTGCCCAAGCAACAGAAGACTGGCATTCAATACGTTTTAAAGTTTAGTGTGGCCTTGTCCTTCCCTCCTCCCCTACCCCTCCCGGGCTACCTTGGCAGTTATCCTCCTATTTGTGTGATGAATTAATAAAGAATGCATGTATGTGAAGCAACAATGACTTTATTGCCTCTGCAAGCAGTGATCGAAGGGGGGAGGGGAGGGTGGTTAGTTTACATGGAAGTAGAGTGAACCAAGGGGAGGGTGGGGGGGAGAAGGGGGTTCATCAAGGAGAAACAAACAGAACTTTCACACCGTAGCCTGGAAACTGGTTTTCAAAGCTTCTCTGATGCGCACCGCGCCCTCCTGTACTCTTCTAACCGCCCTGGTGTCTGGCTGCGCGTAATCAGCAGCCAGGCGATTTCCCTCATCCTCCCACCCCGCCATAAACGTCTCCCCCTTACTCTCACAGAGATTGTGGAGCGCACAGCAAGCAATAACAACAACGGGAATATTGGTTTTGCTGAGGTCTATCCGAACCAGTAAACTGCGCCAGCGCGCTTTTAAACGTCCAAATACACATTCTACCATCATTCTGCACTTGCTCAGCCTATAATTGAACAGCTCCTGACTACTGTCCAGGCTGCCTGTGTATGGCTTCATGAGCCATGGCATTAAGGGGTAGGCTGAGTCCCCAAGGATAACTATAGGCATGTCAACATCCCCAACGGGATCTGGTCTGGGAAGAAAATCCCTTCCTGCAGCTTTTGAAACAGACCAGAGTTCCTGAAGATGCGAGCGTCATGTACCTTTCCCGGTCATCCCACGTTGATGTTGGTGAAACGTCCCTTGTGATCCACCAGGGCTTGCAGCACCATTGAAAAGTACCCCTTTCGGTGCCAAGATAGGGATATGGGTTCCGTCAATCGCCCCACCACAGTTAGGGAATCCCATTGCAGCAAAGCCCATCCACTATGGCCTGCACATTTCCCAGAGTCACTACCCTTGATACCAGCAGCTCTTTGATTGCGTTGGCTACTTGCATCACAGCAGCCCCCACAGTAGATTTGCCCACTCCAAATTGATGCCCGACTGTTTGGCGTTGCAAGCTTCCACAGGGCTATCGCCACTCGCTTAACTGTGAGAGCTGCTCTCATCTTGGTATTCTGGCGTTTCAGGGCAGGGAACAGCAAGTCACAAAGTTCCATGAAAGTGCCCTTACGCATGCGAAAGTTTCGCAGCCACTGGGAATCGTCCCACACCTGCAACACTATGCAGTCCCACGAGTCTGTGCTTGTTTTCTGGGCCCAGAATCAGCATTCCATGGCATGAACCTGCCCCATTAACACCATGATGTGCACATTGCGGGGCCCGTACTTTGTGAGAAGTCTATGTCCATGTCATAAAAGGGCAGACAAATAAACAGTGACAAGTTTTTAAAGTGCTTGTACACAAATGCTAGAAGTCTAAATAATAAGATGGGTGAACTAGAGTGCCTCGTGATAAAGGAGGATATTGATATAATAGGCATCACAGAAACCTGGTGGACCACCTGACCAGGACAGTGATAGTGATGATGAAATGCTAAGGGAA
>NW_020665133.1:1099799-1147312 GCF_002925995.2 Terrapene triunguis
CTTGTTACCCTTCACATCCCTTGCTAGCTGCAACTCCAATTGTGCCTCGGCCTTCCTGATTACAGCCCTGCATGCTCTAGCAATATTTTTATACTCCTCCCTAGTCATCTGTCCAAATTTCCACTTCTTGTAAGCATCCTTTCTGAGTTTAAGCTCACTGAAGATTTCACTCTTAAGCCAAGCTGGTCACCTGCCATATTTGCTATTCTTTCTGCATTTTGGGATGGTTTATTCCTGCACCCTCAATAAGGCTTCTTTAAAATACAGCCAGCTCTCCTGGACTCCTTGCCCCCTCATATTAGCTTCCCAGGGGATCCTGCCCATCAGTTCCCTGGGGGACCCTGCTTTACTGAAGTCCAGGGTCCGTATTTTGCTACTCTCCTTTCTTCCTTTTGTCAGGATCCTGAACTCAACCATCTCATGGTCACTGCTGCCTAGGTTGCCACCCACTTCTACTTTCTCTACCAATTCTTCCCTCTTTGTAAGCAGGAGGTCAAGAGGAGCACGGCCCCTAGTCAGTTCCTCCAGCACTTGTACCAGGAAGTTGTCCCCAACACTCTCCAGAAACTTCCTGGATTGTCTGTGCATTGCTGTATTGCTCTCCCAGCAGATGTCAGGGTGATTGAAGTCCCTCATTAGAACCAGAGCCTGTGATCTGGAAACTTCAGTTAGTTGTCCGAAGAAAGCCTTGTCTACCTCATCCTTCTGATAGCACACGCCCACCACGACATCTCATGAGGACAGTCTCTGGTCCTCACTGGTAGGGATCCACCCTTCATATGCCTATTGACCTATGGCTAGTAGTATATTAATTAATGTGTATATTAATTTTTAGAGGAAAGCTGTGGAAACCAATATCAGCTAGATGGAACAGAATATCAGCAAAATAGTGCAGGTCTGGCCATAATGCCAAGCTTATACTGAAGGTCACCTTAAAGGGGCACTGTCAATTTAAACATCATATATTGTAAAACAATTTCTTTACCTATGCAACACCTCAAATAATTAAAAGTGAACAAATTTTTAAAATCCTATTTACTTTTCCCTATTTATGTTCTTTGTGTACTTTTGCCACTCACTTTGGACAATGAAAATCAATTAAGTCAGTTTCACTGTGCACAGTGAATTTAACTCTCAGGTTCTTAGCGCTTCAATGTTTGTTACCAACATTGCAAGAGAATGATATGTTTATTTTTTTAATTGAAAATATTTCTATTGGATTTTTTTTTTTTTTATTAAACCAAAGAAATTCTGGTCCAAATTCAAGTTGACTGTGTATATTTTAAAGAGTAACATGGGTCAAGAAACAGTGAGGTTTATTTTTCTGATAAATTATTTTTGAAGTGCAGAATGTGGCTGCTTGTTATCCACAGACAGCATATTACATGAATCCTCCAACTCCTAAGACTGGATTCTTATTCACTTACGGGTGCAATCAAGGTTTTGCTTTTTATCTGCAAAACTATGATTTAAGTCACAACTATCTGAGAAATGACCCCTCCACTTCACCCCACCATGTATTATCATGGCAGCTAAAATTAGCCTAGGATAACTTTAAAATGCTTAGATTTAAGTATCTGAGAATCAAGGCAAAGCTTTATAAGTGGAAGATCCTCAACTATGGAATCAAATTCCCTCACTAGTCCAACAGAGACCACTCTTTAGGGCACAATACATAGCCTCTACCTCCTTTCTGGCAGGCACTCATCATGCTTCTGGATTTCATCATAAGAGAACTCAAAATGAGAATTTTCTATATATTAATGCTACAGATTAAACATTTACAGCCATCCTCCCAAAGTTCATCCATTTTATTCCATTTTTGGGTATAAAACTCACAAAAAATGGTATTACAATTAATGGTTTGCTGCTGGTGAAGACAACAGCGAACTACTGACTTCACTGGTGGAAGCATAAGACCCTAAGTCAGCAGCATTTGGTCTTGTTGTGTTTTATATGCATTTGCAATGTGACATCTTGTTGTATTTCATCCTGGTTATTGAACGATATGGACATGGCACTGGAAACTAAATTCAGACCCTGTTTATATGAAATAATGGAGGACAAAAAGTCCCTGTTTAAAGATCATACAGTGAGACATTGCCACAGCTTTGCATTAGGAGATGCAGTACAACAAAATGACACAGGCCACTCCACATTAAAAAAGGGCATCCTGCACTTTTTTGAGAAAGATTTTTATTTACAAAATGGCTGCCTTTATTTCCAAGTGTATGGTATATATTTTCTGGAGAAATCTGATTTAAACTGAAAACCAGACTCCTTTATTATTTTGCCTATGGCAGTTTGTAGGATTACATTTCAGCAACAAGTTATTAAAACCATCAACCTCCTCTCCTATAAATCCACAGACAAAAAGCAGAAAAGAAAGAGACACAGAACTAGGGTTTTCTAAGTAACCTGTTAGGATCTTATCTGACTTACAAGGAATCCTTCAAACTCCATTGACACAAATGAAGAATAAATAAGAATAGGAATTCAGACTGCATACTCCAACAGTCTTTTATTTTGATTGGCATAAGAACTTGCAGACCCATCTCTAAGTGAAAGTAATCCAGCGGGTTCCAGAGGAAGTACAGTATATCAAGTAAAAACAATAAGAAGTCCTTGTGGCACCTTAGAGGCTAACAAATTTATTTGGGCATAAGCTTTCGTGGGATATAACCCACTTCATCAGATGCATTGAGTGGAAAATACAGTAAGCAGGAATAAATATATAGCACATGAAAAGATAGGAGTTGCCTTACCAAGTCGGGGGTCAGTGCTAACAAGGCCAATTCAATTAGGGTGTACTGATACAGACTAACACGGCTACTCCTCTGAAACATACAGTATATCAGAATTTTAAGAAAAATTGCTTCTATTATATATAAGCAAAACAGCACTGCAGAAACATCACCACACATCTAATAATACACTAAAAGGATTGCTTAATTACTTAGCCCTGGTTTTACATTTTTCTATATAAATTTAGTACTCTTATTTCTGGATCTACATCAGAAACCAACAATGCTTGTACAGTATTGCCCTGGGAACAATCTACCACCCAAATATTATATTCTAAAGTACCAGTTCTCAAACTTCTGACAACAAAAATTACTACCTGACCAGGGGAAGGAGGTAGTGCGGTGAAGCGGCGCAGGTAGAGCCCAAGCCCCACTGCCCTCGGCTAAAGCACTGAGGCTTCAGGTTCAGTCCCAGGTCCCAGTGAGTCTAATCCTGGCCCTGGTGACCCCATTAAAATGGGCTCAAGACCCACTTTGGGATCCCAACCCACAGTTTGAGAACCATTGTTCTAAAGCATGCCAAGTAATGGTCCTGGATGAAAAATCTTCTAAGTAGACTGTAAACTAAATTAGAATCAATGAACAGATTAGCTCCTTGAAATACCACATGGACTGCATCTCTTTTCCATTATGGACTGTATCTCTTTTCCATTCACCTAGAAGTATACTTTTGTCAACTGGATCTGAAATTGTGATACACCTCTACCCCAATATAACGCGACCCGATATAACACGAATTTGGATAGAACGCGGTAAAGCAGCACTCTGGGGGGGCGGGGCTGCACGCTGCGGCGGATCAAAGCAAGTTCAATATTACGCGGTTTCACCTATAAACACACGGTAAGATTTTTTGGCTCCCGAGGACAGCGTTATATCAGGGTAGAGGTGTACCTGTACAACTGCATTTTTCTACAATCTTGTCATTTTCTCTCAAAATACAACCTCCATTAGTATAATTGTTTAAATCAGGGGTCTCAAAATCCCGGCCCGTGGGCCATCTGCAGCCGAAGAACCTCCCCACTGCAGCCCGCAGAAACTTTTAAAAAAGTTCTTTCATCCTCATGGCTGCCGGCCAAAGGGGGGGGGAGGCGGTGAGAGAGGAGAGATTCACATGCCCCTCCTCCCAACGTTGCTCCATCCTGCTGCTCCTGGAACCCTCCCAGGGGTTGCACTCGGCACATGTCATTAACCTCAGGCAGCTTGGCTCCCTGCAGGCGGTTCCCTATCCCTGCTGTTGCTGGCGGAGCTGCGGAGGAGAGATCCATGCAGCCACGCGCCGCCCCCCACAGCTCTCATTGGCTGGGGGAGAGAGACAGAGATACAATCACTAGTCGCTGAGCAGAGTCAGCAGGGGTGGTATGAGGCCAAGGGAGCAAGGGAAAAGGGTGGGAAACGGGCCGGGAGGTGGCGTGAACACCATCTTCAGTGACATTATTGGCCCGCTGAGAGGATTTGAAGACTGGCACTGGCCCTAAGGTAAATTGAGTTTGAGACCCCTGGTTTAAATCATAGACTAGCACTTCTGCTACCAGCAATTTTTATGTTCAATCTCAATATAGCATTAAAATTAGTAAACAATGTATTCATTTCTTTCAGCTACCATTTCAGCACCAAGGATATCAGATCTACTGGGAAAGACATGACACAGAGGCCTACTCACTGCTTCCAGATTTCACTTCCTGATAGACAGCAGCTCAACAAATCTGAACACTAATATGTAGAACCTGCTGCACAGGAAAGGATCCAGGGTTGGGTGGACATGCTTTTGTGATGCATTTTTGGACTACAAGTTGGTGTTGTTATGGGTACTATCACAATAGAAGCAAATATACACGGACGGAGGCACAAAGCTGACTGCATGAAAAAAATCTATGAGATCTGTATATTAATGAGACTGCAACGACTCACCATAATACACATTTCCAGATTAATTCAATTTCTGTTTTACGTACATTAAAATTTTTTTAAAGAATACTAAAGTTATGAAGTCAAGCTCTCAAAAAGTTAGGAATGCCAGTAATTAAGTTTGCCTGTACAACTTTTAATTCAGCCCTCTTGTGTGTATGCCTAAAGTATTTAAGTAGGTAAAAACTTCAGATTTACAGCACAGGCCACTAACACATAAGCCATAGGAGAAGGAGGAGGTCGATATCCTCCTTGTGGGTCAGCCACTAAAGGAAGATGAGACATATACATTGACAGTGGGTTTCACAAATATTTGCTAACAGCAGAGGAATACTGAGACTCAAGAACCTTGAGTTCTATTCCAGATTCTGGAGAAGAGTGTTTATATAAACCCTGTCGCCCCTTCATATCCTGTCAGTTCCTACCTCCCTTTCCCTGTATCGATCCTCCTTTGCTTCTATTCCCCCCAGCCAGATTTGTTCTGTTTCTGCTCCTGTCCCCCATCCTTATTCCCACCCCCTGCTATTCCTGTCCCACCACCAATCTGTCCCCTCTCCACTCCTGCATGACAATCAGGCTGCATCCTTCTCCTCAAACACTGCACGAGCTCTAGCTGTGGAAGTACTGACAAGACAGGAGAAACAATTACCTTGCTCTCAGTTCTGGTGCCTGGCAGTACAGCGTGCCCCCTCATCTAGGATGAGCATTTGCAGGAAATGTTCTGCTCAGCCCCAGGCTGGGGCATGTCCAGTAACCTCTTTGGGGGTGGAACATGCTCAGTGGAGAGGGAATATTTGGATAGTTTTGCTACTAGTCTCTAACAAACTTATACTGAGCACACGCAAATGAAAATTTTCAGAGGCTAACAATTCAGACAAATTTGGGTGGATTTTCTCAGGAATGACAAAAGGCGTTTCTCTGCCAAATTTTGAATCTCTGCTCCCAAGCACAGGGGCACTAGACTAGAGTGTCGCAACACAATTATAAGAATTTTGTAACATTTTTTCCTAACTTCATTCTCAGAATGGCTAGACCACGTTTGCTGAACCCTTATTTTTTATATAATCCACCTGAGGCAGTCACCCAACTTTGAAAATTTCAGCCTGAACAACTCAATTTCTGACAAGTTGTAAGCAAGTGAAAACAGGGTCGTATAATGGAAAATGTCAGTCAGCCTTAACAATGTGTTGCTATCGAATCCACCTATAATATCTGTTTCAAGTTAGAGTCTTCTGAGAAAAAGAGGTACATACTTCAAGCTTCTCACCTCTTTAAAAACTAATTTGATATAAAAATGTCTATCTTCGACAACTGGTAAAGAGAAGAGTGTATAGACAGGTCATACTATTATGAAAAAGATAGGACATTTTGAGGGTGGATTTGGGGGACAGCTTTTTATCTTTGCCTCCTAACACTATAAAAATCATGATGGAATAACTAATAATTGAAAAAAGTGGCATTATTTTTGCTTGATCCATGTTAAAACTTTCACAGATATGACCTGCTTATACAACCCTCCCTGTTCCACTACAGATGGCTCCATTCCCTCTTTGATGCCAACTTCCTTCAAGCTTCTGAACAATACTTCTGTGCATTCCTCTTAACTCTTCTTAAAACTGACACCAGAGCAGCTTTGTGCTAAAACTCTGGCAGCCTGGGTTGAACTGTCAATGCAGGCTGAGCAGCTTGCCCTGGGAATGCCACCAGAGTGGCAGCGGTTTGAGCAGTGGAAGCATGAGTAAGTTTCTAATTGGCTGACTCTCAAGTCTGACATCACATCCAAGAATTAGATGGCTCTTTTCCATCATGGATATAATGAAACAATTTCTATTGTGTTATTCATTAACTTGCATTTCATTCAGTGGCTTCTAAGAAGATCATGAATGACACTTTAGGGGGATGAACATACTGTGATAGTCCCAGGCCAGTTGGGTACAGCAGAATAGCAGAAGGCAGATATACTGGCCACTGGATTAACAGTTTTCTGTTCCCTGACTGACCAGAGCAGGGGCTGCTCCAGGTTAATGAGAACATCTGACTCCAATTAACCTGCAAAGAGTCAGGTGAGGCCATTAAGCTAATGTGACCACCTGACTCTAATTAAGGCCCCGCTGATACTATAAAAAGGGCTCACTCCAGTCAGGCAGAGGAGAGCCAGGGAGCCAGAGGAGAGGAAGTGCGGCTGAAGGACTGGTTAATGAAGACACCCTCAAGTTATTGATAAGGGAGCCCTAAGGTAAGGGTGAAGAAGGGAGAAGCAGGAGAGCTGTGGGGAAGTGGCCCAGGGAAATGTAGCACTCTGGCAGTGAAAGGTTGGCTGCCAACAGCTGCTACCATTAGGGTCCCTGGGCCGGAACCCGGAGTAGAGGGCGGGCCCGGGTTCCCCCCAACCCACCACTACAGGAACACCTCCTGGGAGGGGAAGTCAGGCCCCTGTCAGGACAGGAGGCTAAACTGTTCTAAAACTAGCCCTGGGGACAACAGAGACTGTGGGAATTCTCTCACCAACCTCCTTGCTGGCTTATGATGAAAAGGGCTCAGTAGACTGTAACCCTGGCCCTAGAGAGAGAAGGGCTACATGGAGAGTCACAGAGAGCCACTGAGGCTAGCATATACCGCCTACAAGCACAGGACCCATGGGGACAAGGTCAGAGCTCTGCCACAATACATAAGATTTGACAGTCATTTAATGACGGCTTGTCTATTGCTACATTAACACACTCAGGAATTTTTAGTGCGCATCAGCAGGGTCTACATGGAGCAATTAATGTACAACATTTCAGTGTACTTTAGAAATCAGACCCGTCGTACACATTGCCACATCGCATACACAAGCCCTAAAATAAACAAAGATTAACATCCAGGGCAACTATGGCAAACTACATTCTTATTACTCACATGTCTCAAGGATTGTACAGGTATTAAATTATATACTACACTTCAATGACAAACATTTACTGGATTAAAAACTAGGGTTTTTTTAATACAGATACTATTAAGGTATTTTAAATTTCTCCACAGCTAAAATTCATTTGTGGTGCAAAAGACCAGGTGAAGGCCCTTCATACTGCTTAAAGCCTGGACTGGGGCTGTATGGGGGAGCAGCAGACTGCATGGTTATGAAAAAGGGGTGTGGCTATATATCCACATAGGCTGGAGTGAAGAGCCTGGGGGCAGGCACAGGAATCCTCATCTAACTAGATCACACTGTCTGTAATCACTAAACCAACCTTAACACATATATCATATACTCTTGGGGCGGAAGGTGAATCATCTCAAGCCACTCTCATTTCTGCATGTAGCCCAATTACTTGGTATTTATGAAAGGTTAAAGGGTTTACAAAGCAGTCCACTGAAGCTTGTTCATGTTTTATTTTATAAAAGCACCCACTGTAGTCCGAACACCAAGTAATTTTTTTTAAATAACTTGTTTTCTTATTGACTTCCCCTCCTCTCTCTCACAAACACATACCCCCAAAGTTATTGTTCACTTGAATGTAGCGTTACACTCCTTTATTTAAAAAACAGAACAAGAGTTGCAGGATTTCTTTAACAAGGTACATTGACTCTACCTAGGGATTTTTATTATTTATTTTTATTGAGTTTCATAGCAGAGTTTTAAACGAAAGGCACATTCCAGAATTAGGCCTGGTCTACACTAGGAGGTTATGTCGAATTTAGCAGCGTTAAATCGAATTAACCCTGCACCCGTCCACACCACGAAGCTATTTAGTTCGACAGAGGTCTCTTTAAATCGATTTCTGTACTCCTCCCCAACGAGAGGAGTAGCGCTAAATTCGACATGGCCATGTCGAATTTGGGTAGGTGTGGATGGAATTCGACACTAATCGCTCCGGGAGCTATCCCACAGTGCACCACTCTGTTGTCGCTCTGGACAGCAGTCCGAGCTCGGATGCTCTGACCAGCCACACAGGAAATGCCCCGGGAAAATTAGAATTCCTTTTCCTGTCTGGCCAGTTTGAATCTCACTTCCTGTTTGGACATCGTGGCGAGCTCAGCAGCACTGGCAACGATGCAGAGCTCTCCAGCAGAGGTGACCATGCAATCGCAGAATAGAAAGAGGGCCCCAGCATGGACTGTTCGGGAAGTCTTGGATCTGATCGCTGTGTGGGGCGATGAGTCCGTGCTTTCGGAGCTGCGATAGAAAAAACTGAATGCGAAGATCTACGAGAAGATCTCCAAAGCCATGACGGAGAGAGGATACAGCCGGGATGCAACGCAGTGCCGCGTGAAAATCAAGGACCTGAGACAAGGCTACCAGAAGACCAAAGTGGCAAATGAACGCTCCGGATCCCAGCCCCAGACGTGCCGTTTCTATGAGGCACTGCATTGCATTCTAGGTGCGGCCGCCACCACTACCCCACCACTGACCGTGGACTCTGAGGATGGGGTATTGTCGACGGCCGCTTCCTCGGAGATGTTCGCGGACGGGGAAGATGAGGAAGGAGATGAGGAGGACGAGGCAGTCGACAGCGCTTACAACGCTGATTTCCCCGACAGCCAGGATCTCTTCATCACCCTCACGGAGATCCCCTACCAACCCTCCCAAGGCGTTAACCGTGACCCTGAATCAGGGGAAGGATCAGTCGGTAAATGTTTTAAACATGCAAACATTTATTTTGAACAGAACAGGAATGGAATATTAACAATGGGTTTTTCATGATTACTTTGCCCTAGGCGCTCTACTTTTTAGTCCTTGCCAGTGCAGCTACTGGAAAATTCTGTCAATATGTCCGGGGATAGAGCAGAAATCCTCCTAGGACATCTCCACGAAGCTCTCCTGGAGGTAATTTGAAAGCCTTTGCATTAGGTTCCTGGGGAGAGCGGCCTTATTGTGTCCTCCATGGTAGGAAACTTTTCCGCGCCAGGCTAGCAGCAAGTACTCCGGGATCAGTGCCTCGCACAGCATGGCCGCATACGACCCTGGTTTTTGCTGGCATTCACGCAGCATGCGGGCTTTCTCAGTGTCCGAAATCCTCATCAGAGTGATATCACTCAGGGTGACCTGCTTTAAATTAGGGGAATGTTAGTATTGGGACTGATTGCCTGTTCCTTTACATAACTGTAACCGGCGGTTTACAGCCACACGGTGGAGGCGGGACAGGGGCAGCATACAGGGATCTTTCCCCGGGACAGCCGCGAGGGGACAGGGGCAGAGTTCATGCTGGCCGGATTGCCGGCAGCAGGAACTGGCCAACACTAGGGGCATTGCTTTGAACGTGAAAGGAGGGCACTGCTATAAATTAAGCTTTCAGCAGCCAAAAGTCTACGGCTTACCATGTCCGCCTGCTACCCGAATTCCGCTGTCCTGCCCCGCTTGTGTGATCTGTACTCCAAGACCCCAGGCACTGAATGGGAAGGCAGAAAATTAGACCTTGTCCTGAGTGCGCATGTGATAGGTGCTGTGCCTGGTCTTGTTCACAGAGAAAGACTATGTTCATTGTTCACAAAAATGTATCTTTGTGAGGAATTCACTCCCTTTTTCCCATCCCACAGCTGCAAGTGTCTCCTGACCTACCCCGGCATCCCCCTCCCAGAGGCTGGCGCAGATTACGCGCCGCAAGAGAAGGACACGGGACGAGATGTTCTCCGAACTTATGGGCTGCTCCCGAGCCGAGGCGGCACAGCAGACCCAGTGGAGGGAGAACATGTCGCAATACCAGCGATCACACAGCGAACGGGAGGACAGGTGGCGGCAGGAAGACCAGCAGGCGACTCAAACACTGCTTGGACTAATGAGGGAGCAAACGGACACTCTCCGGCGCCTTGTAGATGTTCTGCAGGACCGGAGGCAGGAGGACAGAGCCCCGCTGCAGTCTCTCTCTAACCACCCTCCCCCGCCACAAAGTCCCATCCCCCCTCACCCAAAGTCCCAAGAAGGAGGGGCGGCAGGGGCTGTGAAAACAGTCACTCCACCCCTGCAGACTGCTCAAGTACCAGACAGCTTTCATTCCCAAAGTTTTGATAAGTCCTTTCCTTCACTCCAAAAGCACCTCACCCAAGCCCCCGTCCCAGTGTCATCCCCTAACTGTCTAGTTGTTAATAAAAAACACGTTTCTGTTAATTACTGTTTCCGTCATGTTCTTTTAGAGGACACTGTGTTTGAAGGGGGGAAAGGGGGTTGGTAATTGGAGAGGACAGTCACCTTTACCAGGGTGCAGACACGGGGGCAGGTTCAGCAGCAGGTCACACACACATTGCAGTCACTAGGCACCCTGGTCAGTCTGGGAGGTGGTTTTCATGTTCTGTGGGGGGGGGCTATGTGAGTTTGTGGCGGGGGAGGGCGGTTACAGATCTTATGCAGCGGTCCTTAGCCTGGATGACAGAGCCACGCAGCAGGGGATCTGTAACCGTCCTCCCCCGCCACAAAGTCACATAGCCCCCACACACAGAGTCCTGAAAAGGAGGGGTGGCAGGCTCCGTTGAAACAACCAGTCCACCACTGCGGACCGCTCTAGGAGCAGGAGCCTGTCATTCCTCGAGTTTAGAAGCGTCCTTTCCATCACTACACCCGCTCCCCACCACAGTCTGCGTCCCAGTTTCAACCCTTTTCCACGAAACCCTTAATAAAGAAAACGGTGTTAATGAACAAAGTTCCATTTATTTTATTTATAAAGGTGTGTTGGAAGGGGGGAAACGGGGTATGTAACTGGAGAGGATAGTCAACATTAAGTGGGTAAAGAAACGGGGCAGGTTCAGCTTCTCTTTAAACAAACTTAATAGTCACAGGTTACCCTGCTCACTGTGGAACCTAGCTTTCAAAGCCTCCCGGATGCACAGCGCATCCCGCTGGGCTCTTCTAATCGCCCGGCTGTCTGGCTGGGCGTAATCAGCAGCCAGGCGATGTGCCTCAACCTCCCACCCCGCCATAAACGTCTCCCCCTTGCTCTCACAGAGATTGTGGAGCATACAGCAAGCTGCAATAACAATGGGGATATTGGTTTCGCTGAGATCACAGCGAGTCAATAAGCTTCTCCATCTCCCCTTGAGACGGCCAAAAGCACACTCCACCACCATTCTGCACTTGCTCAGCCGGTAGTTGAGTTCTTTTTCACTGTCCAGGGCGCCTGTATAGGGCTTCATGAGCCAGGGCATTAGCGGGTAGGCTGGGTCCCCGAGGATCACTATAGGCATCTCCACATCCCCAACAATTATTTTGTGGTCCGGGAAGTAAATACCTTCCTGCAGCCGTCTAAACAGACCAGAGTTCCTGAAAACACGAGCGTCATGGACCTTGCCCGGCCATCCGACGTTGATGTTGGTAAAACGTCCTCGATGGTCCGCCAGTGCTTGCAGCACCATTGAAAAGTAGCCCTTTCTGTTAATGTACTGGCTGGCCTGGTGCTCCGGTCCCAGGATAGGGATGTGAGTTCCATCTATAGCCCCACCGCAGTTTGGGAATCCCATCGCGGCGAAGCCATCTATGATGACCTGCACGTTTCCCAGGGTCACTACCTTTGAGAGCAGTAGCTCAACGATTGCGTTGGCTACTTGCATCACAGCAACCCCCACGGTAGATTTGCCCACACCAAAGTGGTTCGCGACTGACCGGTACCTGTCTGGCGTTGCAAGCTTCCAGAGGGCTATGGCCACTCGCTTCTGGACAGTCAGGGCTGCTCGCATCCGGGTGTCCTTGCGCTTCAGGGCAGGGGACAGCAACTCACAAAGTTCAAGGAAAGTTCCCTTATGCATGCGAAAGTTTCGCAGCCACTGTGATTCATCCCAGACCTGCAGCACTATGCGGTCCCACCAGTCCGTGCTTGTTTCCCGGGCCCAGAAATCGCCGTTCCACAGCATCAACATGACCCATTGCCACCATGATATCCATGGCGCGGGGTCCCGTGCTTTGCGAGAGGTCTGTGCCACTCTCAGACTTAATGTCCTCACCGCGCTGCCGTAGCCGCCTCCACCCAATTGCTCAGCATCTGCCTCTGAAAAAGGTGGATGATAAGGTGCGAGGTGTTGACAACGGCCATAACTGCAGCGATGGTCGCAGCGGGCTCCATGCTCGCAGTGCTGTGGCATCCACGCTGTCACTCACCAGAAAAGTGCACGAACTGATTGCCCGCCGGCGCTTTCAGGGAGGGAGGGCGGGAGTGACGGTTGAATGACGACAGTTACCCAAAATCACCCTCGACACATTTTTTTCCCCAGCAGGCATTGGGGGCTCAACCCAGAATTCCAATGGGCAGCGGGGACTGTGGGAACTGTGGGATAGCTGCCCACAGTGCACCGCTTCCAATGTCGACGCTTGCCCCGTTAGTGTGGGCTCACAAAGTCGAATTACTGTTCTTAGTGTGGATACACACGTTCGACTTTGTAATATCGGTTCCACTAATTAGATTTAAGTAAAATCGAACTACTCTCGTAGTGTAGACATACCCTTAGTGTTTAGGGCTTGAACTTTCAAAGGAGACTGAGGGAGTTAAGTCCCCAGATATCACTGAAGTAAAGTGCCTTTAAAAATCCCAGGCTAAAATCATAAACTCTATCATTCTCTTGCCCTAACATAGAGCAACATATTAAAAAAGCACAGAGGTAAAATTAAGAATCCGTATAATATTATAGTTCTCAGTACCTTAACCACTTGAAACTTAGTATAGTATTACAAAAATAGTGATACCAAGAATCACAGTTACCAACCTAATTACACCTCTGACCCCTCCAGGTTTCTTTGAAAGCACCCTCCCCGCCTTCTGGTCTCAGGTCATCATCTAGCTCTGGGTGGAATTCTCCCCACTCTCAGACCAGGGTCTAGATCAGTGGTCCCCAAACTTTCTCTGTCACGCTTCCCCTTACCCGTAACAGAATATGTCTCTCTCTCCTCCCGCCCTCCCTGCCCAGGAGTCAGGACTGGGAACAGGGCCAGGAGTGGGCCATGGTCAGAGCCTGGGGCTGGGACCTCGGGGGCCCGGAGCTGCAGCTGGGGCCAGAGCCGGGCCAACGCTGGGGTCAAGAGCTGAGGTGAAGGCCCGGGGCCAGGAGCCGAGGCTGTGGCAGGAGCTGCAGCTGGGGCTGGAAGCAGGGCGGACCTGGGGGCAGAACAGGGCTGGGTAGTGCTCCCTCCCCACCCCCCATGGGAGCTAGCCAGGGCCCCGCCATACCCACCCTAACATTCCTCCATGTCTCCCTACGGGGGCGCATCCCACAATTTGGGGACCACTGTTCTAGGTAGTAGACTCCTGGTACTAATCTGTAATTTCCTTAGCAAGCCTAACAAGCAGATACCCTGAAATTCTTGTCAGTGGTTTATACAGTGATCAGGCAGCCTCCTTAAAGTACAGTATTTGTTTAGAACAAAAACAGTTCAGAAAAAAAGAAATCTTAAAACAATAAAACATATCTAGCTTTCCCCTAAGGCAGAGGTGGGCAAACTACAGCCTGCGGGCCACATCCGGCCCACAGAACGCTCCTGCCCGGCCCTTGAGCTCCTGGCCCGGGAGGCTCACCCCCGGCCCCTCCCCTGCTGTTCCCCCTCCCCGGCAGCCTCAGCTCACTGCGCCGCCGGCGCAATGCTCTGGGTGGCAGGGCTGCAAGCTCCTGGGGCAGTGCAGCTGCAGATGGGGGAGGGAAACCAGATGTCCCGATTTTATAGGAACAGTCCCGATTTTGGGGTCTTTTTCTTATATAGGCTCCTATTACCCCCCACCCCCGTCCCGATTTTTAACATTTGCTGTCTGGTCACCCTAGCTGCAGAGCCCAGCCTGAACCGGTGCTCTGGGCGACGTGGTTGTAGTGCCGCCAGCCACCGGTGCTCCAGGCAGCGTGGTAAGGAGGCAGGAAGCGGGGGGAGGGGGGGGAGGGTGGATAGAGGGCAGGGGAGTTTGGGGGGGTGGTTAGGAGGCGGGGGTGTGGATAGGGGTCAGGGCAGTCAGAGAGCAGGAAACAGGGGGGTTGAATGGGGGCAGGGGTCCCAGGGGCAGTCAAGGGATGGGGGGGTTGGATGGGGCAGGGGTCCCAGGGGGGCCATCAGGGGGCGAGAAGCGGGGCCGGGGGGGAGAGAGGGAGAGACCGGGCCATACCTGGCTGTTTGGGGAGGGACAGCCTCCCCTAACCAGCCCTCCATACAATTTCAGAAACCCAATGCACCCCTCAGGTCAAAAAGTTTGCCCGCCCCTGCCCTAAGGGTTACCAATTCCTGGATCCGGAAAGGCCTAATTGCTTTAGACTCCCTCCGCAGTGTCTCTCACTTTCTCTCTCACTCTGGCAGCATATCTCCCTAGACAGCTTCTGGCAAATGCCACCCTCCCTGCTCTGTGAAGGGCTTTATAAGTGTTTTCTTTTGATTTCCAAGCTCCTAGGTTTGGCAAACAAGGCATGCATCTTGATGGAGACTGGCACCTTGAAGCTAACAGTTTGCCCCATTGTTTTTCAAGTGTGTGCTGGGGCGTCCTTATCTAGACCCCTTGCGTTCCTTTCCTCTTCCCCCAGACCCCTGTTAAGACAGATCAATACATTCATATAGGAAATTCCAATAATCCACCAGTTATACAGTAATTGTACCTCACTGACCAGGTCACATACAATGTTCACAAAATTATCAGAATTCATACATTAATACATAGAGTGACGGATGTGGAATTGCTAAGTATGAAATTCCAATGCTTTAAGTTCAAAAGAATGAAACTAGCCCGTTTGTCTTCAAAGTTGCAGGTCAGTCACGAGAGAGTCAGGACTACCTTTTAACAATAGTTGTTAATGCAATGAAGAGATCCCACAGTAAATTAAATTTTTCTAATCTGCCCTCCCAAGCTGTAGGTAGTTTTATGTACAGGAAGTATCTGTTGCAAATCTCTGATCCAGTCCTTGCGAGAGGGTGGGTGATCTGACTCCCACTAACTAGTGATGTCTTTTGGCTAAATGTGTAAATTTCATGTTGTATTTATTCAGTGTAACACCATTCATTTTGTGCAAAAATAAACTTAGAACAAATGGGATCACTGTGGTTTATTCTGGATCCATGATCTGCTACTTTTCCCTTAAAAATGATACTGACACATATCCATATGCAAGTTTCATCTCTCCCTGTCAGGTTGGTGGACCTGCAGAATGAAACGCTGTTCCTTTCCAGCCTGTGAACTTTCAGGAAAAAAATCCTGAACTCTTGTACCAAGAACTCTTTCTTTTTTAAAAAGCATGACAGTAGTACTATGACTTTCCAGTTCATCTCACTTTGGTGCAAGACCTTCTGCGTAACAGTTGAAACAGTTGTGGCGATTACCTGATAGCTAGTTTAGGCTAAGTAGTAATGCTTTCAGCAAAGGACTAGGAACCAGGATACCACCATGAACTACTGATTTTTGTACAAGTCAAAACCTTGTGTCTCAGACCAACCTAGCTGAGAAAGCTGAGGTTTAAAAAAAAAAAAAAAAAAAAAAAAAAGTTAATTAGAAAACAAAAAAAACAGACAGGCAGCATGGAAACAAGTGAGTATTTGACAGATATAACCCATTCATCTACTGATGAATATCATGTCTAGATCTTGTTTCATAGCTACCTTTGGATGTCATGGGGGTTTTGATTTGGGCTCCCAGTATTGAGCTTGGTATGCAGAAGCTCAGAAACAGTTTTGTCTTGGGAGACAAGTAAGGTTTTTCAAATAGATCACAATTTTAAAAGTTTTCTAAAAGAACAGTCACTGGTAATTTCATACTGATTTTGAAAATCCATCCTTCCTAAAAAGTTATTTCAGGATATATATATATATATATATATATATATATATATATATATATACACACACTGAAGCCTTTCTGCAGTGACTGCAGAACTTTTGAATGCAGGCCACTTTCCAGAAACTTTGTGTAGAGCTTTCCCCAGCCCCGAAGAACAGCAACTCTAAAGTGACAGCTGCTTTGACAGTAGAGAAGCAAGTGGCAAATCACTCTGTGGAAGCTTACACCACCAGACTGGTACTGGTCAATGGGAAATCAATTCAGAGTTGGTAAATCCACAGTGGGAGCTGTTGTGATCCAAGTATGCAGGACCATTAATCGACTTCTGCTTAAAAGGGTAGCAACTTTGGGCAACGTGCAGGACAGTGGATGGTTTTGCCACAATGGGGTTCCCTAACTGTGCTGGGGCAATAGAAGGCATGTAATATCCCTATCTTGGCACCAGACCACCTGGCAAAAGAGTACGTAAACCACAAGGGATACTTTTCAGTGGTTTTGCAAGTGCTGGTGGATCACAGGGGGAGTTTCAACGACATCACCATGGAATAGCCAGGAAAGGTGCATGACGTGCATCTTTAGAACACCTGTTCAGAAAGTGGCAATCATGGACTTTCTTTCCAGATCGCAAAATAACTATTGATGTTGAAAAGCCAGTAGTGATCCTGGGAAACCCAGCCTACCCCTTGCTCCCATGGCTCATGAAGCCGTACACCGGCCACCTGGACAGCAGTAAGGAGCGATTCAACAACAGGCTGAGCAAGTGCTTTGGATGTTTAATCACCATTCTGCATTTTCTAAGAGTCACTGGCAGAGTTTGCTTACTAGGTTAGACCTCAGTGAAAGTAATATTCCCATTGTTATCTGTGAGGCAAAGGGAGAGAAGTTTCTGCAAGGGTGGGGTGTGGAGGCAGATTGGCTGCTCAAAATTAGCTGCCAACCTGATACCAGGGCAATAAGAAGAGCCCAGCAAGGAGCTCTGCATCTCTGGGAGAAAATGAAAACCTGTTTCAGTAATGAGCCACAGTAATGTGCACCGGTGATCTGCCTTCCCATACAATCCCTTCCATTGCATCAGTTTCCCTGTACTTCCCCCTAAGTCCCATGATTGGAATAAAGAGCATTTCATTCTCAAAACATTTACTTCTATTGCACATGCACGCACACACGCACACACAAACTGAAAACAGGAAAATAATTTAATCTTGGGCAAACAGTGTAATAAAATTAGGAGGGGAGAAACCAAGTCAGCTTGCCTGTGAAAGTACAGTAGTCTTTACCATCAAACATCATTGAATGGCTGCCCTTTGTTCTTGGTATCCTCCCACAGTACTGAGTGGAAGGAACACTGAATGCTCCCCCCAGAACATTTGGGGGAGTGGGATTGAGAACAGGGCGATGCTTGCAGGCAGTTCTGCAGGGGCTGCAGACAGAGTCTAGCCTCAAGCTACTTTCCTTAAAGCTCAGCCAGATGCCTCAATGTTTAATTGGTCCTTCATAATCCACAGCATCTCATCCTGCGTGGCATGCTCATGCTCCCGGGATGCTCTCCACGTCCAGTTTTCAGACAATGAAATCCTCCAGGCTCTTAACTCTGTCTCACCTGTCCCAGAGGCATTCATTATCTCGCTGAACATGTCATCACATGTCCTCTTTTTCCACCTTCTAATCTGCAAAAGCCTATCCACAAGTGTGGAGGATGCACTAAAGGCCAAGCTGGCCGCCGTAAGGCATGCAAAGCACAAGTCTAGTGCAAGGTTGCTAGTCATTTAAAAAAAAATAATAAAAAATAAAACCACACCGCACTCATTACATTGAAGTGCAAGCCGAACATATGCAGAATCCCTAGCTATTCAGTGAACAGGTTTGCTGTTCCAGCCATTGTGACTATGGCCCCACGACATGGGTGACAGACCTTGTGCTGAACCTTGTAGTCCTGACACGGGTTTGCTACAGGTGGACAATGCTCCCTCCGCCTAGCAACATGGACGTTGCTATGAGACCAGGGACCAGCGTTAAGCCTCCCAAGCTGCTGTCTTTGTCAGAGCAGCTCCGGGAGGATTGCGGCCACAAGAGAACACAGGAAGCCCACCCCCTACCCCCTTAATGCTCCTGGTAGTAGTCACCCTGGACTTGCAGAATCTGAGGTCAATGCTGATCCCTGCCAACCAAATCACCAGCATGTTAGGGAACGCATGGTTGAGGATCCTGAAACTCACCATGGGCAGTGGATCACATGCTCTATTGTTTGCAGTACGAGCACTTGTAATGAAAGCTTCCTCCATTTCCCCTAGGTGACCCGATGTGATATTGACCTCCTGAGGGTAACAGAGGCAGCAAGGGAGTAGATGCTGCATGCCTCTGTGTACAGACCTGGTCTTTATGCTGCTATGCTGTGTAAACGCAATGATTCCAGCAGAGTTAATACTGGAGTAGCATGGGAAAGTGTCCTACCGTGGTGGAAGAAAAAAGGCAGCCCTCCCCAGAAACTTTCTGCAAAGGATTGCAGAGTACCTCCATGAAAATTTCTGAGAGATCTCCAAGGATGATTCCATGGCCATCCCTGTGCAGATAAACAATCTTTTCCAGGGGGCACCCTATACATAGTTGGAGCAGCCACTGCGAAGCAGATACCCACTGCACCTCACTTATTCTTCAGATTAAAAACAAAATATAAATGCACATAATCCCTACAGTTTAATCATAGAATCATAGAATATCAGTGTTGGAAGGGACCTCAGGAGGTCATCTAGTCCAACCCCCTGCTCAAAGCAGGACCAATTCCCAATTAAATCATCCCAGCCAGGGCTTTGTCAAGCCTGACCTTAAAAATCTCTAAGGAAGGAGATTCCACCACCTCCCTAGGTAACCCATTCCAGTGCTTCACCACCCTCCTAGTGAAAAAGTTTTTCCTAATATCCAACCTAGACCTCCCCCACTGCAACTTGAGACCATTGCTCCTTGTTCTGTCATCTGCCACCACTGAGAACAGCCGAGCTCCATCCTCTTTAGAACCCCCCCTTCAGGTAGTTGAAAGCAGCTATCAAATCCCCCCTCATTCTTCTCTTCTGGAGACTAAACAATCCCAGTTCCCTCAGCCTCTCCTCATAAGTCATGTGCTCCAGACCCCTAATCATTTTTGTTGCCCTCCGCTGGACTCTTTCCAATTTTTCCACATCCTTCTTGTAGTGTGGGGCCCAAAACTGGACACAGTACTCCAGATGAGGCCTCACCAACGTCGAATAAAGGGCAACGATCATGTTCTTCGATCTGCTGGCAATGCCCCCACTTATACAGCCCAAAATGCCGTTAGCCTTCTTGGCAACAAGAGCACACTGTTGACTCATATCCAGCTGCTCGTCCACTGACCCCTAGGTCCTTTTCTGCAGAACTGCTACCTAGCCATTCGGTCCCTAGTCTGTAGCAGTGCATAGGATTCTTCCGTCCTAAGTGCAGGACTCTGCACTTGTCCTTGTTGAACCTCATCAGGTTTTTTCTGGCCCAATCCTCTAATTTGTCCAGGTCTCTCTGTATCCGATCCCTACCCTCTAGTGTATCTACCACGCCTCCCAGTTTAGTGTCATCTGCAAACTTGCTGAGAGTGCAGTCCACACCATCCTCCAGATCATTAATAAAGATATTAAACTAAACCGGCCCCAGGACCGCCCCTTGGGGCACTTCGCTTGAAACCGGCTGCCAACTAGACATGGAGCCATTGATCACTACCCGTTGAGCCCGACGATCTAGCCAGCTTTCTATCCACCTTACAGTCCATTCATCCAGCCCATACTTCTTTAACTTGGCAGCAAGAATACTGTGGGAGACCGTATCAAAAGCATTGCTAAAGTCAAGGAATAACACATCCACTGCTTTCCCCTCATTCACAGAGCCAGTTATCTCATCATAGAAGGCAATTAGGTTAGTCAGGCACGACTTCCCCTTGGTGAATCCATGCTGACTGTTCCTGATCACTTTCCTCTCCTCTAAGTGTTTCATAATTGATTCCTTGAGGACCTGCTCCATGATTTTTCCAGGGACTGAGGTGAGGCTGACTGGCCTGTAGCTCCCCGGATCCTCCTCCTTCCCTTTTTTAAAGATGGGCACTACATTAGCCTTTTTCCAGTCATCCGGGACCTCCCCCGATCACCATGAGTTTTCAAAAATAATGGCCAATGGCTCTGCAATCTCATCCGCCAACTCCTTTAGCACCCTCAGATGCAGCGCATGGACTTGTGCACGTCCAGTTTTTCTAAATAGTCCTGAACCACTTCTTTCTCCACAGAGGGCTGGTCACCTTCTCCCCATACTGTGCTGCCCAGTGCAGCAGTCTGGGAGCTGACCTTGTTCGTGAAGACAGAGGCAAAAAAAATCATTGAGTACATTAGCTTTTTCCACATCCTTGGTCACTAGGTTGCCTCCCTCATTCAGTAAGGGGCCCACACTTTCCTTGATTTTCTTCTTGTTACTAACATACCTGAAGAAACCCTTCTTGTTACTCTTAACATCTCTTGCTAGCTGCAACTCCAAGTGTGATTTGGCCTTCCTGATTTCACTCCTGCATGCCTGAGCAATATTTTTATATTCCTCCCTGGTCATTTGTCCAATCTTCCACTTCTTGTAAGCTTCTTTTTTGCATTTAAGTTCAGCAAGGATTTCACTGTTTAGCCAAGCTGGTCGCCTGCCATATTTACTATTCTTTCTACACATCGGGATGGTTTGTTCCTGCAACCGCAATAAGGATTCTTTAAAATACAGCCAGCTCTCCTGGACCCCTTTGCCCTTCATGTTATTCTCCCAGGGGATCCTGCCCATCTGTTCCCTGAGGGAGTCAAAGTCTGCTTTTCTGAAATTGAAATTGCATACTCAGAGGTGCCTTCCCCAGAATCATGCTCGGCCACCACGCTGTACTGTGACCTGCTGAAGTCCGGGATTAAAAATAGCTCCTGGCTCTTGGGGAGACTAGATCCACCGCTCGCCTGTCCCCCATTCTCCTCCTCCAGAATGTCCTCGTCGTTGCCTGAGGTGGCCTGGGACTCAGACTCCTGGGATGTATCCATGCTGCATTTGGGGGCAGTGGTGGGATCGCTCTTGAGAATCGCATGCAGCTCATTGTAGAAGCGGCAGGTCTGTGGTACAGAACCAGACTGACTGTTAGCCTCACTTGTCTTCTGGTACTGTTGCTGATGTTTTATTTTCACACTGCACTACTGCATGTCCCTGCTGTAGCCCTTCTCCTCCATGCCCTGCTCAATCTTTTCGTAGATGTCTACATTTCTTCTGCTGGATCGGAGTTGTGTCTGCACAGATTCTTCTCCCCCAAGGCCAATAAGGTCCACCACCTCTTGCATACTCTAGGATGGAGCACATTTGGGGTGTTGAGTTGCCAGGATCAGGTGGGCTGGGGGGGAAGAATCAAGAAAGTTGCTAAAATGCGTACTTATCTAAAGGGGGGAAAAGATAAGTAGGCCTATATTGCTTATAGGAGACTAAACCATGGGTATTGTTTTATTTCAGAATTGCAAGGTTTTCATTTTGTACTGAGTGTACCTTTATGTCTGAAAAATATATTTTAAAGTTGAATCACGTGATTCAACTTTAAAAACCTTTTTCCAGTTGTTCCCACTTCACACCCAAAAAAATCCAATATTTTTCAGTTGGACAAGAAAGTTTCACAGGTAACCCTAGGTGGAAGCAAAATGCTCAACCAACTGGAGTCAGAAATACAACTTGGAATTTAAACAGATGTTTAAGCAGAGAAGATGTGAAGTGGCATTCTGTCTGTCTAACCTGTTGGAGACATTGAAGGAATCTCCTGGATTGTTCACAGGTATCAACCCATCTGAAGAAGCCACCAAACCATGCCATAGATACCTGAACAAGTCTCCAAAACATAAATGGACAAAATTGAGAGGGGTGAGAAAAAAGCGAAATAGCAAGCAGGAACAAAACGTAAGTAGTGAAGAGGAAGGAAGGATGGATCATGATTAAAGCTGAGAGATTTGGTTCCTATTCCCAGATCTGCCACAGACTGACAGACTTTGGACAGAGTATCAGTGCACGTTTGCTAATCTGTTCAGACCAGTAACTCTTACCTACCTACCTCACCAGAGCTGCAGTGCTTTGAGATCCACAAACAGAACTTTTTAAACAGTTACACACAAATTCTGATCAGTTTCTCAACCTGTATTATGAGCTGTAAAAGAATTTTAAAAGATAAAGGACTTTTAAAAGTTAAAGGGACAGTGTGAGGCAAAAAGTTCCCATAAAGCCACAGATGTTTACAATTCCCAGTTAAAACTGGAAGCTTTAAACATTTAACTTATTTTGCTGATTATGCTCTTTATATTTTTTGTATTCCCCCTGAGCTTGGATGAAAAGACTAGTAAATTTCACTTTTGGGTGCTCATGTGAAATAAAATGCTGCTGCAGTATTTAGAATGTAAATATTTAATTCACTATTTTTAAATAGTTTAGGTTTTGTAAGTTTGTTTCCAAAAGCTAGATCTGGGGGACTTAAGTTACCTGAAAGCATTCCCTTAACTTGTGTTTATAGAATCATAGAATATCAGGGTTAGAAGGGACCTCAGGAGGTCATCTAGTCCAACCCCCTGCACAAAGCACGACCAATTCCCAACTAAATCATCCCAGCCAGGGCTTTGTCAAGCCTGACCTTAAAAATCTCTAAGGAAGGAGATTCCACCACCTCCCTAGGTAACCCATTCCAGTGCTTCACCACCCTCCTAGTGAAAAAGTTTTTCCTAATATCCAACTTAAACCTCCCCCACTGCAACTTGAGACCATTACTCCTTGTTCTGTCTTCTGGTACCACTGAAAACAGTCTAGATCCATCCTCTTTGGAACCCCCTTTCAGGTAGTTGAAAGTAGCTATCAAATCCCCCCTCACTCTTCTCTTCTGCAGACTAAACAATCCCAGTTCCCTCAGCCTCTCCTCATAAGTCATGTGCTCCAGGCCCCTAATCATTTTCAGTGCCCTCCGCTGGACTCTTTCCAATTTTTCCACATCTTTTTTGTAGTGTGGGGCCCAAAACTGGACACGGTACTCCAGATGAGGCCTCACCAATGTTGAATAGAGGGGAATGATCACGTCTCTCGATCTGCTGGCAATGCCCCTACTTATTCAACCCAAAATGCCGTTAGCCTTCTTGGCAACAAGGACACACTGTCGACTAATATCTAGCTTCTCGTCCACTGTAACCCCTAGGTCCTTTTCTGCAGAACTGCTGCCTAGCCACTCGGTCCCTACTCTGTAGCAGTGCATGGGATTCTTCTGTCCTAAGTGCAGGACTCTGTGTTTGTCCTTGTTGAACCTCATCAGGTTTCTTTTGGCCCAATCCTCTAAGTTGTCTAGGTCCCTCTGTATCCTATCCCTACCCTCCAGCGAATCTACCACTCCTCCCAGTTTAGTGTCATCTGCAAACTTGCTAAGAGTTCAGTCCACGCCATCCTCCAGATCATTAGTGAAGATATTGAACAAAACCAGCCCCAGGACTGACCCTTGGGGCACTCCACTTGATAGTGGCTGCCAACTAGACATGGAGCCATTGATCACTACCCATTGAGCTCGACAATCTAGCCAGCTTTCTATCCACCTTATAGTCCATTCATCCAGCCCACACTACTTTAACTTGCCGGCAAGAATACTGTGGGAGACCGTATCAAAAGCTTTGCTAAAGTCAAGGAATAACATCCACTGCTTTCCCTTCATCCACAGACTCAGTTATCTCCTCATAGACAGGGCCGCCCAGAGGATTCAGGGGGCCTGGGGCAAAGTGGGGGAGCGGACATACTGACCAGACGGTGCTCCGAGTCTGCGGCGGCGGGACCTTCAGTCGCTCCGCGTCTTCGGCAGCACTGAAGGACCCGCCGCCGAAATGCCGCAGAAGGCCCGGAGCGACTGAAGGGCCCCCCACCACCGAAATGCCGCCAAAGACCCGGACCGCCACCGGGTAAGTAAAAAGGCACCTCTGGCCAGGAAAGGGATTCTCGGCCAGGGCTCGCGGGGCCCGGGGCAAATTACCCACTTGCCCCCCCCCCCCCGGACGGCCCTGCTAATAGAAGGCAATTCCTGTTCCTGGTGTGAAGCCTCGGTCTACCATACACTTTGTTCTTGAAGTTGACTCTTCCTATTTGTTGGACTGGGTTACGACATTCTTGCTAAACATGCTTTTGTATTAATTTTAAAGTGTTTTATAGCTACTGTATGTTCTTGCTTTTATATCTGTTTCAATTCTGAAGACATACCTTTTGCAAAGCCAGTCCAAATAGAAGCTGAGTATTAACAGCAATGTTTTTTCTGATGCAGCCAACCTTTTCTGTGGAAGATATTTACTGGAAAAAGCCTACCAGCATCCAAGTTACATATATTTAAAAAAAAAAAAAAAAAAAAAATCACATGTAAAGAGCTAGGTTTGAAAAAAGAGACACTCACCAGTAGTCAGAGGGAAACATTCCATACTGGGTGCTAAACTATCAGTTCCCAGGGGGGAGGGATAGCTCAGTGGCTTGAGCATTGGCCTGCTAAACCCAGGGTTGAGTGTTCAACCCTTGAGGGGGCCATTTAGGGAACTGGGACAAAAAACTGTCTGGGGATTGGTCCTGCTTTGAGCAGGGGGTTGGGACTAGATGACCTCCTGAGGTCCATTCCAACCCTAATATTATATGATTTTAATGAATTAAGACTTAAAAAACAAAATTAAGCTTAGGTTTCCATCTCTTTTGGTTATAAAAGCCTTCCAAATGTGAACTAAATGTAGAGTGCACCTGCCCTATCCAGTCTTTCAGGTCTACCGCTGGCTACCATCAGAGGGTTTTTTTGTTGGTGGTTTTTAAAACCTTGAAGATGATTATGGCAATAGTAATAAGAGGAAAAGACTGGGATTTAGTTATATTTTGACTGACCTTAGAACTAACCAATCCATTTTCACTGTTGCCTACAAAAAATGAAGACAGGCGATAAGACAGACTTAAAAACCAGACAGGATCTCTTTTCACAGCATTATACTGGACAACACAGCAAAACTCCTTAGAGACTGAGGAAATCTGAAGAAGAGCAGTATGATAGGAAGGCAGCGGCTTGGCATGACATTTCTACTGCATGCTCTCTCTCTTACAAAATAGGACTAACAGTAGCAGAACTGTTACTATAAACACCAGAAGAAAAAGAAACTGTGTCAAGAGTCCCACAAGACTGACTCAGACCAGATTTTCTTAGGCCTGGTGACTTTCCCCACTGCTTAAGGAAACAAGTTTGGATTATCAACACTTTGCATTCATTGCCTATGCTCTGTAGCATGTTTCTGAACAGAGGCCAAAAAGCATACTCAAGTCCCTTCCAGATATCAAGGTAACAGTGTGATAGCCTTATCTCTTAGCAGGCCAAATCTATAAATACTGTACTGCTAAATGGCCTCAAACAGAATAAAAAATAATTTATACAGAAACCATTAGCATAGAGATTCACGGCTCTTAAGGTCTCCAGGTCCTATTCATAACAGAATAGATAGGGCAGGGTAACCATATTTTGGTACCTTATTATGTCCAGATATTAGATGGTTATCCTTAGTTGTGGGACGGCGGTTCACCTCACACTGCAAGAGTGTGAATGCAATCACAAAAGTCCCTGCATGTTGTCCATCAATAAACATTCACTTATACTGTTAATATAGGGTCTCTGGACAAGAAGTTTTACTCTTCATTTGTGTAAGCAGTAACTAAAAAATGCAAGCACAGCTTGTCCATTTCACATTTAACATTCTGACAAATAGACAAAATGTTCAGATAGCATATTTTCAATAAGAATGACAGACATCTAAACATTACATTTTACTAAAGTAAGCCTCAAAAGAATGGTTTCAAGTGACCAGTAAAAATAATATAAATGAGCACACTACTGTCCCAAACTTTCAACTCAAGGATATTTTTACTAGGCTGTTATATAAAATGTAGCCCAGCCTCTAAAGTGGAGCTGGAAAAATAGTGAAAAAGTTTATACATGAGCTGGTTAGTTACTCCTGAATTGCAATTCCATCTGAACATTTAATACTAGTGTCAATTTTGCCCCACATGAACAAACATTCAAGCAACCATCTTTTGTTTACATTAATGTTTTGGAAAGGGCTTTATTTTGTGAGCTTTCACGCTAGAAACTTGCCCAGACACCCATACTCCTCCTCACCCTCCCAGAATGTGACAAGAAAAAATGAATTCAAAGTCAACTGCTGAGCCAATACACCTAGCTCTTGTGTAAGGAGGGACAGGAACAGATTTTAGATATTAAAATTTTAGGCCTGCTTGCTTTCATGAATCTCAAAGTGCTCCACACACTCTTCGTCCACCTACTGTCTGATCAGCCAGCCAGCTCTGGCTTCTCTTCAACTAAAAAAAGAGAAGCTTCCTATCTTATATAAGGCAGTCATATCTGGTGATCCACAATGCCATCATAGTATTCACCATGATTAGTGTGTTGGTACCTCTGCACACAGAATCTCATTGCTCAGCACATTAGCAACTGAGGTTCCTGAAGTCTTCTCTAGGGTGACAATGGTTTCTGGACTACACGGACATACGTCCTCAGACTTTCATCCACCACAGTGAGGTTTTCAAAGGCTTGATGGGGCAAAATTATTTCGTGTTACATGAGCCAAGGGCAGGAAGCACTTGACAGTCTGAAGGAGAGCTGAGCCCAAATAGCTGGGGAAAGGAGATTCTAGGTTTTTACTGTGGATCATTGTTGGAAGCATAGCTGATGAATTGTTGACAGTATCTTGAGACATCTCTCCAAGATGAGCATCCTATGCAACCTAATGCCTGATAACTAGGGTGCTAAATTATTTGAAAACATGTAAGGTAACTTGAAAACTGATCAAGAATCCATAGTCCGGGTGGGGGGGGGAGGGGAAGATAGCAACTTCTTTGATTGTGCACCCCATTAGTAAAAAAATTTTTACTAAAAATACCTGTGTGACTAAATCGTAGCCTTAATCATGACTAGTAAATGTAGTTCTCAGACTAGTAGGCATCAGGTAAATTTTTGAAGATGACTGAGTACTAAATGAGAATAGCTACAACCCGAGGAAGGACGCAAGACCATTATTCAGTTTTGAGTGAAAGCTCTCAGATGATCCCATCCCAAGTATCATACCCAAGCAATTAGGGAGGAGCACAGACTAAGTTTTGCAAGATATACCAGCAGCTTATTAAAAAACTATCCTGAAACAAAGTGAGAAATATGCTTCCATTGTCCTCATATGGCAGCATTAGCCAACCTTGTCAAAAAAGTAAGTGATTAGGCTTTTTGGGCCCCCCCTCAGGCCATGACTCCAAATGTGTACATACTAAAGTATACTCATTTACTATGGAGGTTTCAGTGCAATTCAGACTAACCATGCAATGAATCCCAATCTCTTCTATTTCAAAAAGGAGATGTTAGTAGTAGTTACAACTCTTTGCAAAACTCGCACTCTCAAAAGATCTGAAATACTTTTCCCCATGACTATGTTTGTCAACTCGCACTTTGTGCTGCCTTTCTAAATCCCCAGACAACTGATATAAGTGTACCCATCCCTAAAGAGCATGCATCTTTACCTTTAGACTTTATTTCACATGACGACAAGAATATTACCAGGAAGTAAAACCTTTATCATTCAGAAACAACATGTATTCATTTGGATTCAGAGCTGTTTAGACACCAAAATCACTGTGGTTAGTGGCTATGACACCAGAGGACAAGTGCCTTCACATGAGTTGTCCAAAAGGCAGATAACACACCATGCAGCTCAAAATCCACACCATACAGCTCAAAATCAAGAGAGACTTAACTCTACTAGGCTATTTAGTTCCTTATCTGGCTCTTATGAGAGCAGTTTTCACATGAGCACGTGAAGCAAAACGCATTTGGAATGCTGTTAGACACATTTACATGTCAAAACAAGTTGCTTTTTGTTCAGATTTGCTGCTAACTTACCAGCATTTTGGGACAGCTGAATGTTATAAGTGAACTGACCTGCTAATTATGTATTCTTTGCTGTCCCATCAACTTCTGCAGCTGATGCATTTTGCCACCTACTTCACTTTGTATATTTCTAGTATTTTCAGTCCCATGCAAATAATTTGTTCTACATGACTACTCTAGTTTTAGGTCTCGACGCTCAATCTGCACCATTTTAATTATACCAGTATAGTGCAACACAATCACCCTCCCAGTGTGGATGCAGTTATATCATTTTAAAAAGGTGCTTTATACCAGTATAGCTATTACTGTACAAAAAAGGGGAACACACTACAATGGTATACGGTATCTTTACACCAGTATAACTGCACACTAAGGACTGTAGTTATATTGCCCTTTTTTTATATAAAACAAAAACACCAATAGAAATAGTTGCATCGGTACAAAATTGGTGTGTAGACGACATCTTGGCAGTGTCAGAATTCTACACGACTCAGCTAGTCTCCTTTAATCATAGCCAAGTACTTGTGAGATGAGAAAGGTCCTATTTCTCTATAAAGCTGTAAATTTAGAGACAAAGATAGGACAACATGATTGCCACATAAGTGACAATTCTCCCAAGGTTTACATTTGTCAGAAAGGCAAACAAGCAATAAGCTGGTGGAAGAACACTACTATTATGCCCACCAATACAGGAACTTCCATCTGTACATCAACAACAATACATATTAAACCAAGAGACACAAAAAGAGTGTAAAACCCACATTGAAAACGAAGTGCAGAAAACACTAGAGTCTGTGCCAGAAAATCATGCTGTCATTAAAGATGTAGAAAAATGAAGGATAAACAGGCTGAGCAGAGTCAAAAGTCTTCAGCAAAACAAGTTTTCTAGTTGTAGAATATGTACTATTTAAAGAGAAGATTCAGGAGTTTAACAGTAAAAAGTTTTATTCAGTTTAAAATATCAACTTAGGCATTTCCTTAATGCAAGGCTCAGAGAGGAGAAAGACAGCAACATAATGAACCAAGCTAACAGGAGTTTCAGGATCAGCTTGCTACTACAAATAGCATTATGACAAAGTAAGCAAAGCTCCGAGTTTTGGAATGGTGCCTTTCCAAAGGGGGTGAATGGATGGAAGTAACCCCAGCTCATGACCAATGCATGGACTGCAGAGAACAGTTCTCTATTGTAAGCCTTCCCAACTGCTCATACAAAAATTGCCTGGACAATAATGCAAACAATGGAGGGCGCTCAGAATGGCAGAGTGGTTGAAAGCTAAACAACTCCTCTTAAACTGCCCTGTAATGAAACATTGGTTGGAAAGGCAAGAGATTCTCCAGTTGGCATAGCGAGCAAGGTACAAAGCACATTACTGACTACAGTCTCCCCACCACAATCTGCATTTACTTCAGTTTAAGAGCCATACTCTAATTACACTTTAAACACACACAAAAATAGGAAAAAAGCAGCCTCAGTGTTCAGAGATGTCCTAGGAGTGAAGCCCACTATTGAAGGTACTCCAAGCAAAGTTAGGTTATGTCTACACTACCACTTATGTCGGCAAAACTTATGTCACTCAGAGGTGTGAAAAAACACACACACACACACACACACACACACACCCCCGAGCGACATAAGTTTTACTGGCATAAGTGGTAGTGTGCACAGCGCTATGTTGGTGGGAGAGCTTCTCCCGCTGACATCGCTACTGCTGCTCATTGAGGTGGTTTTATTATAAGGACAGGAGAGCTCTCTCCTCTCTCCCGTCAGCACAGAGTGGCTACACAAGCGATCTTACAGCATACAGCTGTGTAAGCTAGCTACATGGCCTTACTCCTGTTAGAACTCCAGAGCCAACACAAGAGCTGGATTGTATTCTGTTATGCATCATACTTGTTTACCAAGTTTCACTCAGTTACATCTGTGCAAACCTACTTATGGCAATAGGATTTTAAAAGTGTCACTTTTAAAAGGACAACATAATATTTATCACACCTCTTTACATTTTTTTTAAATGTTCCTTTCACCTGGCAGGTCTCCTTTTTCTGGAAAAGGGAAATTTTTTTGAACAGTGAAATATTAGAAATTTGTGAAATATGAACAGAGCCAAACTTCAATTAGATTTCCACTCTAAGTCCAGTTTAGATGTTTTTACTGAGGAGACTAGTTTTGCAATGCTAAGAAAGTTAGTATCACAAATGATTGTACGAGATGCAGGTTTTTACAAACGGGAGAGATCTGAAACATGAGGGGAACCCCAAAGCAACTTATTAAGAATTCAACAGATGTGTATATTTCCATGACTGAAGATTCCCAGATTTTCAGTTTTTTCCAACATAGTAGATCAAAACTGGAGGGAAAGGAGAAGCTCTGCAGCACTGTGTGAACTAAACACCTCCAAATCATACAATGCTCGCATTGGAATACGAAGAGATTAACCAAGATTCCAGACCAAACCAAAAAAAAAAAAAAAAAAAAAAAAAAAAACACACACACACACAAAAACTACTGTACTCTACAATGCAGCACCATGTACCCAAACAACAATCCACAAACCAAAACCTACAAGAAATCTCAGTGGCTAGAATGCAGACATCAAAATGTTTACCTTGCCCCTGCCAAAGAGACACCACTAGGACTCTCTCCAAAATGAAAAGGTACATTATCTTCCTGTGAGCGTTAGTCTAAAAAGAAGGTTCACTGAATATAGACAAAGAGGATGATTTAATTATAATGGGTATCCAACCAGAATGCAATGACCCATTGACTGGAATTTGCTGTCACCAGCAGTATGAACAGCAGTGGTGACTGAGAAAATTCAGTACTTGAACTTTCCCCAAATATGCTATTTGCTTAGACTCATGACTAACAGGTTCACATTCCACCATATAATTGAAAGACAAACCCAATATGCTCAGAGATTTCAGAGAGTTTGCCTTTCTGATCATTACATGGAATACTCACTCATACAGTGCAGTTAGATTTATCCATTCTTAAGGAAATGCAAAAAGGCTGTTTAATATTTACATGGGAACAATGAAAAAAAGCCAAAAATGCTGCAGCTACAGATCAATACATTCACTTAACATCCAACAAGGGCACATGATTGTTGACCTTCACATGTGGTGGGGATGTAAATCAAAACATTTTAAACACAACAGGCTCAGCCAGTTTATTAAAGTTTAATTACTTGTCTAAGTACTAGACAGACAAGGTTTCAAGTAGTACAACAGTCCTGCTCTGTTGTAGATCTATTGCTCAGCCAAGAAACCCTGCTATTGCTTCTGATACAGGTCAAGGAAGAACTTTTCAGCAAAGCTGCCTTTGGGACACAGTGGGTGCAGTTGAACCCAGTAGGCTCCACCTTTGGAGCAATGGATTTTCATGAAAGTCACCTCTAGTCCTCCTTATAAACTTTAAGTAGGTTAATGAACTGAGAATCTTCAAAATAAGAGTGTGATGGCATTGAAAGTAATCACAGGAGAACAGCATGTGCTCTAGACATACTACACTGTAGCGAATTTTATTAGTTGTAACAAATCAGTGTTGACTATACGTGAATGCAAAGGTCTCAATCATCATACACTTGACCAGATAAATGCCCTAAATAAATTTTTATAACCAGGCTGGCAAAGCTATGTGGCATCCCACATCTATTTTTGGTATAAATTTCAATGAGTAGCAACACATTTGCCAATTCAAATTCAATGAACAGAGATGCCATTGGCACACACTCCTAGATCCAGTGCTGCCACAAGGGATTAAAGGAAGTGATCAAGCTGCTATTGGCCTCTTCTTCCAGAAACCACTTACTTCTGAGAGCATGAGGAAGACTACTGGAAGTGTGGCTCATGGTCCCCACCCACTAGAGAAAAAACGACTACTTGGAGTCTTCTCCAGTATTTGCTACCAAAGCTGGAGGATGCCACAAGTGGGCCCCAGTTCAACACTCAAGTTAAAGTGCTAAAAGGTGATTGTTACCCATCAAATTAAGTCATTTGGACAATGGATCAACTGGTAAAGACAGCTGCTTACTCCCTCTGTGCATCGAAAACTAAAATCTGAAAAGTTACTGTTAATTTAATAAGGTCAGTATCTGAGGATAAAAATGAAACTATGATCAGCCCATCTATGTACTGTGCAGATGAACCTATATTTGTCTGTTTTTAAAATATATTAAAGGCCACAATAGGAACTGCAATCATGAATAGTTTGTTCCACACAATTACCTTCTGTGCAAATAAACTGCTCTTAAACTCCCTTCATGCCCTGTCCTTTGTTACTGTATTGTCAGTTCATGCTCTTAGTTTTGTTCATATTACCCTTTTGAATAGTTTCATGTCAGCCACTTGATGAACACCTCAGTCATTAAGGTTTTGATCTCCTCTTTTCCTATTGGGGTTTTAAGTTGAGTGCATGATTGTGGGGAAAGGGCCAAATGCTACAGTGTCTGTTATTAGCTAAGTTACAAATAGTTGGAATCCCAAACCAAAAAATATATATATATTTAACTGAAAAGTTAGTTTTTTCCTATTATAGTGCAAGTTACGCAAGCCTTACAAAGGAGAAAAGGTCTTTAAATCATTCTTTAGGACAGAGAAAGATGGCACCCAGGTAGGGGGAGAACGTGGAAGTTATAAACAAGGTCAGGGCAGAAGGATTTCAACAGAAGACGCTGTTCAAGGTGAATGCGATTGTACAATACAAGAGGCAAAAGCAAAAATATGGGAGAGAAGGGGTCATATGTACGCAAGGTCAACATTATGTAGGACCTTGGAGGGGAAGACCAGGAACTTGAACTTAACTCAATGGATGGCAAAATGAGATCTTAAAAAACCTGAATGTATGCAATTTAAAATAATAAAATTGTGAACAGGATGACAGTTTGTCCCCCTATCCAGTAAGTACTGGGTAAAAAAATTTCAAGCCCTGCTGATGGCACTGTATGATGTATAGATTACTCACGAAGCTTCACCAAGAAAACATGGCTGAAACAAAGCATGAGTATTCTGGTATACAGTC
Source organism: Terrapene triunguis (assembly GCF_002925995.2). Lineage (NCBI taxonomy): Eukaryota > Metazoa > Chordata > Testudines > Emydidae > Terrapene > Terrapene triunguis. The sequence continues at coordinate 1,133,193 of NW_020665133.1, forward strand.
TGCTTACAAATTCAGAAGCTGTTGTACACAGCTCATTAATGACATTTCTTCAAGACAAGCGTTTTCCTGTAGCAGTTAATATGTACACTGATTCACTGGATGGCGAATTAAAATTCCAAGATAAACCATTACATCTGATTTCTGGTGTATCAAACATTTCTAAATGAATAAAAAGCCCAAGCCATTAAAAAAATTGATGTGTATGAAAACAAAAAGTTAAGGATTTGTTTAAGGAGAAGTAGGGAAGACTGAATTCAGAAACTAGTGAATAGCTTCATTTTTTATATGTTAATCATTTAGTCAGCAATAAAGTTATGGCAACAGAACATAGGAACAAGGGCAGAAGTACAGTAAGACCACAAACTAGTATCTACCTCTACAAAATTGGGGATTATTTTCTGATCTCAAAGTAGCATTCACCCATCTGTGTGAATAATTTCAGATGTTCACTTAATTCTGCATACCAGTTCCCCAAATAAAAAAATCTAATTTTCCAGTTCTGTCCCCAGTGATGGTCCAAAACAATCTAGAACTATATGAACATGGATCTCCGTTGCTACTTCAGTTTAGAGGCAAAGTGCTGATAGGACTACTTTTACTTGACAAAAAGTTACACTAAAGCTTGTGTTTGTTTTGAGACTAGTCTCCTAATCCCTCTAAACAGAATTTGATGCACATCCCCAACAAGCCACTATCGCACTATTCATATACATCGGAAGACAATCTGAAGAAAATATCACAGAAGAAACAGGAAGACTAAGCCAGCATCACCAGTAAGGAAGTTCATGACTACTCACACAGTTTTAAAGCTAAAGATAACAAGGCAGTCTGCAGAGCTACAGAAGTTAGAGATTTCACTGTCATTACTCTCTTTTTCCCCCCCCTCTTTTTTTTTTTTTTTTTAAAAAGGTGGAGAGAACACTGAAAACCACAGCAAGACATGATGGACAAGCAAGCAAGAAAGCCAAATTAGATATTTTCTTCCAAATTTACCTGCTGATTGTTTCTGTACTAGAGCCTGCAAGTCTACTTTAGATCTAGGTCCCCTGAACTCATGTTTCCTTACTGCTTTCTAATTACAATTTTACAGGTATTTTTGGGTACCTGTGAAGATTTCAATTGGCAGCATAGGAGCAAACTCACAAAACATTTTAATTGATGTTTATATTTTAAAGTAGAAATTGAAACCAGAAGTCTATTTTCTATTTTACCCTATAACAATTTCATTTGATTTTGAGTCAAGACAACAACACTGTACATGTTTCTTTTTATTGCTCAGTGATTGTGACGTTCCCCTGGTGTTATACGGACCGGTGATCTGCTAGGTCACTCCAATCCTCGACTCTGGGAGCCAGCCTTACCCTGCTCTGCTTTGAGAACCCCCACTCCTGGGCTGTTCATGCACAGCCTCTAGCATGTAAGCTGCTCCCAGCTACATGATTGAGCACTTTTGGCCAGCCGCTGCTTGGATTGTGCAACCGAATGACACTAACCAATATCTCCAGTCCCAGACACAACCCTAAGAACCTCCATCTTACAGTATCCAGTTATGCCCGCTGGACACTGCAAGCTTATGAGTTTGTCAATTTAACAAAGAAATTGATATATACCAGGCTTGTTATCCCAAGGGGAGTCTCTGACATGCTTCCAACCAAACATACTGCTTCAGGTAGAACAAACAAGTTTATTAACTACAAAAGATATAATCACTTAAAATCTAAGTCAAAGCACAACAAGTCAGATTTGGTCAAAGAAAATAAAAGCAAAATGTATTCTAAGCTGATCTTAACACTTTCAACGTCCTTGCAAATTTAGAGTTACCTCATTGCAATCCCAAACTGACCACAGGAAGGAGAGTGACTCACTCAGAGACTAACAGATCCTTTTGTTGTTGCCTAGGCCAGCATCCTTTGTTCCTATGAGGCTGGGCTGGGTTTGTCCCATACATGCCCTGATGAGGTGTGAGCTGCCTCTCTGCTCTTGGAGAGTTTTTGCCTGGGCTTGTTTTAAGCCATGAGGACACATTTTCAGCCTTCTAACTATATACATGAAATTACAACCTATAACAGAGAATTTTTCACTTGACCACAGCTCGTGCTCAGTGCTTCAGGAGCCTTCCGAAGACACCCAACATGACAAACTTTGCGTTGGATACCATACAATCATATTATAAGGATGAACATGGGGGTGCAGGGTGCTCCCCTGAGGTACAGAGCGTCACAGTGAAATATATTTTCAGAGGCATGTTTCATTACCACTTAAGGGACATATCAACTTAAAAAAATATTAGTGGAGTAGTCTGAGGTACCATCCTTTGCCTCTGAACTCTTATACAGTGTTTTACCATTATATTTTTCCTTCTATAATATTTTACTCTCCCCTACTCTTGTGTAAAAAGGCCAACCCCAAACACATAGGGCACAAATTTCTCTATTCCCAGTTCCATTAATAACTAATACTTTGATAAACTCCAACAACCACCACTTCAACTTTTTTCAGTTTGAAGTGTCCTGTTATTGTACTCATCAATCCCAAACTGTATCAAATTTAAATTCAAAAACTCATCTGTACAGCTTTAAACAGAGACAATTAGTTAATAGTCATTTGTGGTCCGGTTCTGCTTGTCCATCCTCTTCCAAGAGCTTCTATAAAACTAAATCATGTTCAAAGAATCTCTTGTCAAACAGTTTGAATGAATCCACAAACTGAATGCTATATTATCCATTATAAATATGAGAGGGAGGGATAACTCAGTGGTTTGAGCATTGGCCTGCTAAACCCAGGACTGTGAGTAAAATCCTTAAGGGGGCCACTTAGGGATTTGGGGCAAAATCAGAACTTGGTCCTGCTAGTGAAGGTAGGGGGCTGGATTTGATGACCTTTCAGGGTCCCTTCCAGCTCTATGAGATAGGTATATCTCCATATATTATTATTTTCTTATAGGTTAGTGATAGCATAGTTTTTGAGTCTCATTAAAGTACGTATACATGTTCACTGAACCTTTAGAGACTATCAGAGTGCCAAAGCCAGGTTCTGTGCTGACTAACTTTGTTAACTTGTTTATGTTTGATAAAACAGGATTTGTTTAAATGAGATATTGCTCATTAAATGAGATATTGTATTGTTATCCAAATAAATATTTTGAGAGAACACTGAAGCGGGATGTATATGGTTCCAGTCAACAACCTGACCCACTGTTGCTAGACTTGTGTGGCAACCCATCTACTCTTAACCTCAAATTCTGTAGGTCACAGATTTTGAAGTACCTTCTTCCAAGAACTGATGTGACATCTATACATTAGATTTTGTATACTGGATTACATTTAGTTACAGGCAAATTATGCTTTTAATAGAACAGAAATAAAAATGAAAGGAAACAGCTGTTCTTGAAACAGTGAAATTTCAGCCTTCTAAGAGAGCCAACTAAGGAAACAGAAAGAACAGGAGTACTTGTGGCACCTTAGAGACTAACAAATTTATTTAAGCATAAGCTTTCGTGGGCTACAGCTAGGGTGACCAGATCAGAGATATAAAATATCGGGATGTGGGGAGGTGGGGGCGGAGCAGCAACAACAAAACAACAAAAAAAGGGAGTTTCAAAGGGGCCGGGGGCATTAGCAGGCCCCAGCCATGCACGCTGCCCTCCCCGCGGAGCCTCCCGCCCCCTGGCCCACCCCGGGCACATGCGGCGCGTCCGGGTGGGGGCAGCGCGGAGCGGGCAGGGGCCGGGTGGGCGGCGTGGGCCAAATCCCCGCTGCTGCCGGGCAGCCCCACGCCTCTCCCTCCCGCTCGCGGCTGCGGCTCCTTCCCAGCGGGACGCGCCTCCCGCCGCCCCGGGCACATGCAGCACACGTCCCCTGCACCTAGTCTCCCTCCCGCCAGGAAGGAGCCGCTGGAGCGCAGCCGAGCGGGAGAGGCGCGGGGCTCCCCGCCAGTGGCGGGACACGCGCCGCATGTGCCCGGGGCTGGCCAGGGGGCACATCCCGCCGGGAAGGAGCTGCAGCCGCGAGCGGGAGGGAGAGGCGCGGGGCTTCCCAGCAGCAGCGGGGAGTCAGCCCACACCCCCGCGCCGCCCACCCGGCCCCTGCCCGCTCCGCGCTGCCCCCGCCCGGACCCACCGCGCTGCCCCGCGGGCTGCAGGGCTGGAGCAGCCTCCACGCTGTGCTCCAGGCCCCGGGTCCCCGTGTGCAGCAGCCCAGGGGCCGGGCAGGAGCCCTCTGGCGCGGTGGGGGGCTCAGAGCTGAGCCTCCCCCCCGTCTCCCTCCCATGCCGGACCCCCTTTGCCCGCCCGGTGCCCGGGTGCCGAAGCTGACTCACCAGCTCCAGGATCCAGGCGCCGCCACCACCCCCCTCCCTCCAGGCTTGCGCCGCCATGCAGCTGCAAGCCTGGGAGGGAGGAGGAATGCCACATGGTTGGGGAAGAGGCGGGGTCAGGCCGCAGATTTGGGGAGGGAGCCAATGGGGGAAGGAGGGGGCGGAGCCGGGGGGAGGGCGCTAGAGTCCCTCGGGGAGGGCAAAATTTCTTGTTTGTCCACTGTCCCAACCAAACATTGGTCAGGACGTGGGACAAAGCAGCAAATATCGGGTATCGGGATGTCTTGTCAGCCTAGCTACAGCCCACTTCTTTGGATGCATAGAATGGAACATATATTGAGGAGATATAAATACACATACAGAGAGCATGAAAAGGTGGGAGTTGTCTTACCAACTCTGAGAGGCCAATTAAGTAAGAGGAAAAGAAACTTTTGAAGTGATAATCAAGATCGCCCAGTACAGACAGTTTGATAAGAAGTGTGAGAATACTTACATGGGGAGATAGATTCAATGTTTGTAATGGCTCAGCCATTCCCAGTCTCTATTTAAGCCTAAATTGATTGTATCTAATTTGCATATCAATTCAAGCTCAGCAGTTTCTTGTTGGAGTCTGTTTTTGAAGCTTTTTTGTTGCAAAATTGCCACCCACAGGTCTGTCATTGAATGACCAGACAGGTTAAAGTGTTCTACTGGTTTTTGAATGTTATGATTCCTGATGTCAGATCTGAGTCCATTAACAGAGTAACAAAAACTAATTAAGACTCAAAAGGGCTAATTAAGGTCTAGTTCTGCTCTCCCCAATACCATAGTTTCCAAAATGATGATTCCAGGTCCCAGCACACAAGAAGTGTGCCAAGAAATGGCAAGAAAAAAGTGCAGATTTCTCCCAGAGACTAAGGTGAAGGATGATGAGGGATTCCAATCAAGTTACTGTCCCTGGATACTACTTAGGTGGCTTTGCCTTTCATCTCAGCTTCTGGCCATGGGACATTTTAAGGCCTCCACACCTCTAGCCCAGCAGCTGGAAGGGAACATTAGTTATTTACTTGTAGAACTTCCCTGACTGCTACATGAGTCTCTACTACTTTACACCTACACCCCTATTAACAGTAAAAGGAAACAAATCTCTGTTACTCTACACTTCCTCCAGCCTCCATTGCCAAGTGCTGTGCTACTCACAGCTTTCCTGAGCAGCTGGAGCACAAAAAAATATTCTTGACAGTTTCCCAGCTGCCACCCACACCAGTATGAATAGAAGTCTAGTCTCACTTTACTGTTCTTTGCCAGAACTACAAGCAGAGGCACTGGGGCTTTCTGCAGTCTCAGGCAGATCACTGTGCCAGTCTACATTCAGTTTGCATTTGGAAGGGATAGTTTGCCAGCATAAGGGCAGGAAATTTCCCACCCCACCCCAAAGAAGTTAAAGCTTGAATTCTGATATCTTCAGACCCATACTTGCCATTAAAAGTCTTTCACTGCCAAGTTAATTTTTCAAGTCTTTGAATTAGCACAAAACAACCCTTGTGTCTGTTGGCAATTACCCTCAACCTACCAGCAATTTTGTGGCATCACACCAAAGATATCAAGTTCTCAATAACTAATAGTATTTGATTTCACCACACAGGGAATTACAGAGATAGAAGCACATTTCCTCAGTTTAATGCATACCCCAGTGCAGTTTCCAGAGCAATACCAAGTTATATTTACAGTTTTCTGGGGATCACTGGTCAGGCTATTTTCTAAAGGGGTAAAGTTACAGCTGACTCTCAAACAAAAAACTGCTTTCTGAGATCAGTACTTGTCAGCCTCCAACTCTTCACACAATCTAAACAAAGCAGCTAGCAAAGTATAAATGTTTGGCACAAAATAAAATTAAAATGCTGAATTTTTATGACTTGTTTTGTAATAAGTGTACAATAGTAAAGAACATGTGGGTGATATAAACATGGATACTTAAATCAAAGTTTGTTTCCGAACCAAAGTAACACTTTATTAACTAAGCTAACTACAGACAAAATTAAGAAGGAATCAGTGTATATCTACAAGGACCTTTAGCTCTAGCTTAAAATACCACCTCTTCTGATATAATCAGCAATATTGTACCAATTGGAGTCACATGCACTGGAATATAGTTCTGTAATTTAAATTAGCAAGAGAAGAGGTGTCATGTCTCTTCTTCATACCTGATAAGGTGATCCCATAAGCCTAACCACAATTTTGCTCTGAAAACACAATAGTATCAGTTTTGCATTCCTCCTCAGCTTTGCATCCTTCCCTATACATCCAGTAAAACTTTTTAAAATGCTCCATCCTTTCCACCCCCCTAGTAACAGAAATACCTTGTTTATCACCACATGAAATGGCACAGCACTTACTGATCTTCCCTATCTAACTCTGGTAACATAGCAATAGGACAGTGGTTCCCAAACTTTAACAACCTGTGAACCCCTTTCATTAAAATGTCAAGTCTCACGAACCCCCTCCTCAAAATGAATATTTTCAGGGATTTTCTCCTTTACCTGAGTATAAATTATAAAGGCAGTGATCTTGGAAATATAAAATTTGTTTTTATGACTTGCTTATTACACATTATTAATTATTTATCATTACAGTATTTTTATTACATTATGAAAATGGGAACACTCTTCCAAGACCTCACTTTCGTAGCTTGTATCACTTTGAATAAGCCTGTTATAAGACAAGGCTCCTATGTTTCATCAAGGAGTATCAGATGTGAATGAGCATGAAGGTATTTAAGAAGCCAACTCAAAGAATTCCTCCTACACAAGCATTCAGGTCTTGAGCACTCCAGGCAAACAACGCACATTACAACAAAGCTTAAACTTGTTCTTCATAATAATTTTAAAAACAAGACTAGCTACCTATTTAATTTTAAAAACAGCAAAAAATATCCACCTCCCTTTCTATTTCTTATAAGGAGTCTTGAAGTTTGATAGATATGCTTGCTTTCATCGGCTTAGCTCTTGGAAGTCCAGGGGCTCCGTGCTGCTCGCCCCGTGCTGTCCCTAGGGACAGCTCTGTACACCATTAGGGAATTTTTTCCTGAGAACCCCCTGTAACATTTCACGAACCCTCAGGGGCTCACGAACCCCAGTTTGGGAACCACTGCAATAGGAGCACCATGCCATGTCACTGCCCCCTTCACAGCAAAACACCACACAGCACTGTTCCTTCCAGGCTCCTTAGACTCTTGGAGAAGTGCCTCTCCACCACCCTCAATGACATATAAAATGGATGAGATCTTTTGATACTGTGATAATCTGGCATTTTACCTCTACTTTCAGCAACTTGGAGACACCCATCTCCTATATCTTCTGCAATGAGATACTGCCATTTTCTAACCCATATAAATGGACAACTTCTCTCAAGCTGCAACTGCCATCAACAAATTTAAAAAATTCATTAAAGCTAATGTTTACAAATATTATATAGTACATAGGTTGGGAAAAGAGTGTCCATACATCTGGGTATAGTGCTTAGATTATCCACAAATACAAAGTTAGTTTTTTAAATGTCATATGCTACATAGAGTACATAATCAGCAATAACCCAAATTTAGGTGAACAGATTTAACAATACAGTTTAGAAATTAGAATTCAAATACTTGGATACATGACTCATGAAAAGCTGTACAGAGATTTGGTTGTGCAAAGCAAAATATATTAAATCGAGTGGAGATTGTCCCTCAGTAATTTGAGAATTAGGTTGGTTGTCCATTTAGAAAATACAACCCATGAGGAATACTACACATCATTCACAGTCTGCACAACATAATTCCCTGCATAAGAAGTAACCACTTAAACACTGGCCTTTGAATCTTTAAAGCAGTGCAACAATGCAGATGGGTAGTACTGATGGAGCTCCAGGGTAGGATCAAACAACAACACTTGAGAGAGAAAAAAGAAAAAAAGAAAAAAAAAGATCTAGGCTTATGTTTTCAGGAACAATAAGCAAGCTAAAAATCTAAATCCCTTTAGAGAATTTAGGAAGGGGGACCTGCATACCTAAATGCTAGAGAAACTCCATAACATACAGAAATACTAGAGCTTTATGTTAAAATGCTAAACCAACATTACACATATTGTAATATTTGACATGAGCTATTTTAGAGGTTCTCCCCACCCCCATCTTCTCTATTACCTGGACTAAGAATAATCTTCAGGAGGCCCCAGTGTTTATAATTTGAAGCCAACCTCTCCCTCACTGCCTCTCCCAAAATCCATGTGGATCAGATGATACTCTCACCACTGAGATGCCACAGCTACCTCTCAAGACTCAATCTGGAAGTGTCCCTTTTCAAGCCCAACCTCCCTCGAAAATACAACATTGCCATTCCAGACACCACAGTAATCTAGCACTTGCCTCAGGAACAATCAGTGGGGCACAATCCTGTGCCACATATCAAATTCTAGAAGCATTCTCCCCTTTCCACCCCAAGTGGCCCCTCACAATAGCACCCCATAAAATAGCATAGTTCTGCACTCACATTCCTGTACTCTGCTAATACTCTTTCCCAGCCACTCCCAAACATTCCCTCATCTACACCATCAGAGCCAAGCTGTGCCACACGCCCCATCACATCAACACTCCTTGATCTGATTCAGGAAGGCAGACGCGGGCCCCATTCTTGCTTCTGAACCAAAACCTGCATCCCTACCACGTGTGCATGGATCACAGGCTTACCACACAAGGGGAAAAGAGGGATGTCTGCATAGGTGGAGTAGAAAGAATGAAGGGAAAGTGTGTCTTGTCAGGAAGTTATTTTTTTATTTTCAAGTGGCAAATAGACAAAGATGTCATCTCTGCCTTAAGGGAAATGGTTGAGAAACCTGACTTCTCCTTTCACCGGAGTGGTATCTACCATGGGGTGAACTTGGACATTTGATGGTCTCTTGGGGGGAGGGAGGGGAAGGGAAGCCAAGCCCTGGCTCCCTCAAGGAAGAGGATGGGAGAAGCGACATCTCTGATACAGGAGAAGCTCAGATGCCACAGCTCGGTCAGACTCCCCACAGAGGACAGTGCCTGCTTAGATTCCCCTGACACATGGGGACAGTTACCTCTGTTCAGGGGAGTGGGCGAGGCAGTCAAGGCTCCACACACAGTAAGCAATAAAAACCTGAGCAACCCCCACTTGGGCCTGGATCCTTGGTATGGTGGGGAAGCAAAGGGGCTAGAGGGGGGACAACGCAGGCCCAATGCATAAAGAGGCACACACCAGTCTCCCTCTACAGCAGTGGTTTTCAACCAGGAATACATATACCCCTGGGGGTATGCAAAGGTTTGCTGAGGGTACATCAACTCATCTAGATGTTTGCCTAGTTTTACAACAGGCTGCATAAAAAGCACTAGCAAAGTCAGTACAAACTAAAATTCCATAAAATAACTTGTTTATACTGCTCTATATTATACTATACACTGAATTGTAGGTACAATATGAATATTCCAATTTATTTTATAATTATATTGTTAAATGAGAAAGTAAGCAAATTTTCAGTAACAGTGTGCTGTGACACTTCGGTATTTTTACATCTGATTTTGTAAGCAAGTAGTTTTTTTAAGTGAGCTGAAACTTGGGGGTAGGCAAGACAAATCAGACTCCAGAAAGGGGTACAGTAGTCTGGAAAGGTTGAGAGAGACTGCTCTACAGGAGGCATAGGGGTATCTCTGCCACGTGGGACGGAAGGAAGGAAGGAAGCCTGGACACCGCCCACCTCTAGGAGAATCCCTCTGACCCCAGCGCACGCGCGCACACACGATGGAGTAACTGGTGCAGGAGCAAGGGGAAAGCCAGGGGCTCAGAACCCCGGTGGACGGACTCCAGGGTCGCTGCTGAAGGGATACAGCGGGCGGGCGGGCGGCCCATGCCTCACTACCCCAAAGAGGGTGCCTGCTGCACGCGAGAGAGAAAAGCCAACCTTCCTTTACAAGGGGTCTTGGGGGCACAGGAGATGACTCCGCCCCGGACCAGGGGCGGGGAGCGGCAGGGGAGATGGAGCCCAGTGCCCCCCACTCCCACTTAAGGGGCAACTCTGCCCGGGGCGCGGAGAGGAAGCCCGAGCCCCTTGCAGGAGCTGAGACGTGGGGAGGGGCGTGCCCGTTCCAGGGCGAGCGGCAGCCTGGCCCGCACACCGGGCCCGGGGGGGGAGGGAGCCTAGATCCCCGCGGGGTGGGGGGCGGACAAGAAAGCGGAGGGCCCGGTGCCTGGTCCGCAGCTCCCGGCCTCCGCGAGGAGCCCGCTCCGCCGCCGCTGACAGCCCGAGCAGCTCCCTCCCCTGCCAGGCCCGGGCCCGGCGGGCGCCAGGCGGTGGAGGCCCCGCTGCTGCCCCAGCCGAGTGTCTCCTTACCGTACGGCGGGGCATGGCGCGGAGCGCCCCGGGGCACGGCCTCCTGCCTGGGTCGGGGTCGCTAGGCTCCTCTCCGCTGCCACCGCCTCCTCACAACCACAACAACATGGCGGCCGCACAGCGCGCGGGCACGGGCGGCCAGGGCGAGGGGCGGGACCGGCGGCGGCGCGCGGCCAGGGAGAGGGGCGGGACCGGCGGCGGCCTCCCCTCGGAGCTGGCCCTGTTTGTGCCCAGCCCCGGCAGGCGCAGGTGGGTGGCGCGGCATTCCTTTCCCTGTCCCCCTCAGCGGGGCGTCAAGCACCGACCCCCGGGCTCGCCACAGCTCCAGGCCCAGGTAGAGCTTCCGTGATTGGTAACATCTGTAATCAGAGGGGAAAGCACGTGTTACGCAGCCTAGGCGGTTCGGAGGACAAAGGCCAGTCTCCTAAATAGCCAGGCAGGCCCCTTTGATTAGGGAATAGCCTCTCATTTGCGCTACTTTTTGCGCTCTTCAAGCCTGGGAAACGACACTTCCTGCAGTAACAAAGCTTCTTGAGTGGGTTTCAACCCTTATACAAGCTTAAAAATCACTAACTAAATCTACAGCCCCTGCCTTTAGAGAAACAAAGATCAGTTTGTCAGAACAATTTCAGTCTGCCAGCTCACTCTTGCCAGAGAGATTTAAATGTCTAGGTCTGTGGTTGGCCACCGACACATTCTTCATGCAGAAGAAATTACATAGCAATCCCCAAGGGAATTGAATGCAAAGGGATAGCTGTAGACTCTTATCCAAATAGTATCAGGAGTGACATCCATTCTCCTGGTTATATGTGACCCCAAATCCTTGAAGTGTTACATTTGTGAATGGGAGAAACCAAGAGCCACTATAATTGTGCAAAACAAGCCAGTGGTCTCTTCTCCCAACTTTAATGTATTCCATAAAGCAACAGTCCTATCGTTCTGTCTCCATAACTTTTCCACCATCATGGGACACACACAATTACAAACCAGTTAAAAAGGTCTCCTTTGCCATGAGGCCTACAAAACTCCTCAATAATAGTTAGCCAACTGGTGTGCTGTAACCACTACTCATCATGCTGACCAGTATTAGTTCATTGCTTTCTGGTCTCTACCTGCTATCTTACACAAGTGGTTCAGGGTAGAGAGTGTCTTGTTTGTATAAGCGCCCAGTACAATAGCCTCTACAAATAACTGATGCCCTTGTGAGAAAAGGCTAGGGGTTTTATCAATTTCCCCAGCATATTAAACAAAATCCCTGCCTCTGAATAATCTGCAAGACATGGATGCAAATAAAATAAAGTTAACTATATATTTCTAAATACAAAGTTTAGAGTTAACTGCTGGTGGAAGGTGCTGGACAGTGGTCTTCAAAGCGTGGCCTTCCCCTAACTTGCCCTATTTAGTCCTTGCCCCTTCAAAGTAGAAAGAGGAATTCTGTTTCCACAGCTTAGTTCAAGCCTTTTCTTCTCTACATAATTCTAAAGGGGTTATTTGTGTTTGTGGTTTTGTAATATGGACACCTATCCAAGATATAAACTGAGACCCACATTTCACAGAATAATGAACATAATGGCCTTCAGAGAATTAAACCAGATTTGAATTAGCACTGTTAAAACTCTAAACTGAGGCCAGTATTGATCCCCAAGCCATTAAGTCCCCACCAAAGGTTCTCATACTACACATACCATACAGTCATCCTGAGCCTGTTTGCAAAAAGTCCTTCAACCAGAAAGAATCCCAGGCAACCTATAGAACTAAAATAAACAGGTTCTTCTTAGGGTGGTGGAAAACACTTCTAAAGTTCCCTCTTCCAGGATCAGACAAGCAATGTCAAAATCACTTTTCCTCTAAGAAAATGGTTCAGGCAAACAAAGCAAATCCTAACACCCTCCCCTCTTCCCTTGGGGGGGGGGGGGGGGGACCACACCTGTATTCATCCTTTCTTCAGGATTAAAGCTCCAAAATCCCTTTCCTCTAGGATTAAAGTGAACAAAAGAGGTAGTTGCTTTAGAGACCCTTTCCCCCATCACATTAGCTGTTTGACTCACCAGCCAAGTAATTAATTTGCTCTTCCTCCTTTTATAACCACCAGGCTGGTCTCCTGGAAGGTTAATGGACTCCAGCTGATTTTGATTTTTGCTTATTAACCCTTGCCTCCCAGAATAGAATCATAAGCCTTGTCTACATGGGGAAATTGACCAGCATAGGTCTTCCAGAATAAACTCCAATAGCTCCCCATGTGAACACTCTATTACAGAATAGAATGGCTACTCCTGAATATCTTATTTTGGAATAGCTATGCTGGCCAATTTATTTGTGTAGACAGGATCTATTAGACAGGAACTCTGGGAGTTTCTTCCTGCTGCTACTAGGTTACAGATAAGTAAGGTATCCTGTCACAGAACTCTTTCCAGAAGATGGTTTTAATGCAGTATTTTCTGATCTATGAGGTGGACACTAAGAATATGTCTACACTGCAATTAAACACCCAAAGCTGGCCCATATCAGCTGACTCAGGTTCACAGGACTCAGGCTAGGGGACTGTTTAATTGCTGTGTAGATGTTCAGGATCAGGCTAAGGTATCAGTTTTCCCTTAAACCAGCACTTCTGTAAATCACACAGCACTTGTGAGCACTTATAATAAAACAAAAGTAGGTTTATTTAAGAAAGAAGTACAAGAAACAAGAGAGAGTAATGGAAATACATGGCTACAATGCAAAACAAAATTATCAAATGCAAACCTGGATCTACACTTATCAATTGTTCCCTTTCCTGACTAATAAAGTAGATTTCCCCTCAAAAGCTCAGTTAGGCTATGTCTACACTACAGCCTATGTCGGCATAATTTATGTCACTCAGGGGTGTGAATGAACCACCCCCCTGAGTGACATAAGTTACTCTGACATAAGCACACGTGTGCACAATGCTATGTCAGCAGGAGAGCTTCTCTCCTGTCAGCATAGAGCGTCTTCACCAGAAGCACTGCAGCGCTGTATGTAACCAGGATCCAATTTTTAACACCTCATTCCTTGCAGAGGATCTTTCTCCCTCCTCTCTTACATTGAAACACATTTTTGTTTCTATTCCTAGACAGAGTGAACCCCCGCCTTGTTATAAAGATTCTTTTGTACCTTCAAGAGGTTTCAACTGTTTGCAGTCTCTGTTTTTCCATTGAAAATCTGGGGATTGAGAAAGGTTTAACAATTGAGCCTTGCATTGCATTACTTGGTAAACAGGGCCAGGTGACAACTCCCTCCTGCCTGAATGGGCCATCATCCAGACACATTATCCCCTGATGACTAATTTTTACTCCCAGACAGTCCCTAAAGCCTCCTTTCAATATAAATACATTATTCCTTAAATACTACCCATATATACATATCACAATGATTATAAATCTTGACAAATTATGAACTTTCTGTAGGTACCTTACATATTAC
>NW_020665133.1:1157312-1188285 GCF_002925995.2 Terrapene triunguis
CCATCCATGCCCTGACGAGGTGTGAACTGCCTCTCTGTCCTTGGAGAGTTTTTGCCTGAGCTTGCTTTAAGCCATGAGTCTACATTTTCAGCCTCATAGCTATATAAATGAAATTATAACCTATAACAGGGGTCGGCAACCTTTCAGAAGGTGCCGAGTCTTACATTTTAACGTTTTTAGAAGGTCTCTTTCTATAAGTCTATAATATATAACTAAACTATTGTTGTATGTAAAGTAAATAAGGCTTTTAAAATGTTTAAGAAGCGTCATTTAAAATTAAATTAAAATGCAGAGCCCCCCCAGACTGCCAGGACCCGGGCAGTGTGAGTGCCACTGAAAATCAGCTCGCGTGCCGCCTTCGGCACCTGTGCCATAGGTTGCCTACCCCTGACCTATAACATTACTGTAACAATTACTATAACAGGGGTCAGCAACCTTTCAGAAGCTGTGTGCCGAGTCTTCATTTATTCACTTTAATTTAAGGTTTCACGTGCCGGTAATACATTTTAATGTTTTTAGAAGGTCTCTCTCTATATAAGTCTATATATTATATAACTAAACTATTGTTGTATTGTAAAATAAACAAGGTTTTCAAAATGTTTAAGAAGCTTCATTTAAAATTAAATTAAAATGTTGATCTTACGCTGCTGGCCCGCTCAGCCCGCTGCTGGTCTGGGGTTCTGTTCACCTAGGCCGGCAGTGGGCTGAGCGGGGCCTGTGGCCGGGACCCCGGCTGGCAAGGGTCCGGCAGCCAGAACCCCAGACCAGCAGCGGGCTGTGCGGGGCCGGCGGCCGGGACCCCAGACCAGCAGTGGGCTGAGAGGCTCAGCCCGCTGCCACTCAGGGGTTCCATCTGCCGGCTCCTGCAAGCCAGGATCCCGGCTGCCGGACCCGCTCAGCCCGCTGCCGGTCTGGGGTCCCGGCCCTGCCCACATACAGTGGGTACCTACCTTCTCCCTGGTTCTGGCCCATTCTCTTCCTCTCTCTCTGCACTGAGCTGAGGGTGGGAGTGCACTGAGCACAGGGCAGAGGGTGAAGGAGCAGGCTGGGGTTTGGGGAGTAGGGTCTGGCCAGGAGCTAGAATGAGGGAGGGGGCTCAGGGTTGGGGCAGGAGGTTTGGGTGTGGAGTGCTTACCTGGGCAGCTCCCATTTGTTGCGAGGGGTGCAGGTGGGAATGTGGGGGGGGGGTTGCAGGAGCGCCCGTTTGGTGCTCAGGGTGGGGATGTGGGGGTTGCAAGAGTCAGGATGTGGGGGTGTATGGGGTGTGGGGGAGTGCAAGAGTCAGAGCAGAGGGCTGGGGGCATGTAAGGGGGGTGCAGGTGTCAGGGCATGGTGTTTGGGGGGTCTGGATATGTGTGGGGGTGCCAGAGTCAGGGCTGGGGTCATGGGGGGGTGGTGAAGGAGTCAAGCAGAGGGCTGGGTGTGTGTGAGGGGGGTATAGGGCTCAGGGCAGGGGCCTGGAGGGTGTGCAGGGTGCAGGGCTCAGGGCACAGGCCTGGGGGGAGTCCTGGGTTGCAGGGCTCAGGGCAGAGGGCTGGGTGTGTGTGAGGGGGGGTCAGGGCAGAGGGCAGGGGGTGTGGGCTGGGGTCATCGGGTGCTCACGGCAGGGGGCTGGAGGGGATTTGCCCCTATTCCACCACCACCCTTCCCCAAGGCCCTGCCCCCACTTCTTCTCTGCCTCCACTGGGAGCAGCGAGCACACTGACTCCACTCCTCCCCCAACCCATCCCTCGCAAGGGCAGGGAGGGAGGGACAGAGAGGAGGAGGAGGAGCAGAAACCCAGCACACTGCGGGAAGAGGCAGGGGAGCCAGCAGGACCAAGCTTCTGCCCCTTCCCGCTGTTCTCTGCCCTCCACCCCCCCCCCCTGCCCCTTGCCCCCTGCTCCTGCGGGAGGGGGCGTGGGGGTGGAGGGTGGAGAACAGCGGGCCGGGCCAGGCAGGATTTTTAAAAATCGGCTCGCGTGCCGTCTTTGGCACGCGTGCCATAGGTTGCCAACCCCTGTACTATAACATCACTATAACAACCATGCTCAGTGAATCATGAGCCTCCGAAGACACCCAACATGACAAACTTTGCATTGGACACCATTTTATAAAGATGAATATGGGGGTGTAGGGTGTTCCCCCGAGGTACAGAGCTTCACAGCCGCCCTCTCTCTTTTATATCGAAGGGGAACCAGCCAAGGCATCTCTTCTGACTGCAGCTGTGGCAGTGTGGCACTGGGAGAGAGGTGATAGCACAAATTGTCCCTATCTAGCTTAATTTTTGACAAGATTAAATGCATTTGGGCATGGCTACACTGGAAACTTAAAAGCGCTGTGCAGGAACGTTCCCGTGGCAGCGCTTTGAAGTGTGAGTGTGGTCGCGAGTGCTGGGAGAGCGTTCTCCCAGCGCTCCTGGTAATCCACCTCCACGAGGGGATTAGCTCCAGGTGCTGGGAGCGCTGTTTACACTAGCGCTTTAAAGTCTTGAATTGTTCCCAGGTAAAATCACTGAGTTTGTCCCTGAATGAAATACCTATTCTGGAGGACTTGGTTGAGGCTGTGACCTGAGGCCTTGTCTACACTGTCACTTATATCACTGAAACTTTCTTCACTGACGGTGTGAAAAAACACCCCCCTGAGCGATGCAAGTTTCAGTGCTATAAAGTAGCAGTGTAGACAGTGCTACAGTGCTGGGAGCTGCGCTCCCAGTGCTGATAGCTATTTCCCTCGCAGAGGTGGTTTTATTACAGTGCTGGGAGAGCTCTCTCCCAGTGCTGGAGCCGCGACTACACAGACACCTTAAAGCGCTGCCATGGCAGTGCTACCACAGCAGCGCTTTAACATCGGCTGTGTAGACATACCCTATGAAATGCCACCCAGATCAATAAAGGCATCATTAAAGTCCATGAGAGTCATGGTTACAGGGGTAACTGCATCTCTGACCCCTTCCCTGGTCTCTCTGAGTGTGCCCCTACAAGTATTGGGCCTCTTTCTCTTCCCTCTCTGGGGTGGAATCCCATGATTCTCCCACTCGTAGACAGGGACCTGAGTTACAGTATCCTGTGCACCAACTGTGCTTATCCCAGTGTTGCTGACTCTCACGATAATTTTTGTTTTCCTTAAAGCCCCAGCTCCTGGAATCAAGTGGGTATGTGATGATTTCAGACGTCATTCTTTAAAAAAAAGTAAGTTTCTAGCCCTCATGGCTGTGGAGAAAGCTTCAAAATGTGACCCCAGTGCACTCCAAAGGCTCAAAAAGTAGATGGTAAATAAAAAGAACACCAAATCTATTATTTTTACATGATCTCATGATTGGAAAGCCAATCTCATGATTTTTGGTGAGCCTGACTCATGATTTTTTACCATTTGGAGTTGGCAATACTGTTATCCCAACAGTTCCACGTGGCTGCAGTTCATCTCTTCAGGAGCCTGTGACTAAATTAAATTATGTCAGAAAATTCCAACTTGTTGAAGCAAAATGTTTTGCTGACTTCGTTACAGATTTGACAAAACTTTTGCAAAAACACAGGCAAGTTTTAATTGGAAATCTGGTGGGGTTCCAGGTCTTCCCCTCTGTGGAAGGGTTCCTGTCAGCCCGAGGAGTCCCAGCTGGAGCCAGGTCTCTCTTAGGTCTGTCTGGACTGTTAGGTTCCCCAATCCAGAGAAGTCGAGCCATGGCTAAAGCGGGGCTTCTCCAGGCTGTTAGGCTCTCCACTCAAGACAGAGCCTTCAAGATTTCCAGGGTCCCTGCCATGGAGTTTGGAGCCTGGAACTCCTAGGACTGGCTCCCAGCATCTGCAGCTCTGCCATGCACACTGCCCCAAGTTGAGGATCCCAGGGCTTCTAGAGTCCCAGATCAGCTGACCATTTGACAAATTCATGCAATAATAATAAGAAAAATAAACCAACTTCTTTGCTTTAATAACACAGTAGAACCCTATTGTATGAACTAATTGAGGATTAAAGAATTCATAAAAATAAAAAAGTTTGTAAAATTTAATATCTCAAAATTACAGTCAGCATGGTGCATAAGCTGTATTCAGGTGCATTGTATCACTTTCTACGTGTCTTTCAAATCACTGCGAAGTGATTTCCAGTGCACTGAAGGCATCGGAATGTGAAGGGATGTTGACTTGTTCTTCATAGACATCACTTTTGTTATGTGATTTATTTTTTCCCGTTGGTTCATATAATCTGTCATTCATAAGATTGGAGTTTATAAAACTGAGGTTCAATTATACTTCTTTAGACCTTCTATAGAACCTTCTACTTGAGAATCCCAAAGTGCTGTATGCATATATGCACCCCCTACCTCATAACAAAATGATGAAACTGTTATCACCTATAACACCTGTGACACTGGCAGACCAGCCAACCTGTGTATGACCCAGAACAACTTAACCAGAGGCATTACAATTGTATCTGGACAATTCACTTGTATGTGAATTTCAAAGAGATGTATTAGAGCAGCAATCATTAACCCATTCACTTGTAGTAATAGAAGTCAAGGATAGATACTAAATGTGTTTGGCTGTGTTCCTGTATCCTGTTAGAAGTTTACCAATGTAACCAAATTAGCTTTTCCATGCTAAATTCTTTTAATGACTTAATTGCCTTACATTATGTATGCGCCTGTGTTCAGTTAACCTTAAGATAAAAAATGTGAGATACTGCTGGAAACTAATATTATTATCTACATTGTCTTCATCTTATCTGTCTCTATTATAATGAATACCTGGCCGTTGTTTTATAGTATAACTAGATTACCTGTGTATTCATAGGAAATTGAATGTTAACTTCAAAGTGGTGAGTCAGTGTGCACTCAACAAAGAAGAATCCTTAGTCACATGCTGTTCTTAAAACTCTTAACAGCCTGCTTCAGCTATAAAAGTGAAACCTCAGGCCTGATCCTGCATCTCTAGTCTGCTGAACTTTAAATAAGGAAAGCTTAAGCTGTGGCACTGAGATCTTCCAAGTAGTTATTAATTTGGAATACCCTGGAAAACGCATGGAAAGACTCCCTCAGGCTTTATATCTAAACTGCATTTGGATTCTAACCTTTTGGGATGATTCCAGAGAGACTTTTGCAAGCTTGCAGACTGATCCATCACTGCTACAAATCTGATATAAGGACCTTGCAAGCATTTGTAATATATATAATCTTTTAACCATTCAATAGTGGTAGCCGTGTTAGTCTGTATCAGCAAAAACAATGAGGAGTCCTCCTGGCACCGTAGAGCAGGGGTCCCCAATGTGGTGCCCGCGGGTGCCATGGCGCTCGCCGGGGCGTCTAAGTGCACCCGCGTACTGGCCGGTGGATGAGCATCCGCCGAAATGCCGCCGAGAAGCAGTGTCATCCAGAGGCGTCGCCATCGAAATGCCGCCGCGGGCGCCAGAAGGCTCTGAGCAGCCAGGAGCGAGGGAGAACCCCACAGCTCTTCGCTGGTGGCTGCAGCTCCTGGCCTCTGGCAGTAGGGGACCCCACAGCTCAGGGCTGTGAGGGAGGGGGAACCTGGAGCTCCCAGCCAGGTCCCTGCAGCTGCCCAGCAGCTCCACTTTTGTGATGGATCTTTTTAGTAAAAGTCACGGACAGGTCACCAGCTTCGGTGAATTTTTCTTTATTGCCCATGACCTTCCGTGACTTTTACTAAAAAGATCCGTGAAAAAATCTTAGCCTTAAGTATAACCCATGTTTATAAAAATTATAAATATGGAAACAATAAGCATACAGGATTGCATATTAAATACATATAACAATGTTTCATTCATGTTACAAAACATGTAGCACACAGTGCTTGGTGGCTAATGCTGTGGCTATCACAGGTTGGTGTAGTCATGATTCTCTTTGTTTTCCCCTGGCATGGAGGGGTAGGGGGAAGAGTTCATGCCACATTGATGGGCATAGGGAGCAATGACCATGGAGTCTTCTATGGATTGGAAAGGCTGCTGTGCCCAGGGTCTTTGGGCATGTTGCTCAGTAATGTCCCTGATGTGATCCAGATTGAACTTTGGGGTGGTAAACAAGGTCATTCCAGCAGATCTCATGTGCCTTGGTAAGTGACACGAGGCAAAAGACAGATACAGAGAAGTTAAGTGACATGCCCAAAGTCACTCGGCCAGTCAGTGGCAGGGTGAGACTAGAACTGAAAGGTTCTGGCTCCCAGGTCCTAACTCCAGACCACTAGACAATACTACCCATGAGAGTTGAGAAACACACTGTCTGCCTTCTACCCTTAAGCAAATTAAGACCCTGAGGTCACTTGAGTACTGGTCTGAAATTTGTTTTCCTCGGTGTACACGTCCTGTGTGCCCTCCATTGTATAGGCATAGGAAGGAGAGGATGGTGTAGGGTTAAATATCTGCAAGATTTGTGTTAGGACATTAGGAAAAGCTGATGGTTTTATTAGCATTTGTAATGTTTCCATATTCAATATTTAATTATTAACATGCCAACATTTTCTTCCTGGAAAGTGTGACTAGAGTAAACTCTTGGAAGGTTCAGTCGACTTCCCCTTCAAATAATGTGATAGGTTGTTTGGAAAGCTGCAATCTTAGCAGCACTTCTGTCATGTCTGTTAAATTATGAATTTTAAAACATGAATTATTAATGTTTAATTTTATTTGGCAAACACCACAATTAAACAGCCCCTTAGCCTGAGCCCTGTGAGCCTGAGTCAGTTGGCACGGTCCAGCTGGAGGTGTCCAGTTGTAGTGTAGACATACCCTTAATGTCCATTTTGATTCAATATGCTTTTTTTTTCTTATCTGGTCATCTGTGTGTTATGTGTTTGTCTTTCGATGGTATTATGAACGATTGAAGCTTTCCTTCAAAGGCGTATGAATATGACATGTAAATATATAAATGTATGAGTTCTGCTAATTGAATTTAATTTTACAAATGAATAGAATTCAAGCAATTCTACAAACAAAAAAAAATACATTTGTTTACTTTGGTCTTTAATGCCTGATGACGTTGAAGCCATAGATCAGATCTAAGATATTATTGCATATCTAGGGAAAATCACCTTTCCAATGATATAAGACAACCCTTAAATCCTGACAGTCCAGGGTGAATCTATGTGCAGCCACTGGCCCCAGTTTGTCTGTCTGTCTATCTATGACAAAACATTAAAAACATCTCACAGACTGCTGAGGTCCACAGAAAAATTCCTTTTTAAGGGACTGATCCAAAGCCCACTGAAGTCATTGGGATCAGTGGGGTTTGGATCAGACCCTAAGCGGAGAACTTCTTCAAACTATTGAACTTTGGGAAAAAAGGCTTTTATCAAAAGGGATCTTTCTTCTGAGATGATTTATAGGTGGATGGAAATTATTCAGGACTGAATGTAACCATTGAGATTATCAAGATGTCACAAGTCAAAGCCTGGGAAGAGTGCCCTGGTTTCAGTAGCACAGTTAGGTTTTTGACAGATATATACCACTGATCTCCTAGATTCCAACTGAGCATTAAAAACACTCCTGGCTTGGCTGGTGCTAAGACACAAAAGCAGAATTTTCATTCCAAGAAATGTGATAAGCTCCAAGAGGAGGCTTGAAATACGGGATCTTCCCCAGGAATGCAACTACTTGAGGTCAGTCTCTTTCTGTCTCTGTGTCTCTCATGTGGGGTCCCTCCTGCTGCCCATGGCGGCTGGGAGCTGCCGGGTCCCTCCTGCCACCCATAGTGGCTGGGAGCTCCAGAGATCTTTCTGCCACCCCCAGCAGCGGGGAACTGTGGAGTTGGCAGGGAGCTGCGGGGGTCCCCCACTACTTGCAGTGGCCAGGAGCTGTGGCAAACCCCCACTGCCTCAGAGCTTGGGGGCCCCGCTGCCTTGGGTGGCGGCGGTATCCTGCAGCTTCCAGCCGCCTGCAGGCTAACGTCATGGAGGTCTTCGGAAGTCACAGATTCTGAGACTTCTGCAGCCTCCGTAATAAAATAGTAGCCTGAGTCATATTCTTACGGTGCTGCTAAACTGTTTTTAACTTGTATATTTGCACTTTGTTTCCTGTTTCTTTGCACACAATAAAGTTATATTTTTGGAAACTCAGAGAATATTTATTAGTTTATACCAAGCATAAGTGACACTTTACAAAGTTCATTACAAGAGTCAATAACCTATCCATATTTAAGATCTTTACACACTAGGCTCACTAATTCATAAAAGTATCACACAACACTACTATGTCTGACTGTTAAAATGCTCTTTTTAGGCCTTCTTTAGCTGTACAGCTCCATGGTTGGCTCTTTTAATAGCTGTTATGCACTGTGCAACAGGAGATGCTTAATGGCATTGCACATTTGGATGAGAATGGCCCTCACTGTGGATTTTCCAACTCTGGACTGACTGCTCACTAACTCGTAACAATCTGGTGTTGCAAGCTTCCAAGGCATGATCGCCACTTGCTTCTTCATTGTCAATGCAGCTCTCTTTTGGTGTTCATGCGCTGGGATGAGCTCGGCACACAGATCCAGGAATATGGCCTTGTGCATCTGAAAGTTCTGCAGCCACTGCTCATCATCCCAAACCTACATTACGATGCAATCCCACCAGTCAGTGCTCTCTTCTCAGCCCCAGAAGCACCAATCCCCATGAAGATGCTCTGTGAATGCCAACAGCAACCCAACATTTTTATCTGCAGCATCCAGCAGCATCTAGTCACCATCATCAGATATCTCTTCTTCCTCCTCACACCACCAGTTGCAACACTACTTCTTGAAATTCCACAAAGACAGTAGAATTGTGTGTCTGGTTAAAAAACCTGCCAACAATCCAGCTTTCAGAAATGGAAATATTTTCCTCTCCAGAAGGCTGCTTGTAACAGGTTCCCCAATGTTAAAGTTAGTTCTGGAATTTGATTCCTCTGGGTTTAGTGTGTGTTTATAAGCTTGACAAGCCTAACCTGTTCTTTAACTTCAGTTGGGCATGTGTTAACTGACAAGAATGGTACTTGTCCTGCAATGTCAGGCTTGTATTGTACAGTAATTGCCTCAAACGCCAGAGAGAAAACAAAGTTTAAGAAATCAGTGGGTGGAAAGTTTAACTGCAGATATCTGATTATGATAGGCACTGGTTGTCATTCTGGTAACCAGATCCCCGTGTCTTTTCCTGTAACAGAATAGGAGACATTTATTTTTGTATTATACACCAGCTGCATTTTCACTCCATGTGAACATTTGTGACACTGGTTTACAATGAAAGGGTTGTTGTGAAAAAAGATGTTAGGGGAGTGTGACCTGGTGGCCCTGAGCACAGGCCTGGCAACCAGGAACATTTTGGTTCTGACTTGGACACGAAGTCCCTCTATGTTCTAGGGAAAGTCACTTAGGCCATGATCCACAAGGGGACTCAGGGACTGCAATACTGAGTGTCACAACACCTAATTTTTAGGTGCCTAGAAAATCACAGGAACAGCACTGAGATCCACCAAACTTGAGTCAGGCGCCTAGGCGCCTATACAAACCGCCTAAGTTAGCCAGTAGGTGATGCAGACAAAAGAGGTGTGTGCTAAGTCCCACCCCTCTCTGAGTTGGGCATCTAAATCCAGGTTTCAAAGAGGCACCTCGCTCTGCTTGTGACTCATGAACCTGGAGAAGAGAAGCATTCTGCCACCCAACCAAGTTGTGTGTGGGTCCATCAGCAGCTGCTTAACTCCACATGAAACAGCCATGAGTGTGGGGAAAGAGGCAGCCCCCCTTTGTAACCTTTAGTCCAGGAGTTAGGGTACTCACTCAGGCTAATAGAAGACACCACTTCAAGTCCCTCTTCTGCCAGAGTGGGAGAAAAGATTTGAAGGGATTTGCCAGCACTAGGCTATGGAAGATGCTGATGTTGGGGGCATCCCTCCATCTCCCATTGAAACTATTCCACTTTAATTTACTATGAATTGGGACAGAGAAAAAGTTAGAATGACCTCCTCTTTCCAGCTCTTTGTGTGGAGCTAGGTGGCCTTCAATGCACCTACTGGATCAGGCCCTCCATGCAACTTAGGTGGCCAAACATCTATTGTTCCCTGGTGCCTGGATCACTCTGGGGCTTAGGCAGGAGCTAGGTGCCCAGGTGCCTAGAATGAGGCAGCAAGTGTGGTTGCTTAGAGGCAGAAATGTAGGCACCTAGGAAACTTTTACTGCAAAAACTTAGGTACAAAGTAACTTTAGTAGCCCACAGGGTTAAACGGCAGTCATGTGGGACTTTTCTGCATAACAGTTATGCCTAAAAACAGGATTAAGGCACCTAAATACTTTCATGGCTCCCACACTTACTTCTCTGTTCCTGTTTATTCATCTGTAAAATGGGGATAATAATACCTCCCTCACAATAGGGTTGGGAGGTTTAATTAATTGTTTGTAAAAGTGCTTTGAAGATGAAGTCTGCTATGTACTAAGCACAGCCACAGACTTTTGATCTGCATGATACAAACACTTTGGAGAAAAAGTCATATTCCAATTGTCTGCCACACTGAAAGGAGTTTTATTTTTAAACGATTTCTCAGGTTGGGCGTGGGATCAGATCTTTACAGATTACTGCTATAGCCAGAATTGTCCTTGTGCTTTTTGCACCCAAAAGAACTGCACAGCTGAAACTGAAAGCTAAGTAACTTTTGGATGTTTCTCTCTGCCTTTGGGCTTGTCCACACGGAAAAGTTTTGCCAGTTATACCAGTATACTTACACTGGCATAATTGAGCCAATATAGTTATACCAGTATACACTCCTATATGCCCAGTTATTCCAGAATAAGAGTGGCTTGATTTGGTTTAGTTTAAAATCCTTCCTGGCCAACAAAAGCTAAAGCAAAGGCAGCCCTCTGATATTTAAACACAAGGGGTTATAGCAGTAACTAAACTGGTTTATATTCACACCTTAACTTATACTGGTATAACTTTCCCATGTACACAAGCTCTTAGACACAAAGGTCACATGGAAGTTCTAGGCTTTATTCCCTACTCTGGCATGGACTTTTGTGTGAATTTAGACAAATCACACATTTTCTGGGCCTCATTTATTCCACTTGCCTCTCCCACCACATGTGGGCTGGGAAGTTTAACTTACTCAAGTTTGCAAAGTACTTTAAGATCCTCGGGTGGAAAGCACTATACATGTACAAGTTATTGCTATACTCAGAGCCCTCCAATTGCCAGTGAACTAGAAAAGACTCAGAAGGATAAGTTACAGGCTGCATTGTCATCTTCCACAGGGGAAAAAAAAATCTAACCGTCCTTTTTTGTAAAAATCTCCTTTTATTATATTACATAACATCTTATCTGCTTTGCAGCTGATGCTCCATTCCTGCATCCCTGTTGCAACAACATTTTGCTGTTGTTCTAACCTGGGACTAAAAACACACCACCACATCATGAAGCATTTAGTACAATAGGACAATTGTAGCCATGGGTTTTGCTCACATACCAGGCATATTCAGCAGGAGTGCAGCAGTTAAGCCTTTGAAGTTAGGTAGCACTATTCATGCAGCCAGCATAGTGCTGGAGATTTTGTTTATTTCATTCAGTGAGGTGGTACAGCTCTGGGAAAGTGCTACCACCATGGTGCACAAGGAAGAATCACAAACCTCCCATTGACTTTCCTTGGCACTGAATCAAGCCCCTTAATGATTTACTGGCTATTGAAAGCCCAGCTAATCATGTCATTCTAGAGAGACATCTGCTACCAATGTCAGCAAACCCTATGGTTGCTGACATCTGAGGGATGAGATATATGGAGGCAAAGTGCCCATCAAAGGCCCTGCTATGTCCTTCTCTGAGTCAGGTGCAAAGGCAGCCATTGTGTTCCAGGCTGTGCTCCTTTTTCAGCATCAGTAGAGCCGAGGTGGCCAAGGTTCACCCAAGGGCCCTGCTGGCAATTGGCCAGGAACAGAAAGGCTGCGCCTACCATGGATGATGTGGGACATGCAGCAGCCCTCACCTTCAGAGGGAAGCACAGCGAACGGAGGCTGCAAACTGTTTATTTGCCTGGCTGCTCCCGTACAGAGCGGGCATCGCAGGCCTTTGTCTGCAGCAGCCCTGGGCACAGACAGTATCAATGCCGCAGGCGAGACACGGGGACCCTCTTCAGAAACCCGGCACTCAGGGGTGGGGCGGCCTTCCCCAGCGCTTCACTGGGGCCAGGGCTCAGCCCCGCCCCCTCCAGGCGTTACCCCGCCCCGGCAGTGCCCCGTGCCGCGGGGCGGGGCAGGAGCCGCCTCCGCGAGGGGCGCTGGGTCCCTCCAGCTGGGGGAGCGGACCTAGGCCCGCGGGGAGAGCCAGGCACTAGGCCAGCGGAGGGGATCAGCGGTCCTAAGGGAGCGAAGACTCCGCTACTATCGCGTTTCCTGCCTGTGGCGGAAGCGCTCTTTGACCCCGGAAGTGTCAGGCCGAGGGAGGCGGGGCTGAGCTGTCAGAGCCGGACTCGCCGGTAACGGACCGGAGCGACCGGTAAGTGCGCGGGGACTGGCTGGGTGGCTCGGCTCGGGGCGGTGCCGGTGGGTAGGGAGGTGGGGCTGACTGGGGGCAGTGGGACAATTCGGGGACAGCTGGGTGGGTTTGGGGGGCCGGTGCCTGTGGCTGGGGGCAGCGGGACAGTTGGGGGGCAGTGGGGTAGGTCAGGGGGCCGGTGCCTGTGGGTGGGGGGCTGTGGGTAGGGAGGTGGGGCTGACTGGGGGCAGTGGGACAATTGGGGGGCAGTGGGGTAGGTCGGGGGGGCCGGTGCCTTTGGGTGAGTGGGTGGGTGGGGGCTGTGGGACAGTTGGGGGCAGCGGGGTGTGTTGGGGGGCCGGTGCCTGTGGGTGGGGCAGTGGCTGGGGGGCAGTGGGACAGTTGGGGGACAGTGAGGTGGGTCGGGGGGCAATGCCTGTGGGTGGGGAGTTGGGGATGGCTGGGGGGAGTGGGACAGTTGAAGGAGTTGGGGACGATGCCTGCATGTGGAGGGAGGTGGGGGTGGTGGGGTGGGGGTGTTTCTTTAATAATATGTGTGACCTGTGTAACATCAGTGCAGGTTTGCAGCCACTTTCACAAGTCACTGGAGCTGTACCACCAAGTCCCTCATTTTAATCAGCACTGTTGTGTTATTTGATGTAGCATATGAGGGCCAATGTGACATCTTGTCCCGCAGGTGTCTCCTGTCTTCTGCACCTGAGCGTACGTCCCCTGGGATCCCTCAGGAGATAGGTTATAAACAGCATTTCAGTGTGACAGGACTATGACACTTACTGAAGAGCAATTCAGTCTTCCCTTGGCAGAGCTGCTCGGCTTTTACACTAGTTCCATCTGCTGACGCAGCCCCAAACCTATACAAAGGGAGTTGTGTCCTCAAGGCTTACACCAAAGCTCATAGGAAAATGTATATGTTAGTAGTCTTGCCTGATCCTTATGGATGCTCCATAGTTCAAGATTATTTGGCCCCTCCTTTTCATTTTTAGCTCAACAATCTATTGGTCGGCAGCCTAACTTTCATAGGTACTGAAAGGTCAACTCCTGTTGACTTCAGCTGGAGTTCTTGGTGCTGAGCACCAAGAAAATTAGGCTGCTGGTTTTTTTTTTAAAGGTGTGTGTGTGTATAGTAGATTTTTAAAAACAGTTTTTAGAAATTTAAGTGCAGAATTGATTTTGTGTCGAAGACTGGAAAATAATGTAATTTGTTTCACAATAAAAACAATATCCTTGTGGTTTTTCAGCCTCAGTGATTTATCATAGAAATGTGAAAATTCCTACATATCTATATTTTTAAAACACTGGTGGGAAGCTTACCATTTTAATTGCTTTTAGAATCCTATAAATAGTTCTCTTTCCCCCCCACCCAAGGACCGCAGTGGTTGTATATTGGGATTAGCATGGTGAAATATATTTGTTGTTAAATGGATTTTATAAGAAATCCTTTTGTCATAAAATCAATTTATCTAAAAGGTTAAACATTAAAGGTTTTGTCATCTAAAATTTCAGATGACAAATGGACAAAAGCCTCAGCCTTTCAGGGTATGTCTACACTGCACCTGGGAGCAAGTCTCCTAGCATGGGTACACAGATTTACCCTAGCTGGGCTCAAGCTAGTGTGCTAAAAATAGCAATGTGGATGTTCTGGCACAGGTGGAACCTCGGGCTCTCAAGCCCATCTGACCCCAAGGCTTCTGAGCCTGAGCTCCAGCCTGAGCTGGAACATCCACTTTGGTATTTTTAGTGCACTATCTTGAGCCCTACTAGTCTGTCTGCCTGGGCTAGAGGTTCACTTAGAGCTGTGGTGTAGATATACCCACAGAGTCTGTAATTTCCAGCTTATGCTTGGATGCTGCATTTGGATCCATGTGGGTGAACATGGCATACATGTGGTTCTGCCTGAGGATAAGGGTCCACAGGCGTTGATCTAACTTCAGGATCAGGGTCTTAAACTTTAACTTGAATACAACTTTTTAACAGCATTTGAAATAAATGATCATACTTTTATAAAACCGCAGAAATTAAATAACAAAAGCTTTGTTGAGCTTGTGGTTTCCAAGCTTTTTAATATTTGGGATTTTTAAGGATGTTTGTAATGGTACATCTTCTCTTGAATTGCCTTAGCAAAGTTTTTCATTTAATAGAACTAATTTTATAATAACAGTTTCAGTGAGAATACAGGGGCTTGTACAGAATCATATAAGCAATGGGCATAGAAGAAAGGTGAAAGCTAGAACATCTTTTCTAGTCTAATCTCATGTCCTTAAAAATATATATTATGTATATAGTCATTTAATAAACTTGCTTCATAAGAACACAGAATCTTCTTTTGATAACATGTTAGCAGGATGTCTTATGACTGCCCTTAGAATTTCTGACATCTGGACAGAGACTATTGCTACAGGGCTCTACAAAGGAGAGGTCTTAACAGGACTTTTCAGTAACCATGTGAGAATTATAAGCATTTACACAAAAGAAACTACACCAACAAAAATTCTTTTTGGTGCTCCTGTAGATGTCTTTGTGACTGCTTGGTGTAAATGCTGTAAAGAGAATATGGCTGTACTCTATAAGGCAAGGGGAATTGTGCTTTTTCTGTGGCCTATGCACCTAATCCTTGGATATCTCCTAAAGTCTGATGTTTGGTGGTGTAAAGGTTTCCTTTGTCTTGATGTGCTTCCAGCCTCTAGGGGTGTGTTTTATAGAAGGCTATAACCTGTCTTGTTTTGTTGTTGGTTAATTGTTTCTGTAAACATTTCCTCATACCGCTTTTATGTTGATGTTTGCCAAAGACAGAGAGAGCTCAGCACAATGCCAGTATTGCCCTTGGATGAACTCCAGCTGACAGAGACTGATCCAAAGACAGGGAAACTGAGGACTTCACCAGCATTGGTGAGCTGTGTTGTTTTTGAAATGAAAATATTCAACAAATTGTTCTCTCATTTCAAGAAGTGACTTTAGCAAAACTGGCTCTGGAACAAAAATTCAGTGAAATCCAAACAGCTTCCCTATAGGAGGAGGCTTTATTTGAAGTCTATATATTCATAGAATCACAGAATCTCAGGGTTGGAAGGGACCTCAGGAGGTCATCTAGTCCAACCCCCTGCTCAAAGCAGGGCCAATCCCCAGACAGATTTTTGCCCCAGATCCCTATAATGGCCCCCTCAAGGATTGAGCTCACAACCCTGGGTTTAGCAGGCTAATGCTCAAACCACTGAGCTATCCCTCCCCCCAATAGTGTATTGAAACTATTTGGGGCTTTTGTTCTATGGTGTATCCCAAGTTTATTATAAACGTAGTCTTCATTCCGAGAATTGCTTGATGGGTAGTGTTGATATTCCTGTAGTGGAGAGATATTTGAAACTCAGTTTAGAAGTTTAACTCTGAGGTGGAGCATCAGTGTTGGTTCCTCTGTGTCACCACATTCTGTGTGCTCGCCCATGTGGATTTGCAACCACAGGTTTAAGTCAGATCTCAGTGTAATGCGAGCTGCGGTAAAGGACGATAACCTGTTTGATTTCTGTACTGGATAGTCCAATCAGCTTGACTCTGGAAGGTGCTCAAGCATCAGTATTGAAAGGGAGAAACATTTCAAAGGAATGACTTTGAGCTGCTGCTGTTTGTTTTGGAGGTGTGGGAGTTGCTTGTCAGCTATTTATCTGAATGGGATACAAGGAGCAACATGTACTGAACTGTGCAGGATTCTGAAAATATTATTGGAAAAATAAGGATGATGCAGAACACTGATCTGCAGTGTTTTAAAGAGTAAAGAGCGGGGAGAACTGCCAGTGAACATAAGAGGATGGATTCCTGATAACCACACACCAGTTTCCTAAAAATATGAGAGATGTCCCTGGCTGCATAAATGGTTAAGAGGAATTCTTGTTTCTTGGTCCCTGGTTTGTTAACACATTGTCTTTTTGCTTTCTGTAGCATCCAGAAATGAAGGCTGATAGGTCTTTTGTGCTATATAAACCACCCCCTAAAGTCAGAGACCCTGCTCTAGTGGAGGAGTTCTTGGAACGAGCAAAATTCATTGCAGATGATCTGAACTGGCTTCTGGCTTTGCCTCATGATAAATTTTGGTGCCAGGTAATGTTACTGAATAGATAATAAATAAAAACCTGTGACTTATATGAGTGCTTAGAAAAATAAGTAGGTTTAATTAATGTGTCTGATGAAGGCTCATAATTGCCTTTTGTTGCTAGTACCCAAACATCTTAATTTTGGATCGTGTGACATTAAGATTGTAATATTTCCTTAAAGATTTTTGATAATTTTTAATGAATTTTAAAACTGCTAGTTTGGAATCAATGGACCATGGACTCCTCTGAACACCTTTGATCTCTTTGGCTCACTGATTAATTTAAATACCATGCACTGCATATGTGTCATGTGATGTGGTGTACTACTGTGTATGCTTCATCTTTCCTTCTCCCCACTTGCCTTTGTTCTGTTGTATTAGGTCATATTTGATGAGACACTTCAGAAATGCCTGGATTCGTACCTGTGCCATGCCCCTCGCAAGTTTGATGCATCATTTGATTTCCCTCCGGAGGTGAATGACATGCAGAAATGCCTTCATCAGAGTGTCTTCCTAACCTTCCTCAGAATGTCCACTCACAAGGAGTCCAAAGTAAATACCTCTTCTTCTTACCCTCACTGCACACTGTATGGCTTACAAAAATTGATAGACATTTTGGGAAACAAACTGTGTTTCCTATTCATCTCTCCCAGCTGCCTTCCTTTTTTAGCACCTATTTTTCTCATTCCAATAGTTTCCACAAAGATAGTCACCAATTAGCAAAGGATAGAACTATCTCAAGTGAATGCATTAATCTTTTTCACAAAGGAAAATGCTACTCTTAATAATAGGTTAGCGAGGTGTGGCATTATAAATGGGTAGTATAAGAGAATTTAAAGTAAGTTAGCCTTTGCAGGGCTGCATAAAAGGTGTGAGAGGCTGTCAGAGGCTCCTGTAGCCATGTGTTGGTGACCACTCTCATGCCGCCTGCTGCCCTGGTCCAGGCATCAAGTCATGCAACTCAGACTGAGACTTGTCTGTCATTGCACTTTCTCCAAATTTCTGCCTCTCCCTATGGTTGAAGTAAAATTGCATCTAATTACAATTTTCTTTGCATCAGAATGAAGGGTGTGTGAGTGCAGTGCTCATTAGCAGAGGTGAAAGTTTCACAAGAGCCTTAAGGAAACTCATTCTGTCCTCAGGTTTTAATAATTACTGACCTGTAATCCTCCTTGGTTTATTTTAAGAATATGCATTGTCATGATGGTCAATTTCAGTCTGTTTTGAGAAAAGATCTCAGTGTGGGTGTTGGAGGAGTGGGAAGAGAACAGATGAAAGAAGTGCTGTATCTTGTAGTTAGCATCACTTCAATAAAAGTACTCCACACTTCTGCAGAGCCTTTCATCTAAGCCAGAATACTGTACAGACATTAATCGATTAAACCTCACAGCTCCAATGAGGTAGCTAAGTATTTGGGTAAATTGAAGTCAATGGTTTGCCTGTTGCCACATAGCAAATTAGTGAGAGTGCTAAAAATAGAACCCAGCAATCCTAACTCCTTGTCCTCTGTATTAACTGGGAGAACACATGCAACACACCCTCTACCATTTGCTTTGGATGGATAATGTTTGCCATCATAAGTAAATCTTTCTTTTATTAGTCATTGCTTCCACTATTATTCTTTAAATTGGATACTTCTCCATTTCAGGAGCAATGAGAATTTTAGTTTGAAGACCTTTGTCATTTAGAATTTCAAAAACATTTCCAGCCTAACATGTTAGTTACACGAGTTATATCTGCAAGATGGAGTTGGTGTAGGGGTTTAGAGCACTGTGATGTAAATCAGGAGTCCTGGGTTCTGTTCCTATCTGCCACTGATGAAGTGATCTTAGGCAAGGAACTTAATTCCTCAGTGCCTTGGCTTCCAAATCTGTAAAATGCTTGCCTACCTCACAGGGGTGGTAGTTTTGAAGTGCTTTGAGGTACTTGAGTTAGAGAATGTATAAGTATTATTATTACTGTAAATGCTGTAATCCTTGCAGAGTTAGGGTTACCATACATCTGGACATTTTTTCTTTTTTGATCCTCCACCCTCTGTCTGAGTGGATTTTTCAAATAAGAGGCAATGTCTGGATTTTTGTGAGCTAACTAGCTGATGTTGCAGCTCAGAAAGAGCTGTCTCCATGTCATGATTGGTCCCTGCAGCTGCAGCTGATTGGTCACTTCCTTGCAGCCACAGCAACCCCTGCAGCATCCCTCTCTTCTAGTACACACACACCCCTCCAGCCTCCCCCAGATACCCCCTCCCAGTACACCCCCCTCCAGCATCCTCTAAATACCCCCTTCCACTCCCCCCCCAACTCCCTCTCCCACAGTGTCCTCTTTATGGGAACCTGAAATATGGTAACCGTATGCAGAGTAGAATATGGATTCTCTTTCAAGTTGTTAAAAGTTTATTTTGTCTTTTTTTTGTTTTTAAATGTGTTTTCTCTTGTTTTTAATAGGAACACTTCATCACACCCTCTGTTTTTGGAGAAATTCTTTACAATAACTTCCTGTTTGACATCCCTAAGATTCTGGATCTGTGTGTGCTCTTTGGGAAAGGAAATGGCACCTTACTTCAGAAGATGATTGGTTAGTCAAAGCTAGGAGCAGCTTGCGGCTTTCTAGTTGTTCTCTGAAAGGCAGGCATTGAAGGGGGTGGGGTTGCTACTGAGTGTAGCAACCTCAGAACAAACTCTTCCTTATAAAATAAGAAGTTTTGATTTCTGAATAAGATGGGTTTTCTTTTACTTTCTTGTGAACCATCTTTATTTATGGGTGATATGGGGAGGGGATTACACTTTGCTGTTTGGGAGAACTAAGTTTGTTTCATAGTCCGTCTTGCTTCCTAAGTTAGATCTGCTACAGGGTCTCTTTATTGCTCAACAGTAACTCCTCTGGCTAGTTAAAATGCAGCACTGAGGCTGTAAAGGGACTCTGTGGGTGAAGAGACAGTCCGAAAAGTCTTATTCTTTGCAGGATGAGGGAAGGGGGAGCAGTCTGACTGCTAAGAGTGGGCCTTTTGCTCCTGTAGCTGGCAGCTAGACAAAACACACAATGTGATTGTTCTGTGACTACAGAGAGCTTTAACTGGAAAAATAGAACTTGATTTTCATAGAGTCCTTGTTAGCTGCAAAGTATCTCAAAGCACTTTACCAACTGCTGACACAGGTAGTGCAGTGATGATTTCAAACACAGCAGCAATTATACATTTAGCAACAGCTCAGCCTTGGACATTAGAACCTGTTTTATGGTCAGAGGACGAGTTGGTCTGGACACTGCATTTATCCCTATTATTTTCACAAGGGACCATCTGCGATCCTTATCTTCCACCTGAGCATGTAGTTTTGGATACAATAAGATATAGAATCCTTCATCTAAAATTCAAAACCAGACTTTTCTGAAGTTTGAATAATTTAACTTTTTTCCTTCCTTTGAAAGATGGCTATTGTTGGATTTCTAATCCAATCCAAGTTAAAATGGGAAGTACTGTATGAGAAATCTTGTGACACAGGCTGTTCAAACAAGATTTTTTTCCAAATTTCCAGGCCTAAACACTTTAACTTTTGAATGCTGATCTTTCTCCTCTTGTCAAAATGTATTTTTTTTTAAGTCTAAGTTTCAAAAACCTAGTCTAAATGGTACATGCAACTACTGTGATTACGTGTGCAACAGCAGTAATTGTGCACACAGATGTCCTGTGACATGTCTCCCTGACTGTTTGTGTATGCACTCATGGTATCTGCATGTGCAATTCAGGTGTGCAAATGCAAAAAATCAGATTTTTCCTGTCCTTATTCTTCTCTGTGAAATCTGTTTCACAGGTCTCACACACCTGTGTAAATTCTTCAAGAGGTTAGTCCTTGTGGTGGAACCATGGTAATCTGCACAGCATGTCTGGTAATTCACGGAAAAAGGGCAATCAATGTCTCTCCACTATTCAATTAAGATTTTACAGCACTCTGCTATTCTGCAGAGTATTTTGAAAAGATAATGAGAGCAATACTTAGTCTTATATTATTAAGATAAGGCCTCATTACCTTTAAAAAATATTCTATAGAACATTTACTGGCGTACATGGAATCAGCAATTAAAACTCAACTATAGCTGTCAAATAAAGGAACTAGGAGCATTTAGTGATATTATTTACTGACTCAACCAACAGTGCAGTGCTTGAATCATCTAGCGCCTCAGACACTGTATTCTAATGAACATTCTCATTACCAGCCCTCCAAAGGTTCTTAAGCAAAGTAAGCTGTGATGGGATAAGAGGAAAGGTCCTCTCAAGGATTGGTAACTGGTTAAAAGATAGGAAAAAAGGGGTAGAAAAAAATGGTTAGTTTTCAGAATGGAGAAAGGTAAATAGTGGTGTCCCCCAGGGATATGTACTGGGACCTGTCCTATTCAACATATTCATAAATGATCTGGAAAAAGGAGTAAAGAGTGAGATGGCAAAATTTGCAGATGATACAAAACTACTCAAGATAGTTAAGTCCCAAGCAGACTGTGAAGAGCTACAAAAGGATATCACAAAACTGGGTGACTGGGCAACAAAATGGCAGATGAAAGTCAATGTTGATAAATACAAAGTAATGCACATTGGAAAACATAATCCCAACTACGCTTATAAAATGATGGGGTCTAAATTAGCTGTTACCACTGAAGAAAGAGATCTTGGAGTCACTGTGGATAGTTCTCTGAAAACATCCACTCAATGTGCAGCTGCAGTCAAAAAAGCGAACAGAATATTGGGAATCATTAAGAAAGGGATAGAAAATAAGACAGAAAATATCATATTGCCTCTATATAAATCCATGGTATGCCCACATCTTGAATACTGCGTGCAGATGTGGTCGCCCCATCTCAAAAAAGATATATTGGAATTGGAAAAGGTTCAGAAAAGGGCAACAAAAATGATTAGGAGTATGGAATGGCTTCCATATGAGGAGAGGTTAATAAGATTGGGACTTTTCAGCTTGGAAAAGAGACAACTAAGGGGGAATATGATAGAGATCTATAAAATCATGACTGGTGTGGAGAAATTAAATAAGGAAGTGTTATTTACTCCTTCTCATAACACAAGAACTTGGGATCACCAAATGAAATTAATAGGCAGCAGGTTTAAAACAAACAAACGGAAGTACTTTTTCTCACAATGCACAGTCAGTCTGTGGAACTCTTTGCCAGAGGATGTTGTGAAGATCAAGACTATAACAGGGTTCAAAAAAGAACTAGATAAATTCATGGAGGATACGTCCATCAATGGCTATTAGTCAGGATGGGCAGGGATGGTGTCCCTAGCCTCTGTTTGCCAGAAGCTGGGAATGGGTGACAGGGGATGGATCACTTGATGCTTACCTGTTCTGTTTATTCCCTGTGGAGCACCTGGCATTGGCCACTGTCGGAAGACAGGATCCTGGGCTGGATGGTCCTTTGGTCTGATCCAGTGTGGCCGTTTTTATGTTCTCCAGCTGCACTGAACTGTTAGGAGATGGTCAGCTGTATAGGAACAAGCACTGTACTTGTGGTGGGTATAGGTCAATAGTTCCACCCTGGGTGGTTACAAGTCTTATTTTTAGAGAAGATGTTGTGGATAGTACATAAGGACGTTGCTTGGTGTGAGGCTGCTTGTTGGGCTGGACATTTGAATGAATCTGGAATGGATTTTTTCCTCCTCTCCTTTCAGAAAACATCTTCACTCAGCAATCAAGTTACTTCAGTGACTTGAATGAAACAGTGCCCACAATCCTCCAGGTACTGCCTCTTTATCTGGCTTGGGGTGGTTTTCTGAGCCCCCAGGGGAGGCTCTGACACAGTCCCAGGAGGTATAGTTGCAGGCTGGCAGAATGTTTGTGTTTCTTTGTATTTGATCCCCTTAGTTCTACCAACTTATGTTAGATAGCTTTTATCTACAATGGTTACTTACAGCTAACCCCCTTACATCCTACCTGTTTATGACACTCTCCTTGCTGTGAATCCTTGGGACTTCCTTTGCTAGATAGTTCATATAGGAAGTGCCCATTTTCCCCTCCCCAAATCAAGAAACTGACACATTTACACTAGTGATAACACCCAGTAAGCTCACAGGAGAGAATGAAAATATCTTTGGAACCAAGATACATAAATTGCTCCTATACAGATATTAGCCAGGTCCAATGTTCTGAGCTTTCGTTGCTCTGAGCAGTAAGAATTTCCCCAAGCTGACTGGGCTATGCTCATATTTAATTTGAATATGAATCAAGATGCCTGGGCATCATTGCAATGGGAAAATTTGTGTTTTAGTCCTCAAACAAATAATTTTTAAAAAGTCATTTTGCCAAGAGAGCTGGGATGGCTTTCTGTTCTCTTTGAACTCCGGTGTCTCCATCTCCATCATGCTTTGGGTGTGCTAAACTCAGCGGTCCAGGAGCACTCATGTGAGAGATGGTGTCATGTGTAGAAGTGCTCTGTGATGCCAGATTATCCATTCAAAACAGTTATTTGAAGGGCAGTGAAGATTCTGCCCATTGTATGTGGTGTATGTCTTGAAGCAATTACTTTGGGTTTACAGAGCTCTGCTTTGCATACTGTGTGTTAGATGTTTTGTTAGTTAACATTGTCACAGAAAGAGCATCAGTATATTTGCATGCACGCATATACCAGTCCAAAGAAAAACACTTGGTGATTATAAGGAAAAGCAGTATAAACCCAAGTATTCAACTTCAAAAAATGCCTGTAGTCCCTCTGTTCATCTTATAACCAGCTCTGGTGGGGGCCTCCAAAGTTGCAACTCTCCAAAGATGCAACTGTAATAGAGTTGTTTCTTAAGTTCTAGGCCAGGGATCGGCAACCTTTGGCACGCGGCCCGTCAGGGAAATCCGCTGGCGGGCTGGGACAGTTTGTTTACCTGCAGCGCCCGCAGGCTCGGCCGATCGCAGTTCTCAGTGGCCGTGGTTTGCCGTTCCAGGCCAATGGGGACTGTGAGAAGTAGTGGACAGCACATTCCTCGGCCCACGCCACTTCCCGGAGCCCCCATTGGCCTGGAACGGCGAACTGCGGCCAGTGGGAGCTGTGATCAGCCAAGCCTGCGGACGCTGCAAGTAAACAAACTGTCCCAGCCCGCCAGCGGATTTCCCTGATGGGCCGCGTGCCAAAGGTTGCCGACCCCTGTTGTAGGCTGAGAGGGAAAGATGCAGGTAAATTTGTCCCTGCTTTCAGGTTAGGCAGCTCTCCATTGTGTGTAAATAGCAATGTCTTTTGTTCAGTTCAGCTGCCAGTCATAAAAGGACTACTGACAAGATAGAACACACCTGGGTGCATTTGCCTGTCTGATGTAATAATGGTTTGCTCTTTGTGATCCAGGTGTTCAACAACGTTCTGCAGGAGTGTGGCTTGCAATGTGATGGGGCCTCAGCCAAGCCCCAGAAACTGGAAGAAAGAGTCAAAGTGACTCCTAGTGCCATGCCTCTCCAGGTGGAGTTATTGCTGTAACCTTTCCCTCTGTGTACATCATTTTTTTTGCTAAGCTAATCACAGACTGTTAACCCCGCATTGAGTTCCCAGATACTTAGGTCTCATTCAGCATATGGTTCCTAGTCATTGTTTCAGTGCTTATCATGTGACTCAGAGTTCTGTATTCTTTGTTCTTCTATTCATTTTGGGTTGCCTTTCCCCCCATAAATGCTGGTATGAGCTTTATCTGCTTTCCTTTCCAACCCCTGCTAAGCAGTGTGAAAGGGCATATTGTGAAATAAAGCAATAACTGAATAACTGCAAAATAGCTTTATGATGTTGATCTTCCATTTATATAGCCCCTTCCTTCAAAATTATTATGTGTATAGCAGTGGTGCAGGGAAGGGCCCCATTGTGCTAGGTGCAGTATAAGCACATATTAAAAGAGTTTATAGTCTAATAATGTAAATCTCCAGGCACTTTAACTGTACAAACCATATATAGGATTAGTTTTCAAACTGGGAGGTGCACTCCCCAGTAGGGGCATGATGAGGTTATCAGGGGTATGAGGTTGCAGCTGGCTAAGTGTCCGGGAGAGGGGAACAGCAGGGAGAGCACACAGGGAGTCCCAGTGGTGGTGGAGGAGTGCAGGTCTACCCCAGACTCACACCACGCTAACCTATCCTATCTCCTAGAACTGGAAGGGACCTTGAAAGGTCATTGAGTCCAGCCCCCTGCCTTCACTAGCAGGACCAAGTACTGATTTTACCCCAGATCCCTAAGTGGCCCCTTCAAGGATTGAACTCACAACCCTGGGTTTAGCAGGCCAATGCTCAAACCACTGAGCTATCCCTCCCCTGCAGCCACTTCCTCCCCTCTCTTACTGCTGGGGACTCCCTGCGTGCTGTCCCCACTGTTACCCTGCCCACATGGCCCAGATGCCTGACTGGCTACAGCTCCATGTGTTTTTAAACCCTCTGATGCCTGCAGGAGTGAGGAGCTCTGGACATGGGGAAGGGAGAGCGAAGAGCCATGGTGTCCTCTGGGGATGAAGCCAGCCATTTCTTGCTGCCACCTGAGTGTGAGCTGTCTGCTCCCCTCAGTCCCTGCTCCGGATGGGTGGACATTGGGGGTGAGGTGGGGGCCTGTTATGTGATTCCCAGGTAGAAGGGGGAGCACAGCAAAGAAGTTTGGGAACCTCTGATATAGAGGAATCACTTCGGCTGCCACTGAAAGTGGACCATGTCAGCTCTTTAAGTGCAAACACTAATGCTGTGCAACCATTTAGGATAGAAGGGGAAGAATACTGTATCCAGCTGGACTTCTAGAGGGACTTAATGAGGTAAATTGCCATTATGCAAAATGGGCTTTGGCCAGGGCCCCCCTAATTTAACAAAAGTGCCTTGGAAACTTTAATGAGCATAAGTAGTCAGATGCTTTCATTATGCCTTCTGAGGGAGAAAAGGTCTAGTATAGATGTTGCCCTAAATATTTGTGGACTGTCTTATTTGTGCCATGAGTGGCACAAAGAAGAACTCTCTTCCCACCCTCAAAAGGGCAGCTTTTACGTGAACTCAGTGCGTTAGCACTAGTCTCCGAATACTAGGCTG
The DNA here is from genome assembly GCF_002925995.2 of Terrapene triunguis. NCBI lineage: Eukaryota > Metazoa > Chordata > Testudines > Emydidae > Terrapene > Terrapene triunguis. Next base: position 1,182,827 of record NW_020665133.1, read on the forward strand.
CCAGGACAACTCGATGTGACTTTTTCCTCTCTTTGGATAATGAATAGTTCTTTCTCTACTAGGCATTGAAGGATATCGTGCTGTACTTGTGTGACACTTGCACCACCCTTTGGGCCTTTCTTGATGTCTTTCCCCTGGCCTGTCAGACCTTTCAAAAACATGACTTCTGTTACAGGTACGTGTCTAGTCCCTGACAGCTTGGCTTAGTGGAGTATAAATGCCGAGTGTGCTGTTTTGTCCTTTCCCTTTACATTTATCATTAAAAGAATAGGCTGCTCAGTTTATTCTGATGGCAGAGTAGTCTTTTGGTGAATAAAACAGGTCACTACAGGGGATGCCCAGAGTTTCCCCAATTGAGGATTACCTTGGCAATTTGCCAGGAGGCTGGGTTGTATCTAATTTCCATAAAATGGACCAGATTACAGCCGCTTCCTCAGTAATATTGCAGTGTGTCCTATAAAGACTTCAGGTTTTAGCACGCCATCTTGATCTGAGTGGAGGCAGCACTGTGTACTGGTCTCTGCAGGCTGTCCCTTTAACAAGGATGTGGGCAGCCACACACTAAGTTAGTCACTTTGGCCACAACTGCATTGATTGTGGATATTAATGATGATGTAGATTTAAAAATATGGCTTATTACATTTGGTAAGATAAGAGGTTTTAAGCTCTAAGAGGTGTAGGTTGCTGGAGGGGTATCCCCATTGTATGTGGTCATGCTATTGATGGTAGTCAGATTATTGGACTGGTGGTGAATGTTTAGACTGGCCAAACAGCTGCACTATGGTGTTTGGTAACCCAAAGGGAAAAAGCAATTGCTTTTAGTTCTGTTGTTGTTGTCTGAAATACACTAAAATGGCCCTGCCCTCTTTTAAGGGGACAGCTGCATTTTATTAATGCACTGTCAATCTGGACTAATCACTGGTCCTTTGGGGTATGGCAGATGAATACTGATTTGCATGTGTCCCTTTCTGAGAATCTATAAGGTTTCTAAATCAGCCTCTTGTCACTCTTGCTAATCGTCTGTCTCCTGACCTAGAAGTATGAACTGGTTTCTGCTATGTTGTTAAATTGGTGTCCTTGAGGCATGTTGACATCTTGATATGAGACCAATTGCAGTGTGTGTGTGTATCCTCTGCACACCATTTTGCAGTCTTAGCCTCTGTACAAAGAACTATAAACCATCAGTTGTAAACCCCTAGCAAATCATGAAGCAAACCCAGTTGTTTCTTGGTGTGGGCAAGTATATCTGCATCCCGTGATGCTTTGTCTCTAGGTAAAAATGGTATGTATGGGCTGTCTGGCTCTCAGAACCTGGTACTAGGCCAAAGTGGCTCCTTTGTTCCCTCCCTCCTTTCCCGAGACCAAAAGGAGCATGTGTTCTCTCTCCCTGCAAATGGGACCAAGCATGTCTGTCATCAGTCTAAGTCTGTGTAAGAGGAGATCTCACAGCAGTAAGAAAGGAGTTCAGTTTGGGTGCATCAGTCTGTCAACTCTTCATGGGCTGCAGATGTGTGTGCAGGATGCTCTAGAGTAGTGCAGATCGTTTGCCTAGTCAGCAGCAGGATGCTTTGAAACCATCTCATTTGGGTGCAGCTGTAGCGTAAGTGCTGAACAGATCCTTAGGGAGCTGCTGTTTCTGGGAATAAGCTATAATGAAACAAGGGTCAGAGCTGGAACTGTGAGGATCAGAGCTGGAACTGCTAGTAATTAGAGACTGGAGATATCAATATCAAGGTTCCCATTTGATTTGTCTTTTAATGAAGCATTTTAAAAACATCTATTGACAGTTCTTGTTTTATTACATGTTTTTGCAGACTGGCTTCATTTTATGAACTTGCAATTCCTGAGCTGGAATCTGCAATTAAGAGGAGGACATGTGAGGATAAGAGGTAAAAAGTGGCAGAGAAGGTTTGCCTATTCTTTTCAGAGAGAACCACCCCCACAGTAAATTAAAACATTCTTTCCCCTTCCACATCCATGCCCTTAGTCTCTCTCTGCCTTTCTTGGCTTCTTCTCAAGAGTCCTGAAGAAGAAGCTTTTCTGACTTCAAAAAAGCCTCTTTCCCACCTGGTGGGATTTTTAATTACCGTATATACTCGTTCATTAGCCCGTTCGTTTATAAGCCGACCCCCCAAAATGGTTAGGTAAAAATAGCAAAAACGGTATGACCCTTTCATAAGCTGACCCTATATTTCAGGGGTTGGCAAACTTTGGCTCCTGGCCCATTAGGGTAATCCGCTAGTGGGCCTGGACATTTTGTTTACCTGGAGCGTTCACAGGCACGGAGCCCCTCAGCTCCCAGTGTCCGCGGTTTGCCGTTCCCAGCGAATGGGAGCTGCGGGAAGTGGCGCGCCACTGGGAACGGCAAACTGCAGACACTGGGAGCTGAGGGGCTCCGTGCCTGCAGACGCTCCAGATAAACAAAACGACAATGTATTAGATATTCAATTCAATTCAAGTTTAAAATCATCAAATTTTGGTGTAGACCCGTTTATAAGCCAACCCCCGCTCTTTGATGCGTCACATTTTTACCAAAAATATTTGGCTTATGAACAAGTATATACGGTAAATCCTTTTCTACTTTCTAGGGAGAGGCACTGCATAGTGTACTATCCCAAGGTAGATGCATCCTAAACCTGTAATAAAGTGCAAGCATGTAAAAGAACCGGTATGCTTCCATTCATAGATTTGCCCCAGTGTGTTAGAAAACAAGAGTTCTTGCGAAGGTGGTTTAAATACCATTTGCTTAGCTAGTGAGAACCAAGGGTAACAGTGTTTAAAAAGGTTTCAGAGTAGTAGCCATGTTAGTCTGTATCCGCAAAAAGAACAGGAGTACTTGTGGCACCTTAGAGACTAACAAATTGGAATTGATATGCCAACTAGATACAATCAACTTAGGCTTGAATAAGGACTGGGAAGGGCTGAGCCGTTACAAACATTGAATCCATCTCCCCTTGTAAGTATTCTCACACTTCTTATCAAACTGTCTGTACTGGGCTATCTTGATTATCACTTCAAAAGTTATTTTTCTCTTACTTAATTGGCCTCTCAGAGTTGGTAAGACAACTCCCACCTGTTCATGCTCTCTGTCTGTGTATTTATATCTCCTCAATATATGTTCCATTCTATGCATCCGAAGAAGTGGGCTGTAGCCCACGAAAACTTATGCTCTAATAAATTTGTTAGTCTCTAAGGTGCCACAAGTACTCCTACCGTAGTGTTTAAAAAATGTTTATAGAGCAACTTTGTTTAGAATATGTATTCAAACAGATTGTGTAATGGTTCTGTCTGCTCCTTGCAGCAGAGACAAACTGGGGGCTTGTTTACATGAACAGTTAGACCAGGTTCTCAAACTTTTGTACTGGTGACCCCTTTCACACAGCAAGCCTCTGAGTATGACCCCCCCCCATAAATTAAAAACACATTTTTTATATTAACATTATTATAAATGCTGGAGGCGAAGCAGGGTTTGGGGGTGGAGGCAGACAGCTCGCAACCCCCATGTAGTAACCTTGCAACCATCTGAGGGGTCATGACCCCCAGTTTGAGAACCCCTTAGAGCCTGGCAAATTGGGGTGTGAATCTACCCCATATTAGCCTGCTGGGAGTCTGTCTGTGTGCACCCTGCTGATATGTTTAACAGTTTATTAGAGCGATTTGATCTAGTCCTGTTTCAAAGAGGACTAGCTCAAAGTGCTCTAATAGACTGTTAACACATGTCAGCAGGGTGCACAAGGTCAGTTAGAGTGTGGCAGGCTAGTGCGGAGTAGAGTCACACCCCAGCTCACCGTGGTCTAATTGTTCATGTCGACAAGCCCTAAGCATTCAAAATGGCTCAGCTAACACAGGTTCTCCTCTAAAGTGAGCAGGGCCCAAGCCACAGAGATGTTTTTTTTTTTTTTTTTCCCTTGTGTTGAGACTAACTCCATGCTCTCTCTCTCTCTGAAGCTTACTGGCTGACTTGTGGAGGAGGCTTTCTCATTCCAGGAAGAAGGTGGTGGAAATCTTTCATATTCTCATTAACCAGATCTGCCTCCAGCCCATCTTAGAAAGCAGGTACAGGCACTTTATCTATGTGGCTGAGACTGCAGTGTCTACTGGTAGGGTGCTATCTTTAGGAGTAACTCAGTTGCTTAATTGCTCTGTTGAAGAGAAGAGTCCTGAGATTTCCAGCCTTATTGATGAATTATTATTTATAATTTATATTGGGGTAGTGCCCAAAGGCCCCATTGGGATCAGAGTCCTGTTGTGCTGGGTGCTGTACAAAGATCTAGGATGAAACTGTCCCTGATCTAGAGCATTTACAAACTGGGCTTTGTTTTGACCCCTCCAGACAGCATAAGGCCATGTCCTAGTGAACATGTTCATATTGGCTACGGGATATGTTGTGACTTCTAGGCTAGTGCTTAGATATCATGAGGCTAAGCACTTTAGCAACACCTAAAATACATAGAAATCCACATTGTGTTGTAGCTCATTGAAGAATGTTTTTAAATCTAGCTATGGATGCTTTTGCCCTTATTCCATTTTCACCCCAGTGAAAAGCTACTGTGTAACGGTCCTCATCCCTAGATCTCCAAGTGCTGTACAAAGGGGGGTGAGTATCCCCATTTAACAGAGGGAGAAATTGAGGTACAGAGAGGTGAAGTGACTTACTCAGGGCCACGTGTGCTGAGTCACGAGAAGGATCCAGACCCTGGGACTTCTAGGCCAGTGCCCTTTCCATTGGACCATGCTGCCTTTACACTTGTCAGGGTTCCTTCCCCACTCTGCACTCTAGGGTACAGATGTGGGGACCCGCATGAAAGCCCCCTAAGCTTATTTCTACCAGCTTAGGTTAAAACCTGGTACGCTGCCACCACCAAGTGATTTAACAAGAAACAGGGAAAGGACCACTTGGAGTTCCTCTTCCCCCAAAATATCCCCCCAAGCCCTTACACCCCCTTTCCTGGGGAGGCTTGAGTATAATATCCTAACCAATTGGTTACAAAGTGATCAAAGACCCAAACCCCTGGGTCTTTGGACAATGGAAAAATCAGTCAGGTTCTTAAAAGAAGGATTTTATTAAAAAGAAAAGGTAAAAATCATCTCTATTTTCCATCCTGATTTTACAACTTTACAGGGTAATCAGATTCAAAGAGCCCAGAGGAACCCCCTCTAGCCTTAGTTTCAAAGTTACAGCACAACAGGGATAAACCTCCCTCTAGCAAAGGGAACATTCACAAGATGAGAAAACAAGGATAAACTAATACGCCTTGCCTGGCTATTACTTACAAGTTTGAAATATGAGAGACTTGTTCAGAAAGATTTGGAGAGCATGGATTGATGTCCGGTCCCTCTTAGTCCCAAGAGCGAACACCACCAAAACAAAGAGCACAAACAAAGGCCTCCCCTCCGCCCCCCCAAGATTTGAAAGTATCTTGTCCCCTTATTGGTCCTTTGGGTCAGGTGTCAGCCAG
>NW_020665133.1:1198285-1235922 GCF_002925995.2 Terrapene triunguis
AAAGTATCTTGTCCCCTTATTGGTCCTTTGGGTCAGGTGTCAGCCAGGTTACCTGAGCTTCTTAACCCTTTACAGGCAAAAGGATTTTGGTGCCTCTGGCCAGGAGGGATTCCATAGTACTGTATACAGGAGGGTTGTTACCCTTCCCTTTATAGTTATGACAACACTGTTGGAATGAATGTTTGTAGACAGCCTGCACTGAGCTGTTGATGTCACTGCAGCTCCTCTGATACTTGAATACTGACCCCAAATTATCATCAGTACAATCTGTTCAAAGAGATGATGCTCCGGTGGTTGAGGTGGAGCTGGGTTCAGTTCCTTGTGTGACCGTGGGCAAATCATTTAGCCTCTCTGTGCCTCAGTTCCCATCTGTAGAACAGGGATAATAGTCCTGCCTTTCCTCAGAAGATAAGTGCATTGAAGATTGTGAGTGCTCAGATACAGTACTGTGGTAATGGTTGGGGGCCATATTAATACCTTAGAATTCAGGGGTTCTCAAACTTCATTGCACCATGACCCCCTTCTGACAATAAAAATTACTACACGACCCCAGGAGGGGGCACCGAAGCCTGAGCCCGCCTGAGTGCTGCTGCCTCAGGCGGGGGGACCAAACTGAAGCCCAACCTGAGTCTCGCTGCCCAGGGCTAAAGTCCTTGGGCTTTGGCTGGGCCCCAGCAAGTCTAAGCCAGCCCTGGCGACTCCATTAAAACGGGTTCGCGACCCACTTTGGGGTCCTGACCCACAGTTTGAGAACCGCTGTCTTAGGTAGATGGCAGCAACAGCAGCAAATGACAGAGCTGGGTAGTCTGGGCTGTCAGGAGCTGGGGCTGTTGTGGAGGTGACACATCCTGCTTCTAGAGGAGTATCTGTATGGCATCCATACACTGGCAGGAGCATTCTGTGAAGGGGTGGCTCTCAGCCATCACATCAGTTTGGCTTCTGTGGTGATGCTCAATGCACCGGAACCAAGGGGAGGTTGAGACGATGCAATAAAGTGGTCTTTGTTTGGCATATGCCCTCACACAGGTGAGCAAAAGAGAGATCACACATTCTCTGGGGAGTTCTGTGCTATAACCTCATATGTAAGGAACCCAGTCTTGCAGGAATCTCAATGTAATTAGGAATATAAATACCTGCCCCTCCCCTCCCCACTCTGTTTTTACTTCTTTTTGGGCCACGCACTGCAATCTCACTTGCCTTCCAGTATGGTTTCAATCCTATCAAAAGTCCTATTTCCTTAAGACCAAGTTCAACTTGCTGAAATGTTCACTGAAGCCTCATGAGAAGGCTGGGTCAGTTTCACAATTTGCTGCTTTTTAAAACTAAAAGTCTCAAAAAATCCCACTGGAATGAAATCTGTTGAACACATGGATTTGCTATGATGTACGTGTGGTCGTCACGTGGCAGACATGGCTAGCAAGGCAGGTCACGGAGGTTCAGAAGGAGGAATATGATGTTCTTCTTCGAGTGCTTGCTCATATCCATTCCAGTTAGGTGTGTGCGCGCCGCGTGCACGATCGTCGGAAGATTTTTACCCTAGCAACACCCGGTGGGTCGGCTGTGGAGCCCCCTGGAGTGGCGCCGTTATGGCGCTGGATATATACCCCAGCCGACCCAGCGCCCCCTCAGTTCCTTCTTACCGCCCCTGACGGTCGTTGGAACTGTGGAGCGCGGCTTCGCTGATCTCCACACTCCCTAGCTTCTCATTGTTCTTGTTATAGTTAGTTATATAGATAGTTTTTCAAGTTAGTTAGTTAGTTAGTTGTATAGTGTATATATATAGTTGTATATTGTTATCGGGGGTTTAGGGGGTGTTTTTCCCCTTTTCCCCCTGGCGCACAGCCGGGCTCATGCCCAAGGCTCCTGGCTTTAAGCCCTGCGCGTCCTGCGGGAAGCATATGCCAACCAGCGACCCGCATAGTTCCTGCTTGAAGTGCCTTGGGGAGGCTCATCCAGCAGATAAGTGCCCTATCTGCAAGGCCTTCAAGCCGAGGACAAGAAAGGAGCGGGACTTTAGGCTCCGACAGCTCCTGATGGAGGCGGCTCTGAGTCCGGATCCTCCCTCGGCGCGCCCTGTCCCGGCACCTAGCGCTTCGGTGCGCAGCGCCCCGGCGGGCCCGACCGGTGCGGCGGAAAAGACTGCTCGGCACCGACCGACGTCGGCACCGCGCCCGCCTAAAGAACCTCGACGCCGATCCCTTTCCCCGGGCCATAAGAAGGCCGGCAAGGCGCGGGACGTTGCTGCCGCGAAGATACCGGCTCCCCCGGTGCCGGGGGTAGAGCTGCGTCCGCAGTTGGACCGCCAAAGGCAGGCGGCCACACCGTCGACTCCGGCACCGAGGCCGTTGAGTCCGGTGCGGACTGTTTCACCACCAAGGCTGGTGGTGGAACCTTGTCTCCCTTCCACCCCGGAGACCTTTGCTACGGCAAGAGACCTGATCGCCCTCACGGAGCCGGCGCCGTCACAACTCCCGGCACCGGTGGCTCCACGCGTGCTGCAGTCCAGAGGCAAGCCTGCCCTGGTGCGCCCACCGTCGCCAGCACGGGTCTCTCGACACCGCTCCAGATCCCGGAGCAGGTCCCGACGCCGCTCGGAGTCCCGGCGCCGAATATCACCTCGGCACCGGTCGTACTCGCGGCCCAGATCTTCTTCGCGGCGCCGTTCAACATCCCGGCACCGTCGCGACGACCGGCACCGATCGGGCTCGAGACGCAGCTCCCGGCACCGGTATGAGCGCCACTTGGGCTCGAGAGGCCGCTCCCGGTAGCACGCCTCCTCCAGATCGTCGTCCCGTTCCAGATCGGGATCCCGGCACCGGAGGGACTATCGGCACCGATCCAGGTTCCGGCACCGCACAGGGACAGATCGCCTTACGGCCGGCACCGATCGGCACCGTACCATGCGTGGATGCTTCATGGTTGAGTCGCTCAGAGCGGCAATGCTCCCAGGCCGTCCAACAGGTCCTGCTGGGAAGTAGAAAGCCCTCTACGCGGACCACTTATTTAGCCAAGTGGAAGAGATTCTCCTGTTGGTGTGAGCAACGAGCTACGTCTCCCTCGCAGGCTCCCATTCCTTCGATACTGGAATACCTCCTGTCCCTAAGACAGCAAGGCTTGGCGACATCCTCAATCAAGGTTCACCTCGCCGCTATTTCCGCTTTCCACCCAGGAGAACTCACGTCCTCGGTCTTCTCTAACCCGATGGTCGTTAGATTCCTCAAGGGCTTAGACCAGCTGTACCCACAGCAACGACAGCCGGTTCCAACGTGGGACCTCAACCTCGTCCTCTCCAGGCTCACAGGGCCTCCGTTTGAGCCATTGGCTACCTGCTCGCTCCTGTACTTATCTTGGAAGACAGCCTTCCTAGTAGCCATCACCTCAGCACGGCGCGTCTCGGAACTCAGGGCGCTGACATCCGAGCCCCCATACACGGTGTTCCATAAGGACAAGATGCAGCTTCGCCCCCATCCTGCCTTTCTTCCAAAGGTGGTGTCGCCTTTCCACGTGAACCAGGATATATTCCTCCCGGTCTTCCATCCGAAACCGCACGCTACTCGTCAGGACCAGCGTTTACATTCTTTGGACGTTCGCAGGGCCCTGGCTTTCTATATTGACCGTACAAAGCCATTTAGGAAGACGACGCAACTCTTCGTTGCGGTAGCCGACCGGATGAAGGGCTCACCGGTCTCTTCACAGTGCCTGTCCTCCTGGATCACATCCTGCATTCGTGCTTGCTACGACCTGGCCGGTGTACCGACGCCACGCCTCACCGCTCATTCCACGAGGGCCCAGGCCTCCTCGACTGCCTTCCTGGCTCAAGTACCGATCCAGGACATTTGTAGAGCTGCAGTGTGGTCATCGGTCCACACATTTGCTACTCACTATGCGCTGGTGCAACAATCCAGAGACGATGCTGCTTTCGGGTCAGCGGTTCTGCACACAGCAATGTCTCACTCCGACCCCGCCACCTAGGTGGGGCTTGGGAGTCACCTAACTGGAATGGATATGAGCAAGCACTCGAAGAAGAAAAGACGGTTACTCACCGTTGTAACTGTTGTTCTTCGAGATGTGTTGCTCATATCCATTCCAAACCCGCCCCCCTTCCCCACTGTCGGAGTAGCCAGCAAGAAGGAACTGAGGGGGCGCTGGGTCGGCTGGGGTATATATCCAGCGCCATAACGGCGCCACTCCAGGGGGCTCCACAGCCGACCCACCGGGTGTTGCTAGGGTAAAAATCTTCCGACGATCGTGCACGCGGCGCGCACACACCTAACTGGAATGGATATGAGCAACACATCTCGAAGAACAACAGTTACAACGGTGAGTAACCGTCTTTTCTCAAAAGTACAGCTCTGAATTCAATTTCTCACTGTTCCATGGCATTGTCTCTTACAGCTATGAGACTATTCAGCCCTTTATTGAAGAGTTTCTGCAGATCTTCACCTCAGTGCTTCAGGAGAGGAGGTAAATCCAACAGAATGGGACCCAAAGGAAGAATAACTGTCCTCCCATATCTGTTCCCAGCACTAAAAGTGCGGAAGACATTGGTATATGAGGGACTTTGATGCATGTGGGAATTAGAAATCTTTCAGTCTAGTTAGGAAATGTTCTGTGAGAGAGAATTATAACAAGCATTATTGTAGTGTTGCAGAGGATGCTGTGTGGTGCCAGAGACTGTTATAATGCTTTGCACTTCTTTAGCACCTCTTGCTGTAGGCTCTCAAAGTGCTGTATGTATGTTAATGAATTAACCATCACAGCTACCTTGTCAGGTTAGACAATTATTTGTCCCCAGTCTACAGATGGGGAAACCGAACCACAAGATTAAGTGACTTGTCCAAGGAGACACAGCGAGTCAGTGGCAGAGCTGGGAATCAAACCCAGATTTCCTAACTCCCCCAGGTCAGGTGTTTTAATCACAAAATCATGCTCCTCTCTAGCTGGGCATTGGGTCATTGGAGGGTCACAGCATCATGTTGAGGGTTATAATTGGCTGTTGTGGTGTGGGGAGGTTGACTGGATTATGATGGAATGCAAAACTAGGCCTGGCGATAGACATTGGAGTTTGTTTCTGGGTGTCTGCAAGGTCGTGGGGTTCATGACTGCATGCTGATGAGGTTACAGCAGTGCATTAAGGATTGCAGCAGGGAGCTTTGCAGTTCATTCACTCCTCAGTTTGACTGATATACTTGCTTTTGTGTTTTCAGGTTTCTTTGTGACTATGATGAGCTGTTTCCTGTCGCAGATGACGTGAGTCTGCTTCAGCAGGCATCCTCTGCCTTGTATCCTTTTCTCTCAGCAGGTGTACACTTCACTGTGTTTTAAAAAGCTGGTGGCTATTGACAGTCTATACTGGCACTCTCACACTTGCTACTTCTGATTAAGCTGCACCAGTGACAGCAATGGTGGGGAAGCTGTTAGAAAAAAGCCTAGTGTAGCACAGATTTGGAGTCCTCAAAGAGCACGTAACTACTCACATGTGATGTCTGAACAGGCAAATCTGGACTAGAGCACAGAGAAATGCCCTTAATGCAGTCTTGTAGGGATGACACCAGGACAGCATATATCCTCCAAGCAGTGGAAAGTGCCTGGGAAGGTGTGGAGAGGAGAAAAACACCAGTCGTTAAAAGCCAGCCTCCACCAAGGGTATCTGATGGAGCTTCAGCAATGGTGGAAAATGCTGCTAAGGACTCAGAAGGGCTTGATGATGCATACAACTTGGAGTATGATGTGAGTATGGAGCTGCATGGACAGGGAGGGTAACGGTTCTCTCCCACCATCTCCACTTAACTGATTGCACTTTGGTGGGGTGAGAAGTCTTGTTTGTTTCCTTGGCTCTTAGGCAATGACTGTATTCCAAATCCAGATGGATCAATCAAAACTGAATTGCAGCCACCTATTCAATGCGGCATGGTGAATAAGCTTGGGAATGAGACAAACTGGGTTCTACTTGTGGCCCTGCCACTGGTCTTGGACAGATTGCTTAATTCCTTTTGTCTTGGGTTTCCTATCAATGTAACCCACCTAGTACTCGTACGGCTCCCACCACTGATGTATCTGAGCCCTTGACTTGTTTGTAAAGCATTTTGAGGAGAGGAAGGTGATCAGGAATAGTCAACATAGATTCACCAAGGGCAAGTCATGCCTGACCAACCTGATTGCCTTCTATGATGAGACAACTGGCTCTGTGGATATGGGGAAGGTGGTGGATGTGATATATCTTGACTTTAGCAAAGCTTTTGCTATGGTCTCCCACAGTATTCTTGCCAGCAAGTTAAAAAAGTATGGGCTGGATGAATGGACTATAAGGTAGATAGAAAGCTGGCTAGATTATCGTGCTCAACGGGTAGTGATCGATGTCTAGTTGGCAGCCGGTATCAAGAGGAGTGCGCCAGGGGTCGGTCCTGGGGCAGGTTTTGTTCAACATCTTTATTAATGATCTGGATGTTGGGATGAATTGCACCCTCAGCAAGTTCGCAGATGACACTAAGCTGGGGGGAGAGGTAGATATGCTGGAGGGTAGGGATAGGGTCCAGAGTGACCTATACAAATTGGAGGATTGGGCCAAAAGAAATCTGACGAGGTTCAACAAGGACAAGTGCAGAGTCCTGCACTTAAGACCGTATCAAAAGCTTTGCTAAAGTCAAGGAATAACACATCCACTGCTTTCCCCTCATCCACAGATCTCAAGTTGCAGTGGGGGAGGTCTAGGTTGGATATTAGGAAACACTATTTCACTAGGCAGGTGGTGAAGCACTGGAATGGGTTCCCTAGGGAGGTGGTGGAATCTCCATCCTTAGAGGTTTTTAAGGTCAGGCTTGAGAAAGCCCTGGCTGGGATGATTTAGTTGGGGATCAGTCCTGCTTTGAGCAGGGGGCTGGACTAGATGACCTCCTGAGGTCCCTTCCAACCCTAATATTCTATGATTCTATGATATACCTGTTAAGTATTATTTGAGGAAAAGATGCTGTAAAATATCCCAGCTCTCTCAGATTCAAAGAGCTGCATACCTAATTCTGTACTTGATGGATTCTGCCTAGTGCCCCATTTGGGTTCTATTCTCATATCCCTAACTGTTCTTTGCCCTGGTTTCCATGCACACATGCCCTCTCTGTATTGTGATCCCTTTTCAGTAATTTCACCCCTTGTGTTTGGTATGTATAGTGTGCTGGAGCAGCTGCAGCACCCGCTGCCAAGGTCTCGGGGGTGGAGTTGGATTCTTTGATCTCTCAAGTGAAAGATCTGCTGCCTGACCTAGGGGAGGGCTTCATCTTGGCCTGCCTGGAGGAGCACAGCTACAGTGTAGAGCAGGTGATAAACAACATCCTGGAGGATAGGCTGGTGCCATCCCTGGACAAACTGGAGCGAACAATGCCAAGGTGGGGATGAGGTTTTAGTATGTTTGATGTTGTTTTATTTCCAGTTGTGGATTGCTAAAGGGACTGTTCTGCATGATGGTTACTAATCACTCTGTGCCTCGGAAACTGAATGAGCTTGTAAAAAGCAACAGAGGGTCCTGTGGCACCTTTGAGACTAACAGAAGTATTGGGAGCATAAGCTTTCGTGGGTAAGAACCTCACTTCTTCAGATGCAAGTAATGGAAATCTCCAGAGGCAGGTATAAATCAGTGTGGAGATAACGAGGTTAGTTCAATCAGGGAGGGTGAGGTGCTCTGCTAGCAGTTGAGGTGTGAACACCAAGGGAGGAGAAACTGCTTCTGTAGTTGGATAGCCATTCACAGTCTTTGTTTAATCCTGATCTGATGGTGTCAAATTTGCAAATGAACTGGAGCTCAGCAGTTTCTCTTTGGAGTCTGGTCCTGAAGTTTTTTTGCTGTAAGATGGCTACCTTTACATCTGCTATTGTGTGGCCAGGGAGGTTGAAGTGTTCTCCTACAGGTTTTTGTATATTGCCATTCCTGATATCTGACTTGTGTCCATTTATCCTCTTGCGTAGTGACTGTCCAGTTTGGCCAATGTACATAGCAGAGGGGCATTGCTGGCATATGATGGCATATATAACATTGGTGGACGTGCAGGTGAATGAGCCGGTGATGTTGTAGCTGATCTGGTTAGGTCCTGTGATGGTGTTGCTGGTGTAGATATGTGGGCAGAGTTGGCATCGAGGTTTGTTGCATGGGTTGGTTCCTGAGTTAGAGTTGTTATGGTGCGGTGTGTGGTTGCTGGTGAGAATATGCTTAAGGTTGGCAGGTTGTCTGTGGGCAAGGACTGGCCTGCCTCCCAAGGTCTGTGAAAGTGAGGGATCATTGTCCTGGATGGGTTGTAGATCACTGATGATGCGTTGGAGAGGTTTAAGCTGAGGACTGTAGGTGATGGCCAGTGGAGTTCTGTTGGTTTCTCTTCTGGGCCTGTCTTGTAGCAGGAGGCTTCTGGGTACACGTCTGGCTCTGTTGATTTGTTTCTTTATTTCCTTGTGTGGGTATCGTAGTTTTGAGAATGCTTGGTGAAGATCTTGTAGGTGTTGGTCTCTGTCTGAGGGGTTGGAGCAGATGCGATTGTACCTCAGTGCTTGGCTGTAGACGATGGATCGTGTGGTGTGACCGGGGTGGAAGCTGGAGGCATGAAGGTAGGCATAGCGGTCGGTGGGTTTTCGGTATAGGGTGGTGTTAATGTGGCCATCGCTTATTTGTACGGTGGTGTCTAGGAAGTGGACCTCCCGTGTAGATTGGTCCAGGCTGAGGTTGATGGTGGGGTGGAAGCTGTTGAAATCATGGTGGAATTCTTCCAGGGTCTCTTTCCCATGGGTCCAGATGATGAAGATGTCATCAATATAGCGTAGGTAGAGAAGGGGCATGAGTGGACGAGAGCTGAGGAAGCGTTGTTCCAGGTCAGCCATAAAAATGTTGGCATATTGTGGGGCCATGCGGGTGCCCATAGCGGTGCCACTGGTCTGGAGGTATATATTGTCACCGAATTTGAAATAATTGTGCGTGAGGATAAAGTCACAGAGCTCAGCAATAAGTTGTGCTGTGTCATCATCAGGGATACTGTTCCTGACAGCTTGTATTCCATCTGTATGTGGGATGTTTGTGTAGAGAGCCTCTACATCCATGGTGGCTAGGATGGTGTTTTCTGGGAGGTCACCAATGCATTGTAGTTTTCTCAGGAAATCTGTGGTGTCACGGAGATAGCTGGGAGTGCTGGTGGCGTAGGGTCTGAGTAGGGAGTCCACATATCCAGACAGTCCTTCAGTGAGAGTGCCAATGCCCGAGATGATGGGGCGTCCAGGATTTCCAGGTTTGTGGATCTTAGGTAGTAGATAGAATAACCCCGGTCGGGGCTCTAAGGGTATGTTGATTTGTTCCTGTGTTACAAAGGTGCCACAGGACCCTCTGTTGCTTTTTACAGATTCAGACTAACACGGCTACCCCTCTGATGAATGAGCTTGTGTTTCCCTCGGCAGGTAGCTGCAGTGGGAGCTGCCCAGTTCTGTCTGCCACTAAGCCTCAGTCCTGCCTCTTCCCCTGTTTCCCTGCAGAGGCCAGAGATTTTTCCATCCTGAGTTGTACAACAGAGGCTGGGTCATGTGTTATGAAGTGACACAAATGATTGTCCATTGGACACTAAAATGAGACCTGTCTAAATCACGTCATAGAGGACAACAGCTTAGCCCTGTACTGGGCAATAGTGCCACCACTCTTATACAGCAAGCCCCAAATCCATTACCTGCAAAAGCTACTAATTTGCTGCAGATGGCTATGGTATGGTTCTTCATGATTAAAATCCCATTAGTCCTGCATGAAGGGAGTATCTTCAAAGAAACTAATTCAAGTGGAATTTACCCTGCAGGGCAGAGTAGTTAAATTGTAAGGTACTAGAATTGTACTCTGTGCAGAAAGAATTTTAACCAAGGAGAAATGAGAAATTACAATTCAAATCCACTTTTATCAGAGTCCACAGAGCTGCCTGGCCTCTGATGCTTTCTGTATGTTGCATTGGGGGCTTAGGAATCATAATCAGCAATGGAACCTGCTTGGTTTTAGCTGCCTTTGCAGCTGTAGAATGTGCATGCACTACAGCAGCAGTTTCCAACTGTGATTCAGGATGTGAATGGTATGCTATGCCCAGTCATACTCCAGAAAGGCATTAGCTGACTGTGTCTGGTATGTTGTTCAGCAGTGATGCACTTTAAAAAAAAAAAAAAAAAAAAAAGAAATCTTATCAGAACAGAGACTATATAAAATGGTGGTTTTGTACATAACAATCTGCTTTTTATTCTCTTTTAATCAGATCTGCTGATTTGCTGGCACAAACTACTTTTTATTTCTGTTAGCACTGCAGAGCTAACACAGTTACGGGAGACTGGGTGGATTCTGTTTTGCTTCATGCATCATCAACAAAACTGTCAGCTAAGTGGCAAAGGCAGAATTGTGATTCCTGGTGATCTTAGAACAGAGCACAGCTGACTTTTTTCAGATTCCAGGCTGAGTATACAGCACCAGAAATAATAAATTTAAAGATAATCCTCTTTTGACTCATAAATTGAACAAATTTAATCTGGAAATATTTGAGACAGAATGAGTAAGGAACCATAGGGAGACCTACCTTCTGAAACCATCCGTAACAAATTATTGGGATTTTCTCCAGAGAGTAGTCCCATACATACATACATACATACAGTGTTGATTTTACCAAGTCACTGCTGAGCATAATCGTGCTTCAGTATTGAATACTCTAGTTTGTCCATTCTTAAAAGAAGGATTTTCTCCCCTTGCTTTCTCCTAAATGGGTTTGAGCCTCCCCATGAAGATCAGCCACATGGTTTGAGACCTCTATTCTAGACCAGCATAGTATTGGATGTTAACTGGGGCTGTGAAACAGAAAATGACTGGAGCTATTGCAATCTGATGCTGTTCAGTTTTGTACTTTGTGCTGCTGTGTACGGTTAAGGGATTGACGGAGTAATGGAGATCATGGCATTGACTGAGAGAATGTGGCCCTTCTTAGCTTTATCTCAGCGGCTTCTGTTCTGTCTCCTTTCTAACAGGCAGGTGAAGACAGAACCAACCCCTCTGGTGACTTCTCGATACAACATCTTCCAGGATGATGAGTTTGATATATTCAGCAGGGACTCAGTGGACATGTCCCGGGTACAAAAAGGCAGGAGGTGCGTATCACAGCTTCAATCAGTTCTTTTGGACAGGGTGGTATAAATGTTCATGGACTTAGAGCAATAAATTCCATTAAGAAAATCCCATTGCAGTCCTCTGAGAGTATATTTGTATGTCTGAGGCCAACTGGTAGAGTTATTTTCCTGATCACTTGTCCACAAGCAGCTAGGGCTAGAGATTTGGTTGGTTTTAACAAGAAAACATCATTGTCCCAATTTTTGGGCTGTGATCTCATTCTCGCTAGGAAATTAAAATGAAATAGTGTTGTGGCCTTTCTCTCTATTCAGCTTGTACTGTTTGACACTACTGCGCCAGACTCACTTTTAACATCTGACTCTGATTTGGTCTTTTATGTTTCATTTTCTTTTCTCCATAAATTGCAAGACCACTACTGCCACCAGTCTGAGATTTGTGAGTCAGAAATGAGGCTAGGTGAAATTTGTTTCAAATTCAAGTACAAATATCAATAATGTCCATCTGTTTTGAAATCTAGCTCAGATAACACAATCTCAGTAATCTAGTTCCTCCACTAGTAGTTCCTGTCTCTGTGAAAGTGCATTGCCTCTGTTTCTCACATCTCTTAGCATGCCATGCTGTGTCATGTACTTTGTTTGTTTAACCCAGTGCTTTTGGTATTACCCTCTGCTGATTCAGGTTGATGGGGGGTTTACCCTCAAAAGCCCAACAGAGTGGTTTGATGTGTTCCAGGCATTATTCAAACATTTCTTTTAAATCAGCCAAGCCTGTGTTTGGACCTGTCTTTAGATATATAAATAGCTGGGAAATGAAAGATTGATTTGTAAATTAAACTGTCTGGCTGTGGCAGCATCAGCTAAGTTTGCAGCTCCAAGACTGTAAAGTATTGGAGGAAAAGTGGGTGTGCTAATCTCTTTTATTGGAGGAAAGTCCAATCAGACTGTGATTTGCAGCAGCAAGTAATCAAATTATAGCTTTTTTTTACTACAAATCCTACTCTAGTTTGGCTGTGTCAAGCTGTTCTGCATATAATAATCTGCTCTTTATACTCAAGAGAGTGAGGACCAACCTCAGGGCAGACTGTTAAGAACCAGGGCACAAACTCCAAATTGGTTTCTATACTTAGATTTCACCCACCAATTATCAAATGTAAACTCCTCAGGCTCTATAACAGCCTGAACGTGAAATCACAGGCAGTCCCCTTGAATACTCTGATTGCTCCTGCCTACCTTTGTGCTAGATGGTCCCTTGCACCAAACAGCAATATTTAGGGCAGGTCCACACTTAAAACGCTGCATCAGCACAGTGCACCGATGCAGCTGTGTCGCTGCAGCACTCAAGTGAAGATGCTCAAGTGAAGAGGCATAGTTAATCCACCTCCCCGAGAAGCGGTAGCTATGTTGATGGGAGAAGCGCTTCCATTTGACATAGCGCTGTCTACATGCTGGCGAGGGGCGTTAAGTCAGTATAACTATGACTGTGGATATTTCACACCCCTGAATGACCTAGTTATACTGCTATAGGTCTGCAGTGTAGACCTGGCCTTAGGCTACTCCCAGTCCCAAAGGACCAGTTGCTTACCTCAGGTCAATTACACCTTAGATCTCACACCAAAGACAACTCTCATAGTCAATCCTATAATATATATACAGATTTAGGAAAGGGAAACATCAGTTATTTAAAAGGTTAAAGCAGGTAAACATAGGTACACACAAATTAGTTCCAATCTTAAGTTTAAAGAAGTTGTAGAAGCTTCTATAATAAGCAAGATCTCTATGTCCTTTAGGGCTAACCAGGCTGAGCATTGAGGTTCTTTTGCTGATGTCTAGTAATCCTTGCCTGCCCCCAGTCACCTCCTCAAGTCTCAGCAGCAGAAGTTAGAGGGTTTTATTCCCTTCCCCCGTCCACTTTGAGCTGCTGCTTCCAGCGATGAACTCATCTGATGGGAGGAATTAACTTGCAAGACTCATCTTCCTGAGGCGGGAGGGGTGGAGAGTAAACAACAAAGTTGTTGGTTCTCTTTTAACATTCCACTCTGATCTGCCTGGTGTCAGTGGGCCTTCCTTGTGGGGCAGGACAGACCACCTTCTGTTGGAGACCAGCATTTCACACTAATCAATATATCTCGTCTGTCTGAGAAAAGGTGGGTGATGTAATACCTTATATTGGACCAGCTTCTCACCCATCTTGTCTCTCTGTCCTGGGACCGACATGGCTGCAACTACATCTCTCCTGTCTGGTGACTTACACAGTTATCAAGGCTTATAGTGCAAATGCTCAAATATTACTTTACAATCTGTGATACAGATGTTATAAGTGATTCCAGCTATGTATTTGTCAGTATTGAAGCATGGGGACCTTGGCCTGAGTTGGCACCTGATCTGTCAGCATCACAGGCTGTCAAACAAAATTGTTGCTTGCCTTGCAGGCCAAAATACCTACCTTTGAACTGTCTAAGTACAGCTGGAAAACCCCCAGACTCAGGTTACGTCTGCACTTGTACCGTTACAGCAGCACTGCTGTAGCGATTTAAGTGTAGACATTCACTACAGCGTCAGAAGGGGTTTTCCTATCACAGTAGGAGGATACAGGAGTAATTCACCTCCCTGAGAGGTGGTAGTTACACCAGGGGCTAGGTCGTCTTAACTGCACCCCTGAGCGATGTAGCTGGGTTGATCTAACTTCTTAGCGTGGACCTGGCCCTAGGTTGTCTCCCAACCCCATTCACCACATTCCTCTGATCAAAGCACCAGCAGACATCACATGCATGTGAGACCCAGCAATGCTCTGTGCCTTCTCCCAAACCATTCCTTGTTGGCTGATATCAGCTAGGCCAGTGGTCACCAACCAGTCGATCACGATTGACTGGTCGATCCTAGAGGATCTCGCAGTCGATGGCGATCTCCAGTGGTGCAGCGGGGCTGCCGCTAAGGCAGGGTCCCTGCCTACCCCGGCTCCATGTCGGTCCTGCGGCCCCTGGGCGGGAGGGGCACGTGGCTCCGCGCGCTTCCCCTGTGTACAAGCACTGCCCCCGCAGCTCCCATTGGCCACAGCTCCCCGTTCCCGGCCAATGGGAGCTGCGGGGGCGGTGCTTGCAGGCAGGAGCAGTGTGCGGAGGGAGACCCCTGCCCCCCCACCCCGGTGGTGCAGTGGGGCTGCCGCTGAGGCAGGGTCCCTGCCTACCCCAGCCCCACACCACTCCCGGAAGTGGCAGCAGCCAGCGCGGTCCCGGGGGTGGGGAGGGCAGAGGTCTCCCTCCGCGCACTGCTCCTGCCTGGCAAGCACTGTCCCACAGCTCCCATTGGCTGGGAACCGGGAGTTGTGGCCAATGGGAGCTGCGGGAGCGGTGCTTGTAGAGAGGGGAAGCCCCAGCCCTGACCCCCCTCCCAGAACCAGCACCCTGTACCCCCTCCTGCACTCCAACACTCTGCCCCAGCCTGGAGTCCCCTCCTGCACCCAAACTCCCTCCCAGAGCCTGAACCGCCTCCTGCACCCCAACTCTCTGCCCCACCCCGGAGTTCCCTCCTGCACCCAAACTCCCTCCCAGAGCTTGCAACCTTCACCCCCTCCTGCACCCCAACTCCCTGCCCCAGGCTCAGGCCAGAGCCCCCTCCCACACTGCGAACTCCTCAGCCCCAGCCCAGAGCCCGTACCCCCTCCCAAACCCCTACCCCAGCCTGGTGAGGGTGGAGGAGTCCGAGTGACGGAGAGAGGTGGGGATGGAGTGAGCGGGGCATGGGGAAGGGGTGGGGTAGATCCTGGGTTGCCCTTAAATTCCAAAAGTGATCTTACGTGTAAAAAGTTTGGAGACCACTGAGCTAGACCCATTCTTTTCCCATCTGTCTGTCAGCACATGTCTATTGCTCATCTCTGCCCCTTCATCCTCCACCTTTCTGAGACAGTTCAGATCTCTTGTGCTCTGCTGCTCCTTTAGTTCCCCATGTTGCTGTGTCTGTCACTCTGCCCTCCTGGCTATGTCTTCACTGCAAAATAGGTGTGTTTTTTAGATCAGTTATAGCTAAGGCTGCAAGTTTGTCACAGATTCCGTGACTTTCTGTGACTTCTGCAGCAGCCGGTGTACCTGGCTCAGGGTCAGCTTAGGCAGCTCCTGTGCCAGGTGCACTGGCCGCAGCTGGGGCAGTCTCAGGCCCCTGTGCTCCCAACCTCTTCCCTGCAGCTGAGTTTGGGTGTGGGAGGGGGCAGGGGGTTGGGGCACAGGACAGGGTGAGGCGGGTGCTGGGCGGTGCTTACCTCGGGGGCTCCCCAGAAGCGGCAACATCCGCCTTGCTCAGCTGCTAGGCGGAGGCGTGGCCAGGTAGCTCTGTGTGCTGCCTCCGCCCAGAGCAGTGGCTTTGCAGCTCCCATTGGCTGTGGTTCCCCAACCCCCTGCCCCCTCCCACACCCAAACTCTGCTGCTACTTGTGGGGGAGAGGCACGAAGCCAGGTAGGGAGCCTCCCGGCCCCGCCAACCCCTCCCCCCGAGCACCAGCCGAGGTCCCATGATTAAAACGTAGCCTTAGTTATAGCCCTTTTGATGTAAAATCCATGTGAAGGTAGCCTTTGGTAGCTAGTTGGGATCACCCATATACCCTCCACTTAGGGCTGACCTTGACTTGGTACATCAAGGTAAAAACTACAATGCCTTGTCTTCACTAGGAATTTACATCGAGATAGCTGTTTCGATGTCAAAACCATACCTATTTTGTGGTGAAGACAGCCTGTGTCTCCCCTGTTGTCCTTGTCTAGCAGGCAGAAAACTTGATACTTGCCCAGGCTTTCTGGGCAATAGGGTTTTCTCCAGCCTCATCTAAGGCCTGATTTGGGTCTCAATGATCTCTACTCTTTTTGCCTCCCTCCTTAAAACCAGAGAGATGTAATTGTGGTGCTTGCTCTTTATCTTATTAGAGTTCTGGTGGTGTTGTTGAACATGATATTGCACCTGAAGACCACAACCTGGCTGGGCCCCATTGTACTAGTTCAGGGGTGGGCAAACTTTTGGCCCGAGGGCCACATCAGGGAATAGAAATTGTATGGTGGGCTATGAATGCTCACAAAATTGGGGATGGAGTGTGAGAGGGGCTGCAGGCTCTGGGGTGGGGCTGGGGATGAGGAGTTTGGGGTGTAGGAAGGTGCTCTGGGCTGGGACCGAGGGGTTTGGAGGGTGGGAGGGGGATCAGGGCTGGGGCAGAGGTGCAGAAAGGGGTGCAGGTTCCAGTTGTGGGTGCGGGCTCTGGGGTGGGGCTGGGGATGAGAGGTTTGGGGTGCAGGAGGGCACTCCGGGCTGGGATCAAGGGGTTTGGAAAGCGGGAGGGGTATCAGGGCTGGGGCAGGGGGTTGGGGTGTGGGGAGAGGCTCAGGGGTGCAGGCTCCAAGCGGCGCTTACCTCAAGTGGCTCCCAGAAGCAGTGGCATATTCCTTCTCTGGCTCCTTTGCGGAGGCACGGCCAGCTGGCTCTGCGTGCTGCCTCATCTGCAGGCACCACCTTTGCAGCTCCTATTGGAGCGCGTAGGAGCTGGAGTGGGGCCATGCCGCTGTTTCTGGGAGACATAGGGTGCGACCCTGACCCAGCGCCCCGGCCGGAGCGGGGCTGAGCCGCCTGGTGCGGCCCCTGACCCAGCGCCCCGGCCGGAGCGGGGCTGAGCCGCGTGGTGCGGCCCCTGACCCAGCGCCCCGGCCGGAGCGCCGGAGCGGGGCTGAGCCGCCTGGTGCAGCCCCGACCCAGTGCCCCGGCCGGAGCGGGGCTGAGCCGCGTGGAATGGAATTGATGGTCAGGGCAGAGGATGGTTTTCCCTATATTTGCAAGAATGTCACAGGAATGTGGCAATTCTTGATATACCTGTTCATCAGACAGGTTCCTCCACTAGTAATATGCAGATTCTGAATGAATTCTGGATTCAGATGTAAATTCCTCCTCAGGCTTTGGGAGCTGCAGGTTGTCCTGAGTAGACTCAGAAAGGGATTTCCCCATAAGTCTGCAGTAAGTTCTCATATGTGGTTTACAACCTCAGCATCGCAAGGTCTTGATCACTGTACAGGACCAGTGGGTGCTCAGCATGTCTGAAAATCCGGCGTGGGGTATCAGGTCCCTGTGCAACTGAGGCATGCTAAATCAATGGCCATATCTGAATTTTGGCTGTACCCGTGTCTTGATTTCCTTATCTTAATATGGGTCTAATATTACTTGCCTCACAGGGGTTGGATGAGGGTTAATTGATGGGTGTTTAAGTGATTTGAGATATATATATAAAGTGTAACAGGAATGCAAAGTGGTGTTATTGTGGGGCTCTGATTTTCTGGCTGAGGCAGATCTCCCAGCTTGGTGTTTTGTTCTGCTGTCTTTTCCCCTCTGAATCCTGCTTTTCTAGCCCCTGCTTAGTGTAATACTCATAATCATCTCACTGTTACCTTGTGCTCTTCTCATCTGTTTGTTTGTGTTCAGCTGCGTTCTCTCATCCTATGCTTAGGTTGGAAGCTCTTTGACTTGGGGGGAGGTGTACAGCACCTAGTACAATGCAGCGCTGAGCCCTGATTTGTGCCTTTAGGTGCTAGTACTGCAATACAGATACTTAACCCCCAGGAACCAGTACAGCTGCAGCCTGGTGTTAAAGGGCACTGTGCACCTGGACATGCTGCCCCTCAGCTGAGACAAGTTCCAGGCCCTGACCACTTGTAGTTATTCATGGTCCATGGTACTTTTGGGGAGAGTTTGGTCCTGGTCAAATTCCAGCTTGAGTAATTGCATTTGGCCATTCTTAAAATCTCCTCGGCAATCTCCATTCCTGTTCTGACCTGTTGCACAATCTTGCTGGGTGCTGTTAAACAGCTGTTGTGTTCCAAACCAGAAGTGGCTGTTTTCATTAGTGGGTCGAATGATCCTTTTGCATCTCCATTACTTACCTCAGGAGGGGAGGCAGTGAGGCTTATGTTTGTGAGCTTCTTTGAGATGAAAGGTGCTAGAGCAAGATGATAAAATGTAGTCACCAGATGGTGCTTAAATTTCCATTTATTTAAAAAATCCAGCTGTAAAGAGCAACTCTAAACTGCCTTTATTTCTTTCTGTCCTCTCCACCGACGTGCAGGAAGGACAAGGATACGACAAAGAGTTTACTGAATGACAAGCGCCTGATAGCTGAGCAGAAGGAACGCTACAGCCAGTACAGTGTGATCGTAGAGGAGGTCCCTGAGCAGGAGGGGGAAGCCCAGTTCTATAGGGTTGACTACGAGGATGAATACGACGACACCTATGATGGCAACCAGGTGGGGGCGAATGATGCTGACTCAGACGATGAGCTGATCAGTAGGAGGTGGGTACAGCATCTTTGGCCAACAGGAAGAGGATGGTTGGTGTGTCCTATAAGCCACGTGTCTGCACACTAGCACAGAGCCCGGGTGAAAATGCTCGTCCTGCACACAGGTCTCCCCTGCCCATGCTTCTGCTCTCACCCCAGACAGAGGGACTTGGAGACACCTCTCTGCTCTTTCTGCTCCCAGCCTGGAGGAGGGGTTTCTGGGTCTCCCCTTTCCCCTGCTGGTCAGGGAGCTTCTCCCAGCCATGGGAACAGGGAGTTGTCATGCTCCCCCTTCCTCCTATACCTCCTTTCCTTTCTTCGTGTGTGGAACCAAATGCTGCCTGAGCTCAGTTTTAAAACCTGAGCGGGAGGCTTTGCTCTGAGAGGTTAAGCTTTCACTGAGGCAGCACTTCACGCTGCACACAGAGGGGAACGCTGGTCATTGGGGATGGAGGGTGTGAATTGGCCTCTTATGCTTGTTTCTCCCCCCATCCCAATGCAGAAAAGCCGCTGGGCAAACAGTAAGAAAAAGCTGACCTCTGTTCTTGCTTGTTTGGCAAGTCCCTCCCCCCACCCTGGGCACAGGCTCTTCTGTGATCTAGTGATTAGAGCATGCAACTGAGA
Source organism: Terrapene triunguis (assembly GCF_002925995.2). Classification (NCBI taxonomy): domain Eukaryota; kingdom Metazoa; phylum Chordata; order Testudines; family Emydidae; genus Terrapene; species Terrapene triunguis. The sequence goes on from NW_020665133.1 coordinate 1,217,306, forward strand.
GTTCTGGGCTCCACTCCACTGCCTCGGCATGTGACCATCACCTCTCTCTGCCACAGTCTCACCATCTGCAAAATAGAGCTAATACTAAGTTGGCTCTCAGGGGTGTGAGGGTTAGCTGAGAGTTAGAACTGAAAAACATTAATTCTAAGAGCATGGCTAGAGGTATGTTGGGAAAAGGAATTAGATTTTGACAGACAACCAAGTATGCACACCCACTCTTTCTCTCTCTTTCGGAAGCTGTAAGCTTAACATTTCTCTTGTGATTTACAGAGTAATTTTCCAGCCATAACAGCATTTTCAGGAAGCAGGAATTGTACCATGTTAACAGGCAGTGCTAACCCCATTTAAAACAAAATATTTCTCTTCTCTACTTTTTTCTTCTTTTGGAATCTTCCTAAAGAGTTCTAGAGACTTGAATAAAAACTTCCTTACGGTTCACCTGTAACACATTCGGGCTTGATCTTCAGAAGTTGTGAGCACCCACCCTTCCCACTGGCTTTTCTGGGAGGTCTGAGGGTGCTCAGCACTTCTGAAGATCAGGCCTGGGCATCTGATATAAAACAAAGGCTCTTGTACTTTTGGTTTTAAGTTTTATTTTCCTTGGCGACACAACCACAGATTTAAAATCAAATGGAATCCTTTAGAAGAACTACATTAGAACTACATAAAGGGATAGTTTTTCTCTTCCTCGCTCCAGGCCCTTTGCACTGCTCGAGGTGTGCAAAGGGGCCATAAAGCCGATGGATTTCCTCCTGTGTGAAAGACTCCCCAGCAAACCCAGCATAATGGGTGCAACTGAGAATCAATGGGACAACCTCTGACCAATCACAGCAGTTTTAAAGTGGGGACTATTTTGAGCAGATACCTGATTTTAATATGGTGTGCACGTAATGTGACTTGATATGCCTACATACAACCCTCAGTCCCATCGCTGTCTGTGTGCTGAGGTCTAGAGAGAGTTAACCATCAAATGCCATTGCTCTATGCAAAATGCTTTCTGGGTGGTCTCCTAGAGGAAGGCATGTTTTCTTTTGTGCAGCTCTGTTGTCCCTTGCATGTCTCAAGTCTTTTCTGCCTTTCTCCTCCCCCTTGCAATTCACCCAGTGCATGAAATGCCATCCTATCCCTGCCTCAAGGTGGCACTGGATAGTAAGTGTTTTAAACTGTCCCTTTTTAATTTAGATTTGATAGATGTGAAAAGAACATTCCACAGGGAACTGAAGATGTGCATATATAAAAAGGGAGAACTAAACCAAATACTCAGCCCCAAATTCATCCTGGGGTAGTGTTGCTGTCTGTCCAGGTTTTCCAGGGATCATCCCTTTTCTGAGGTAGCTGTCCCAGGAAATCTGTAAGGGAGCTCATTACACATGGCCAGCTGGCCAGTTTTATGGGCTCAGGATCATCCTGGATGTCTGGATTTTTTGTACATCAGAGGTGGCATCCCTATCCTAGAGTGGGTCTGGGGGAGATCTCCATTGACCTCTGTGGAATTACAGTAGGGCTGCACTTGACCCCCAATGTATATGGTCCTACAGCTAGACCAAATGTACAGGTGGTGAAGTATTAAATATGAAATCAAGGATACATGTTCCACTAAGACACTTTTCCCTATTAGTCAATATTCACCAATTGCAGATCTCCTGGAAGTCATTGGAACATGGCAAATTTGTCATTGGCTGCTCTCCTTCTCTCTAGATTTGCTAATTCAGTCCACTTGCTTTACAAATTAGGCAGGTCCATAAAAGCTGTGGATTTCACTTCTTGAAAGACCTGCCCTTCTGTAATTCAGAATTGTCTTTAAAAGATTCTAGTATCAGAACTGCCCAGATGAAATAGTACTGAATCTTTCACCTTTCTCTCTCCATTTCCCAGGCCATTTACCATCCCTCAAGTCCTGAGACCCAAAGGACAAGAGGAGGAGGAGGAGGAGGAGGAGGAAGTGGAAGAGCCTGAAAAGGAAACAACAAAGGTTACTAGCTTAATTTGTAGGCTGATGGGAATTGGCATTATGCTAAATTCTATTGTATGCCCTGTCTATTTCACCTGTTGAAGCCAGTAGCAGATTAATGATTTTGCTGCCCCTAGGCCCTGAAATAATTGCCGCCCCCAGCCCCATATGAACTTGTTTTAGTTTTTTTACAAATTCGTTTGAACTAAAATGAATGTAAATATCATTAAAATAATTGAACACCTACAAGTTTTATTATAAATAAAATTACAAGTACAGTGGACCCTCGCTTGAACGTGCGTCTGTATAGCACGATTTCGCTTATAGCGCGGAACCGCACATGGATCCAAAACCCCGCATTCAAGCGGGGGTCCAGTGCAGTTTAGGATTCTCGCGAGTATGTTTACTAAATGGCGTCGCGCCGTCATTGGTGGTTTCAATACGCGCTATGAGTGGTAGAATCACGGCATCACTGATGCCACGATTACAAAAATGCTGCTATTATAAATTTGCCGCCCCTGCAAATTTGCCGGCCTAGGTGATAATACGCCGCTGGTTGAAGCCCTGACCAGTAACAGTGTGGAAAGGGTTTCCTTTTCCAAAGCATGAATCTGTTCACATAGCATTGAGGCAGCTCTGCTTTTCAGAGTGGCAGGCTGCAGCAAGTTGGACAGTGAAGTGTCCCCCAAGTACAATTGCCCACAGCCTCCCAACCTAGGCATGTCACAGGACTCTTACTCCTTGGAGAGGTGTGCATGTATCTCTGGAAGAGAGGATATGATGCCAGCGGAGTGTGTGAGGGGGAGGGGAGGATCATTAAAGCTGTATTATTTTCATGGTTATCATGGATTTAATGGAAATTGACCATTTGGCTGTGATGGGGGGAAAAAATCCCTAAAATCTCAGTGAAACCACTTGCAATTCAAATTTTCGGATGCTTTTCACTTTGATCAATTTGGCATCTCACATCAGCCGCTCCCTGTCACTGATCCTGGGGGACTACTTGGCTGTAATGAATAACTTCAGCTGAGGGATGTGGGGGACTCTCCCCACACCAGGGAGCCACAAGAAGTCAGGCTTCTGTAGCTCCCCAAGTCACGCTGAATGCTGGTAAGATGGTAATGAGATTAAAGACTTTATTTCCATCCCCCAGCAGGACCATTTTGTGCAGGACCCAGCAGTGCTGAGGGAGAGAGCTGAAGCCAGACGGATGACTTACCTTGCAAGGAAAGGGTAAGATGGAATCCTTCTCCAGGGGTGAATCATGGCTCCATTGAAGTCAGTGGCAAAACACTCCCTGACTTTAGTGGGCCAGGATTTCCTCCTTGGTGACTGTCCTGCTGTTGCACCTGGTCGGAATATTCCTGTCTCCTCAGGGCTCCAGCCACAATGGTATGTTGCATCTTGAGTTGACTAGAAGCTCCAGGTCTTAGGCTGTGGCTACACTGCACTTTCATCATTAAAACTTTTGTCACTCAGGAGTGTGAAAAAAACAAACAAACCCCAAATAAAAAGAGTTTTAACGACAAAAAGTGCCGGTGGGGACAGTGCTTTGTTGGCGGAAGACGCTCTCCCGATGACGAAGCTACCGCCTGTCGTTGGGGATGCTTTTGTTTGGCCGTCAGGAGAGCGGCTACACTACATACCTTACAATGGCAGTGCTGTAGCGGCACAGCTGCACCGTTGTAAGATGCGCAGTCTACACACAGCCTCAGGTTGGCTTTCAGAAATGACAGTCCATCTTTCGAGAGTTGTTGGGAGTGTCACCATTTCCAACATCTTACTCAGCTTCCACTTCGCTGCCTAGAGTGCAGCTACACCAAGTGGCAGGGATGCCTGGCAAGTCCCTTCACTGGCACAGCAATGCTACTGCTGCAGTTATATGGGGGAAGGGAGAGCAGGAACCTGCATAAGATTAGTAAGATTTGGGGGTACAGGAGCTTCCCAGATCCTCAGTAACTACCACAGGGGATGCCTGGACAGGACAAAGCTTCAGTGCAACATCTGGCTGGCTGCTGGCATGCTAAAAGCAGGAAGAGGGAGCTGGCATCACATGGCTGATGGGTAATGTTCGGATACTATAGAAGTGCTGCACAGCTCACTCGTCAGGGGAGATGGCTGGCTGGCTGGACTCCCCTCAGGTGTGCTCTCTCCACATCTGATCTTTTCTCAGGATCCTTTGTCTTAGAAAGAGAAATTAGATGTGTGATCCTCAGTGTGCCTTGTGCAGAACTTGTGGTGATTCCCATTTTTATCTATACTTTAGGTACAAGCATGACAACACCTCAGCTGCCGTAGGGAACGCCAAGGGGCATGGACAAAGCCGGGATACAGTCCAAGACCGAAGGAAGAAGGAAGCCAACAAAGGGGCAAGAGCTAATCATAACCGCCGCGTCATGGCTGACAGGAAACGGAACAAAGGCATGATCCCTTCCTGAGGGACTCTTAGCCCAAGGCATTGCATTGGATTCAGGCCTTTACTTCTGAGGGCCTCCTGATCTTAAGGTCATGGTGCAATACCCAGCCCTTCAATTTTAACTGGGATCACCCCGCCCTGGGGAGAGCTTTCCATTTATGAATAGGAACTGCCCATCAGGCAGGCTTGCTGCTGTGCTAGTTGTCAATACAGCTAATGCAGCAGCAGGTCTCTCAGATGCATAGGACAGGCTGCAACAGCCATTGTTTTTTTTTTTTTAAACTATTTGTAATGATTCTATGAGAACTTTATTTTCATATAAGAAACATCCCCCTGCCCCCACAACTGCCTGGGGCATCCAATCAGCACAGCTAAGAGCACTTAGAATGAGCGCTACAACTGACAGTGAGGTTCGCCTGCGCCATTAGCTACAGCTGCCCACTCCACACACGGTGCCTTATCCTGCAGTAGACTCATGGGATGTATAGAAACAAATGCACAACAGGCCAGTCCTGTTGCTGACAAAGCCCTAGGAGTTCAGCTGTATGGTGATGTACTTTAAATTCCTCTCCCTCGAGCGAGAAACGTGTATAAAAGCATGCAGATAAAGAATTTGAATCTTTCGGCTTGGTGTTTTATGCAGTTTCCGTCAATGAACCCTATCTAATTTAATCTTGTCTGTATCCGTTAGCAGTGAACTATCATATGTCTGCAGTTAGGAGCTTGTTTAATGAAGTGAGGTGTGCAGTGGATATGCATGGCCCAAAGCCCCTTTGAAATGCATTCACTATCAAGGCATCTAAAGCAAGATGATTGCAATATGCAAATTAGGTGAGGGGAAGGCATGCAGTGATTTGCCTCTGCAGTCACAGTCCATAGAGTTGCTTTCCCAATAGCTACTTGTCACCACTCATTAAGCAGAACAGCTCAGATCATACCTGTCATGGGGAACGCTATGAGCTAGTAATAGCAATCTCTGCCTGCTGACAGGTCTCAAGAGAAACAATCTTGTCATACAAAAAGTCACTTCTACAGAATGAGACCATTCCTGAGGTCACTTTAATCTATTTGTAAGGTACTCAGATACCAGGGTGAGGGCTACCTTACAAGAGCCTAGACAGACATTGGAGATGGAGCTAGCTGTCTGTGATACGAATGTCAATAAATTGTCATTAAATATCTGCACATTGAAAATGTGTTCTGCTCACCAGCATGTAGACTTATACTACATTTGAAAATAAATAGTATGAGTACATTAGCTCCCCACATAAACAGATGACAAATGGGTTGTGGTAGATCAACCTGTTCCAAAGAAAGTCAAGAGCAATTTATTTTTGGTGTATTGCTGCTACATAAAATGCACTGAATTCTAAGCTTCCAGCATTCTAACCCTTGTTTCAGTGTGTGAAGTACTACATGTTGCTTTTCTCCAAATACTGCAGAAGGCAGGTTTTTGTATTAAGCTTTGTATGCATGTCCTTCACTGCCAAGTTATACGCAGGGGGAGGAGATTGTACAGCTATGTGATTAGTGCTATAACAGTGAGGCTGCTTTCAGAAAGAATGGAAATGGCTGTCACCATTATGCAAATAGGATAAAGCCCTGAATATTCACAGGATAAAATTTTCTGCACTATTCAACAGCCCACTAGGACATGGGGTAAAAGGAATGAATTTAACACTTGTGCTTTCCCAAAAGCCATTGTCATGGGAAACTACTTAACCCTTGTACTTTCAGTTATCCCATTGCCTAATAATTTGCTTTTTGCCGGACTTGCTACCACATCTCCCCATCTAATATGTATTCACTGCTAGGTAACTCTAGCTTCAAGGCTGCTGAAACCACCACTAGTTCAGCATAGCATAAAGCGATCAGCCCTGCAGGTAGAACTTACACTAGAAGCAAATGTGGTTTTTTTTGGTTAGGTTATGAGATTAGCCCAGCAAGGCCTAAATCCTACCCCCTAGGGTGCCTCTATAAAAGCAATTTAAGGCCGCTAGGAGTCGACAGCAGCCATTTTTTCCTCAAACAAAATATTGGCAAATCCTCCTTACCCACCAAGTGTAAATGGCACCCATTGGGGTTAATGTTTTCACTATCCATAAAGCTTTTCTCCAGTTCATGCTACTGCTGTAGCAAGAGCCATTCCACCTCAGAGTCATCCATCAGCAAAACTTCAATTGCATGTTATTAGTGGAAATGTAACAAGCAGAAAGACAGTTCAAGTGTAAGGTGTGTAGGACTGGCAGCCAGCTTGGCTTGTACAGGACTGGCCAGGCAAGTAGTAACTGGTTTCCATCATCCCCATGCACTAAAAACAGATTCCTATTGGATAACTTTTAAAGGAACCAGGTAGTTAGATAATGCTTTAACTTCCTCCATTCCTGGCCTGTGAAGGAAGAGGGTTTCTGGAAATAGGCAGCAAAGGGGCATGGGAACTGATGGCACTGCTATCAGTTAGGATGAGACTCTTAAAGCTGCTTCCCACTACAGACAGAAAGGTACTAGTGCTGCTCCACCTAGCAGGCTAAGGCTACCTCTTCACTACAGGGGGGGGGGTCGATTTAAGATACGCAAATTCAGCTACGCGAATAGTGTAGCTGAATTCGACGTATCGCAGCCGACTTACCCCGCTGTGAGGACAGCGGCAAAATCGACCTCCGCGGCTTCCCGTCGACAGCTCTTACTCCCACCTTCGCTGGTGGAGTAAGAGCGTCGATTCAGGGATCGATTGTCATGTCCTGACGGGACACGATAAATCAATCCCCGAGAGGTCAATTTCTACCCGCCAATTCAGGTGGGTAGTGTAGACCTAGCCTCAGAATAGCATCCTGACACAAAACCAAGCATGGCAGCTTGGGCTAGCTGCTTGCATACAATCCTACCCAACACCCCTGCTACAGGCTCAGGCGGTAGTCTACCCATTCTGGGAAATGTCTTGCCTGCTGCTGTATAGACATAGCCAAGGATGACATAGCTACGGTCTCACTATAGTATTGCCATATCCCTTCCCATTGCTTGCTTTTTACCACTTTCCCCCATGCCTGTGTGATATTTAGCTTTATGCTCCCAGGGCAGGCACTATCTGTTTAGCACCTTATGTACTGTATCAAACAGCAAAAGAATAAGGCACCTGCACCACCACTTCAGCATACTCCTACTGTAAACAGAAAAGGCTGAACAGAACGCTCAAGACAGATCACTACAGCTCTCCCAGCACAGTAATGCAGAGCTCCAGACCTATACTAAATTTAAAATGAGTTAGTCACTTTTCAAGCTTATAGGGCTCACAGATGTCATTAGAATACACCAGCTATACATCTTATTTACAGCCCCTTCATTTTAGCCCTTCTTCCACAGGGTGGGGTGTTTTGTTTTTAAGTGCAGCTCAGGCCAGCTGTCTGAAAGCAAAGCAGCACTTCTCCGAGTAGTGAAGGATATTTGAAAGTTAAGATTTTAATTAAAATCAATACTACTGAGGCAGCCACCCTGAACAAGTGCATATCATTTGTCAGCAAGCAAAGGCTAGATGGTTTGTCTGAGATGCAACAAAGATACAGCCCCAGAACCAGGTGCTTTGATATACTAATTACTATAAAAAACAAGATGTTTAAATAAAGAGACTAAAGTGCTGCATATAACCAAGAGCAAAGTGAAAGATGGGTTTGAATGCTGGAGGAATTTTTTAAATAAAGGGCTGTTAAGAATATTTGGAGAGACCATTTATGGTTAGAGATTTTGGCTAGCTATTGCCTGCCTATTTAAGGCTATTGCTCCTGTCTGTACATTGGTCTGAGTTATAAACTGGAACATTTACCAGGCAAAAGCAATAAATATTGACAAAGGCTTTCAGCTGTACCTGTGCTTCCACTTTTTAGGTTACACAAAAACAAACCGCATATGATTTTCCATACCAGTGCTACAGAAATAAGGTTTTATATGCCACATTAATTTAGAGCCCAACATCCTGTGGCTAACAATAAACCCTTCTTTACATCTAGAGCACAGGGGAAGTTCACTGAACATGTAAGCACAAGAGGTATGGGTTAGTGAGTTTATTAGTTTAACAGAATGTTTTAACACAGCAGGAGTAAATCCATCAAGGTTTCTGCCACAGATGAAGTTGGTGATGTGCTCTCTCTGGCTCAGATTTCTTCAGTCAGAAGCCCATTTTCATTCTTGGTAATTGGTATCAGGCAATTGAAGAGTTTACACAAGGGGATACAGGCACCCCGGCATGGCTCCTGTAGCTCTCACTTCACTTTTCTTGTGTCTCATACTTGTGCTTGATGTGTTTCCACAGTTTCTGCATTTGAAAAAAACAAAAGCAAGAAGTCTTATGTATGTGTCCCAGTGATGCTGGGCTGAATTTCTTACTTTCACCTAAAGGGAATGCCTACAAGTGAGGAACACACTGAAGTTTCCTGCCATTGCTGTCCCATTTGGTGTCTTGCCCTTGACAGCATATCCTAATGGCACTTGTTTGGGTGACCACTTTGGCACATCCACACAATGCCTTACCTAGCCAGACCAGTGCACTCCAGGAATACCAAAGCATTTATTCCAGAAGGCACAGCACACACTTGAAACACAGGTTCTGAGGTAACTTCAAGAGGAGGAATTGCACTGTAGAATGGAGTTAAGATAATGGATCTCATCTTTTTTGATTAAGCTGCTTCTTGCAGTGGACTGGCAGAATGAGACCATGTCCTCTTCCGCAAGTCCCAGCATACTTGCTGCCATTTCTTCCTTCTATTCACACATCCTTTTCTGCATTTTGCTTAATATTTTTATAGTAGCTTTGCTCTTTTGTTCTATGGCCTCCCTGTACCCAGTCACCAGAGGAGCATATGATACCAGGTGAGTGCCACAAGAGCCTGGAGCAGTGCACTGATGCCTCAGCTTGGGGCCCCATTCTCAGGATCTGCATTAGGTAAGCTACAATACCAGAAAGGGAATGTAGGTAGCTTTCAAGAATATTTTTTTAGGGAGGCAGTCTAGGATCATACAACTTTATAGGTTCCTACTGCTGCCCTACTCTGTAACCTTGCAGGTTAAGAAACACCAAACTGTTGCAGCTTCTGGCTCCCCATTCACACTGAGGAAAAGCCACTGTAGTCAACACAGATTCAAGCTGGACCCAAAACAAGGTCTTTAGCCCAACCATCACAACCAACTGGTACAATAAATACTTGTAAGATTCCTGTTTGTGGGCAGAAAGTATCATAGCATTTCTAATGCCTGGTCTAGACAGGATCATAGCCTCTTTAAAAGAGGAAAATCAGCATACAACCCTAGACTGACAAAAAGTACACTAACACGTAATAACTGAATTGCTCAATTAAGAAAGTAGCCAAAGAAATACATAATTCCAGTTGGATATTAGAAGTTTCCTCTGGCCCCAAACTCCTGGAAGGGAAGAGGAAATGTGCAAATCATACACTTTATATTTGGCTGTAATTTTGTATTTTGCACAAACTCTGGGTGCTTTTAGAGTTAAAATACATACTTTATCACAACTTGGTATGCTAAGGGCACAGTTACAGGTAACTGGAGGATCAGGTAATGTGTGTATCACTTATTGCCATGGTATCTAAGCATTAATTATCAAGCTTTTCCTGTCCATGGATGCAACTTAAATACAATGATGACTTGACTCATCTCATCTTATGTTGCAGACTGCTTGGGACAGCACTGCAATACTGGCAACACATCCTATATGACCTACATTGTGTGCAAAGTTGCTGTCACCTTTTTTGTTGAGTTAGACATCAGAAATATGAAACTGAAGACATTCAAGAAATGAGTCCTTGTTTTAAGCTTCCTGTGTTACAATTTCTTTGACTGTCTCCCCCATTAGGGCCAAGACAACTGGAGAAGTCCAAGAGCATGCATAAATCCTCCCTATAAGTGCCATAATAGCAGTACTTCTATAATCATGGTGGTTATCACAAGGCAATTCAGCACTGGCATTACTATGCATTTACAAAATGCATCTGCCATGATGCTAGCATGGTTGCTGGATCCTCAGCCCTTCATATGCATCTGGCCCTGTAAAATAAAGGGCTGAATGAAGTGAGCAGAACTCAACCCCACTGCTTCCCTACCACTCACAGGCAGCCTGTGTTAAGTGAGAAGTTCACCCAGGCTTTTTGTAAAGTCCCCCTGCTGTGTTCACCTTGGCAGAGACCGGTCAGAGGTGGGCTGGAAGGTGCGGCAGGGCGCGGTACCCCCACCCCGGCCTAGCAGAGCGGCGGGCGCAGAAGGGGCGAGGTACGTTGTAAGGAAGCCGAAGCGAGGAGAACAGGCCACCTGTCCGCCCCGATCGGCGGGGCTGAGGGGCCCGGCACCCACCTGGGCGGCGGTTCCCTTCTAGGCAGGGGCCCGGAGGCGGTGTGGAGCCGGCAGCCAGCCCCGCTAGTACAGCGCGGGAGAGCGTCACCGGCCGGGCCAAGGTCACCCGGGGCCCGGCTCTCCGCGGCCCCACTCTGGCCGCAGGCGGAACACGCCTGGGGATACGGACTGTCAAGGGGCCGCGGCCGAGCCGGGGCCTCGCGTAGTGCACAGGCCGCCCTGACCTTCAGCCACGCCGGCCTAGGAACTGCGCGAGCTCCGCCTCGGGTCCGGCGCGGCCCGTCAGCGGCTCCTCACCCCGTGGTTGAGACGCTCGTAGAACGCGTCCGCGCCCTGGTCGAAGGCGCGTTCGAAGACGAGGGCCCCCAGCACGATGGTGAGGGCGAAGGTGGAGGTGCGGCGGAAGAGCACATTGTACAGCCGGGAGCGCAGCGGCATGATGGCCTCGTCTGGCGACGCCTGGGCCAGCGCAGGCGCGGCCTGCACCCGGAATTTATAGTGGCGGCAATGCACCCTGGGGCTTGGAGTCCTGCCGCGAGGCACCATGGGATTTGGAGTGCGGCGTCGCGCCGCTCCACCGCAGGGGGAAAGCACCTCGCTCTCGGGGGCAGACGCGGACTGCATTTCCCGGCATGCACAGCGCCACGCTCGCCTCTGACCATGGTCCCTAAGCGATGAGACCTCTGGGAGATGTAGTCCCTTCATTCGAACGCGTGCGCCGGACCCTCGCTGGTGGCGGTAAAAACCTACAAGCCCCAGCATGCCGTGCGGTGCGCGCTCAGGGAGGCGCAGGTTGGGGAGTCGGGCTGTGGCCGTGGGGAGGTGAGTGGCACCTGTGCCTGTCCCAGCGCACGGGTAGGGTCAGGGCAGCAGGCCTAGGGGAACGCGGCGGCTCCTGGCCCACGGCAGGGCGAGCTGGGACTGAGGGACTGGTTCTGCTGGGGATGCGGGCCCGGCCCATTTACACCCCCTCCCAGGGACCCTAAGGCAGCGTGTTCACGCAGCGTGGGCCTGACGCGTCCTGCACCTTGCACCGTGTGTAAACAGTGTCCCCAGTGCCAAGTACAGGCCGGGACTCTTTCACACCCATGTTGTGCTAGTGTCATGACTCCCCAAGGTGCTGAGGAATCAGCCCCAAGAAAAGCACCGAAGGAAGGTGGGGATTGGAATACATGTAACGCAAACCAGGCTTTTATAATGTTAGCATGACTTGTGGGGAGGAGGAATGAAACATCAAGGCCAAAAAAAAAATGGCCTCTGATTTTAGCTGCTTCAATTTGTGTGTGCTCGGCTTGAGCCAGTGGGGGCTTGAGGCTATTTTGGAAGTGCTGCAATTGGATGTTGATGTAAGCTGTAAGTGTACAGCATCTCTGACAATCAGGGCCAAGCTGTCTTGAATTGGGCAGCCCAAATTGCACCCAAGATCAGTATCTAATAATGAAATTTTCAGCCCAAGTTGATATAGACCAGCTGCATATTGTGTGTTTTACACAGCACAATAGGCATTCTTGGTGATCTTCATACCTACAGAAAGAGTCTTGAATTCTACATGAAACAGCACCACAAATAATGACACTGGATTGCAGTGGGTAATGAGCAGAGCTCAGAGAAATCCATGAGGAAAGAACATTTGCTCCTGGAAATAGAATCCTAGGGATAGAAGGGACCACAAGGGAGGCAAGTTAGGTTTCATATATTGTTGTGTGTGTGTGTGTGTGCAGCTATTTTTTTTATTGATCACACATGAGAGTAAGAGTAGTTATCATTAGAGAGCAGAGACTTCTGGTAGAAGGCACAAGAAAAACATAAATTTTGTGGCCTGGTGCTGCCTCTACTTTAAATCAGTGGAAGTGCTGCCATTGACTTTAGTGATAGCACGAGGAGGGTGAAGTTGCTTGGAATATGTTTTATTGGAGGACTTCCAGTTCCTATTTGCCTTCTGCTTATTTATATCAAAGTGGTTCATTTTAACAAGGGGAGCAGTTACACATTACCCCCATCAATGCAAACCTCAGTGGGGCAGAGGTAAATCTGGGTTTAGAAGCGTGTGTGGGAGGGGTATCTGGGGCTGCATTCAAGCAAACTAAAAGGAGGAGGGGAAAATTCCCTTTAAAACCTCCCTCTCTCTTCCAGGGTTTCCATTTAATGAGTATCTAAATTGAATTTTAAAATGGATCTTAAAAACTGACATTTTCTCTGTGTTTCAGTCATGTCAGCCACCCAGAAATGGAGTCCTGGCTGCAGAGCCATTTGCTTTCCTTGATCTTGCACACAGCTTCTGCTAAGATCAGTGGAGGTTTCTGTCTGTGTCGGAGACATGGAGAAAAGCTGGAAAGTTGGCCAAGAGGTTTGGACACCCAGTTCCCATTAATTATAATGGGAATTAGGTGTACCTATCTCTTAGGTGGCTTTGAAAACTCAGCCGCAATTTTTCAATGGTAACTGCTGAGCATCACTTCTGCTAAGGCAATCTTCCTAATAAGCCTATAAACTATTCCCACTTGGCTGGATTTTGATCACAGTTATGCTGGCATGACTCCTGACTAAATCCATTGAGAGTTATTCTGGATTTACACTGGTGTAAATTAGATCAGAATTTGTCCTCTTTTCAGCATGGAGAGATGCTGGCAGACTCCACTGGATTCACTTGTTACTATAGAGATCTGAGCATATTTAAATTGGCAGCTGGGTCTCATAAGCTTGACACTTGGCTTTAATTAACTTCACATCTGCCTAGATATCCTACCCAAGGTGGCTGAAATGCCCTGAGCCTGGATTATGAGGAAGCAGGAAATTGAGAGAGAGGCCCAGAGTCCAGTACAAAAAAAATCCGTTACACCCAGATGAAAACAAATCAGACATGTGTTCTCTTCAGCATCTCCTTCCCTCTCCCTGGATTGCATGCACCTGTAAATGAAATCAGTGAAAGGCCCCTTAGAGAAGAAGGGTGTGAGATTATGCAGTGTACCTTGGATCTTTTCAACCACCCAGCCCATGTGGTTACGCCAACCACTGCACTCATTGGATTGTGCTATTGCTTTTTGAAAAGGTTGCTCTGAAAAGATTTTAAACTGGAACAATATTATTTTAAAATGGGCTTAAGGCAGATGGACCTCTGCACCTGTACAGGCTCCTTGATGTTCGTGTGGTGGCTCCACAGAGACTCGGGGGTCCACTTTGTATGGATCCAATTGCAAATATTACATTAAAGGAGAAAAGCCAGGTTAAAAAATATTAGGCAGAATTTTTTACTCCTATTATTAATAACAACCAAGATCATTAAAACTGAGGGAATTCTTTTAAAAAAATCTATTTGTACTTTTAACTAATAATGCTGTTTATTTTGTGCTTCATTCAGTAGGGAGAGCAGAAATAGGTTAGTCAATATCACTTTTGGTTCTAGTCATTTTCACTTTGATTCCCAGGCACTAGCCCTGTGCTGAAGAGTCTGGATTGCAGCATTACAGAGGATTGTTAAAATCTAAACAAATAACTGTTCTAATTGAAATTATATGAAAAAGATGAAAATATTTATTGCTCTTACTCCTTGTAAAAAAACATTTTGTGTCCCATCCCCATTATTATCGAGTATCCTCTAATAGAGACCCTCTAATAGAGCTTTATGATATTTTTTTCCCCATAGTCTGACTTGCTACAAGAATGCAGGAGCCAGTACCACAAGGGATGTATGGTGTGTAGAAAGTAGCATTTGCTGAAATCTACAAGAGTTCTCACTCTTTGCTGCTGCTGTTTATTTTGGGAATTAGTTTCTGCAGTTACGGGGCCAGAATGATGAAAAATGCAAATAAAGAAAAGTAAAGATTTAAATTAATTTTCTCAGAGTCTGATGCTGTAATGTTTTCTGGACATGAAATTCACACTGAACTCCATGGATATTTTGTGTGTGGATCCAGTGCAGAAACCAAGCTCATTTCCCCTGATCTGAGATCTGGTTTTGTGGAAATTGGAGTAAAAATAGACTGCAGAAGCAGGTGGTTGAAATCTAGAGTTTGGGTTAATGTCAGCTGCTGGCATATCCCCTGGAATCAGATGTCAGAGGGCTTTGAACATAGAAACTTAAAAAAACCCAAAAAAACAATAAAATCCTTGAGTGACCCTTTATGTGGTAGAAAGCTGTAAGAACTTTCCCCTACAGATCCCAAAAGCTGTCTGGTTGCTGAGATATGCCTAGTGCCAGATTCCACAGTTGGCTACAAAAGTTTGTAGTACATCAGGTAGAAGAAGGTGACAAATGGTAGGTATATGCTGATTAACTGAAGATGGGCTGTGTCTTCCAGGACTGCAGAGCAGAGCTTCAGGCTTCACCCCTGCAGAGCTTTAGAGCTCACCAGGGTTGAAACTCCTGGCCATCCAAGCCATGGTAGCACTTTACTAGCAAGAGCTAGACTTAGCCATCATTCTAGATAACATAGTTGGTTTCCCAGTAGGGTAATCAGAACTTGAGAGAGAGAGACCAACCCACCCATCTGGCTTATTCTTATCCAAGTATTTTACCATCCATCATGTACCTAGAGAACAAAGGGCGATCCAAAAGGAGGCATTTATATTCAGTGCCTCAAGGTGGAGGTTTATTGGTGTGTGATTCCTCCAGTCCCTTGTATTTGTGCAGTGGCTGGCACAGGCATTGAGGAATCTTGCACTGGAAGCGAATGGAACAGACAGCTCCTTTCTCAGGCTCTGGGAGGCTGATAGATTGACTTTGTAGCAGTGATTTGTTTTGCCCCTGAGGTGTCCCTGTGGCTGGCTGACATGAAGGCTTGGCAGGATCTGCTCTGCGGGAAGGCTGGGTATTGGCGCTAAAGGGATCACCTGTTGATGGCATTGTTCCTGCTGACTCTGGAGAACTTCCTGGGGGCTCTGGTCCTGGCTGTCTTTTTGTTTTTAAGTCTTTATTTCTTGTGCTAATTTCTGTGCCATGCTTTTCAGAGACTTGGTCATCAAGGTGTCTGAAGCTGTGTAGGCATTTTCAGAGTCTATCTACCTATCTGTACATCTTAGGTATTTGTAAGGTGTCCATCATGTTCCAAGAGAGGGAGTGTACAGCTGCTACTGGCTGAGATTCTGTGCTTCGAGCAGGCACAGTCCAGCGGGCGATGGGGCACAGGTGGTTTAAGCCATCTTTGCCCATCGGGATTTTGGCCTGCTCTGGGGGCTGACGTGGCCCCAGCATAAATTAGAGCAGTCAACTCCTGTTATAATTTTTAGATCCTGCCAGTGGACCATAGCACAAAATCTCTGTAGTGCTCAGTGCTATGGAGACTCATTCGACATGCTCCTGCCCTCCACCAGCCTTTCTCCCATGCTAGGCTGGGCAGCATCAGGTAACGTGTGGTGGTTCAGTGCAGTGTCTGTGCCAGGGGAATTCTTTCCCAGCTGGCTAGGGGTTTTATATGACCCTTATTTGCTGCCAGGACATCTGTACAGGGGGTGCAGTGGAAGGGAGAATCCCTCTTGCTTCGACTTCTGAAGGTCTAGGAATGGAATCATTTGGAGGGATACATTGGTGGGCTGGAAGGAGGAGAAAAGGATGGGGAGAGGCTAATCCTGCATGTTGTAAGGCAGCATTAAACTCTAGGTAGATCAGCACTGGATTAGGCAGTACCATCACTTTATCCTCCAGGGTGGCTAATTCCTGAGATCATCCCAGCTCCCAGGGGTAACCACTTCACCACACGGGCTGCTGGGCAGCTTGCGGAGGTTCTCTGGCATTGCTGCTTGGACGATCTGGACTCCTCACAGCAGAGAACCCTAAGGGTCGGAGCAGTGCCGTGAGGAGGCATTTTAGCGCCTGGGGCGAGCAAGCATGTTTGCTCCCCCTACTGTTATTTTTCTGCCCCTGCAGCTTTGCACCTTGGCGGTTGCCCTGGTCACCCTGCCCTGGTTACAGCCCTGGGGAGGAGGTGTGTTTAGCTGGCCTCCCACTGCTTAGGGAGCAAGACACCATGGAAGGGAATGGGAGCCTCCCTGCAGCAGTGCTGAGCGTTATCCACTAGACTCAGAGCTGCCATGTCTTGGGGGGAGGGGCAATAGTTTAAATTAGCCTGTCTCGCCCCCTCCTCTCTATCCCTCTCAAGTGTACACCTCCAGAGGGTGCACATCCTTGTCCTTTGGGAGCAGTAGCTGTAAGGGTTTCCCTGGGAATGAATACTGCACGGCGCTGACATCTGTCTGATGCTGTTTTCCAGGCAGCACTGACCCTGCTCTGCCCAACGGAGGATAAATGGGGAAGAGATATTTCTGTGACTACTGTGACCGATCCTTTCAAGACAATCTTCACAACAGGAAGAAACACCTGAACGGGGTGCAGCACCTGAGGGCCAAAAAGGCCTGGTATGACCTGTTCCGAGGTGGGTCCTGCCAGCCGAGTTGAACCTTCTCCCAGGAGGGTGGTCATGGAAGGTGGTCAGTAAATGAGGCTGGATCAGCATCAGTAATCTGTATCCAGCATCATTCATCCCAGTGTGTCAAGGACGTCTCCCAGACTTGGTGGTATGACTGCCAAATTATTTCCAAGGCAGCAATATCACACTGTGAAGAATCCTGGGTGTCAGGTGAGATTTGAAATGAGATGGAAAGAACCAGGAAGTCTGCTCCAGATGATAGAAGTGCAAAGGGGAAGCCTCTTGCACCAACAGTGGTGAGGCTGAGAGAGGAGGCATGTGCTGGATGAGGGGTGTAGAGAGAGAGTGGTGGAGTTAGGCAGCTCTTGAAACCCCAGAGGACTACTGTGACCTTAATTGGGAGCTGGGGGAGGCAGGGATGTGTGATGGGGAGAAAAGGTGCTGCTTTGTTTGTATGGGGGTTCCGCGGCCATGGGGGAGGGTGGCACTGAGGGTTTGGACAGAGGAGGCAGACGCGGTTGTGGAATTGTGCTGGAAGATGCAGCTGCAGCCCAGGAGATGCCCTTGTGACTTGGGGAAATCGCACGGCCTTTGTTGGGGCTCCCATGGGCCAGGAATTAGAGACTGCCTCAGTCGGACAAATCACCTGGCTTGCTGGGTCAGGCACAGCATGGCGCTGATGGGCTTGGGCTGGGCAGGAAGTTTGCCTAGTGCAGTTTGGGTTGTGGAAGTTTAGGTGACTGTTGCTGAGCGTGGAAGGACCAACGGGGTCTTGCCAGGGCAAGCTGCCGAATAGCCTTACCGATTTGTTCGTTCGCAGGCATATCTTGTGCTGCTGTCCTAGTGACCCACCCCAACCTTGATTTACAGGGGTCACCTTCCTTTTGGCTAGCAAGGACTCCTGTCTCCAGACTGAATATAGCCCTGGCATTAGCAGCTGCAGTTTCCATTGAAATTTGAGGGAGTTGCCTCTACCAGGGCTCAGCTTGGCTCTCCAGTCTCATTCACTGCTAGGGGTTTCCAGGGCACAACCTCAGTAGTCATTAAAAGCCACTTTTGCCGTGGTGTCCCCTAGATGCACAGGATGAGGTGCTGGGGGCCCAGCTTCCGGAACTGCTGCGCACCGCCCCCCCAGTTGCCATCGGTTTGAACCAGAGTCTGTCTCTGTCCCGTGAGCTTTACAGACTGTCTTTGCTCTGGCCTCATGCTTGTTTTTCTGTTGTGTGGCTGGAGAAGAAGCATGTAGCAGAAAGAAAACAAGATCTTCCAAAGCCAGTGAGATGCAAGGGAGGAGCTTGCAGACAAGGAAAATGTTAGTCACCAGTTGTCTTGTAGTGAGCTTTCCATGGCTGCTGCTCACGGCTCTCATGTGAAAGGATTGCTCACCGGTCAGCTGACCTGCATGTTATTCTTGTGGGCCGCAGGCCCTTATGCAAGGGTGGTGACATGTGCATGGTTTTTGGGTGAGATGGCTCTACTGATTCCCATGGAAAAGAGAAGACTGAGAGGGGACATGATAGCAGTTTTCAGGTAT
>NW_020665133.1:1265922-1277039 GCF_002925995.2 Terrapene triunguis
TAAATCTCTTGTTTACAATTCCCCTGCTGATCGATGGCTCGTGATGGTCACTTAACACCAGTTTGGGTATGGGTCACCACCTTTGTTGTCACTGGAGAACTAGCAGTGGGCATCTCCCAAACTCACAACATATTTCAATAACAACCATATAGCAAAATCTCATGACTTCATACACACTAATGATACACATATTTTGTCAGAACAATTAGTTTCAGCAGATCATGATCTTTCATATGGTATCTTACATGGCATGCTTTATATGAATTATCACAACCATATACAAATGATGAATATGGGGGTTACAGGGTGCTACTCTGAGGTGTAGTGTGTCATACATTGCAACACCTATGTTGTGTCTAAAGATTTTATTAAATGGAGTGAAATATCTCTATATACACATTTAACAGCCCAGGCAGGTCTATTAATATTCAGAACAGTTGGACAGGCATGCTGGTTTATTTTTTCAGGTGAATATACTTTTTCTGAGTATCAAATAAAAGGTAGCCAAATACCAAATATCCATCTGTCTTTCTTGCTGACAAGCCCCAATTTTTAAAGAATGTCTTTGCAAGTCACCTCTGCCCATCTTTAAAAAGGGGGGGAAGACGGGGCCAGGGAGCTATAGACCAGTCAGCCTGACTTCGGTACCTGGGAAGCTACTAGAGCAGCGTTTTTCAAACTTTGGGTCGTGACGCTACTGGGTCGCTCTGATCAGTACTGCCGACTGTGACATTAAAAGTCCTGTCGACGGTGCTGCCCAGCTAAGGCAGGCTAGTGCCTACCTCTTCCGACACGGCGCTGCGCCCCGGAAGCGTTCAGCAGTGGGTCTGGCTTCTAGGCAGGGGGGCCACGGGGCTCCGCACGCTGCCCCCACCCCGAGTACCAGCTCCCAGTCAGCATACTGCTGACTGGGAGCTGCGGGAGGTAAGTCCGTGCCCCAACCCCGTGCCCCAATCCCCAGCCCTGAGCCCCCCCAAACCTGGAATCCCTTCCTGCTCCCCAAACCCCTCATCCCCAGCCCCACCCTAGAGCCTGCACCCCCAGCCCAGAGCCCTGACCCCCTCCCGCACCCCAAACCCCTCATCCCCTGCTCTGTTGGGTCATGGGCATCAACAATTTTCTTTAACTGAGTCCCCAGAAAAAAAGTTTGAAAAGCACTGTACTAGAGCAATGTATAAAACATTCAGTTTGCGAATACCTGGAGGATGAAGGGGTGCTCACTAGCAGCCAGCATGGATTTACCAAGAAAAAATCATGCCAAAGCAGATTTCCTTTTTGGACAGGGTAACTGGTTGGTGGATAGGAGGAATGCAGTGGACATCATATAGCTGGACTTCAGCCAGGATTTTGACTCAGTCCCATGTGACATTCTGATAAGTAAGCTGTAGAAATGTGGGCTCAGCAGAGCTACCATTAAGTGGATACATAATTAGTTAAACATCCACAACAGAGAGTAACTATTCATGGAATGATGTTGGATTAGAGGGAGGTCTCAAGTGGGATTTCACAGGGATCTGTTCTGGGCCTGGTGTTGTTTAACATCTTCATTAATGCCGTGGATGTAGACTAGAGAGCAGACTGACCGAGTTTGCAGATGACACAAAGCTGGAGGGGGAGGGGGGTTTGCCAACACTTTGGAGGATAGAGCTAAAATTCAGAGGGATCTTGATAAATTGGAGAACTGGGCTATAGATAACAAAATGAAGTTCAACAAAGACAAATGGAAGGTGCTACACTTAGGGAAGAAAAACCAAATGCACAAATACAGAATGCCGTGGGGGATAATTGTCTTGGCAGCAGCACTGCTGAGCAGGATCTGGGAGTTGTGGTGGATCACACCCTCAACATCACTCAGCAATGCGATGCTGTTACAAAAAAAAGGAAATGCAATTTCAGGTGGCATTACCAGAGGCCTAGCATGCAAGTCACAGGAAGTGAGAGCACCGCTCTCCTCAGCACTGGGTAGGGCTCAGCTGCAGTACTGTGTCCAATTTTGGTCACCAATGTATAGGAAGGATGTAGAGAAACTGGAAAGGATCCAGAGGCAATTGACAAAGATGATCAAAGGGATGGAATGCAGCCATAGGAGCAAAGGAGGAAGGAACTGAGTATGTTCAGTTTGGAAAAGGAGATTAAGGGGGGACATGACAGCGGTTTTCAAATACTTGAAAGGCTGCCATAAAAAAGATGGAGAAAAGTTGTCCTCTCTTGCCACAGTGGGCAGGACAAGCGGCAATGGGTTCAAATACAGCAGAGCAGATTTAGATTAAATCTCGGGAAAAGTTTCCTAACTGTAAAAACTCCCTAAATGACAACGGAACAGACGCCTCAGGAGGTCGTGGAAGCTCCTTCCCTGGAGGTTTTCAAAAGGAGGTTGGAGCCATCTGTCTGGGAGGGTTAGAGACCCAACAGCTCCTGCATCTTGCAGGGGTGAGACTAGGTGACCCTTGCGGGCCCTTCTAACCCTATGGCTCTAGGATTCTGTGAGCAGCTGGGAGATGGCTGGAGGGGCTTTGTTCTCCCACTTGGTCTGGCTGTGGGGTGAGAATGGGGTTCGTGCTAAGCAGTCTACAAGTGCCTCACATACACAGAATCCCCCAACTTCCTGATCCCAGCAGGAGCATGCTCTGACCTGATAGCCGAGAGGAAATGGATGAGGAGGGGACCTAAAATTGCCACTTCACCTCACCCCCTCCACATGCTGAGGACAGCAGGCTGGACCCATCCACGGTGCCTATATTCACTCTCCCTTTCATGCAAGATGTCACCTTGTTTCTTGTGGTGATGGGCTTAGGCCTCTTGATTCCTGCTGGCTTTTAGGTGACTGGAATGAAAAGGGGCTGGACAGACATCCAGGGATGAGGACGCAGCTGCATGGAACAAAACTTCCCTCTGTAGGCCACGCCCACCCCGGCTGGTATCACTGCGTCTGCAACCTCCAGAATTTAGGGGAGATCAAGGGACAGAAGAGATCATTTTGCTGGGGAGGGTGGGGGCTGGCCGGTGCACCCAGTGGAGAGGCAGGCATCCTCCTGTTACCTCCTGCTGTCTCCTCTCCAAGCCTCAGAGAACTGGCAGCCTGAACATACCTGGCCTCCCCTCTTGCTGCCAGGAGAGAGGTGAGGCACTCTGTGCTGTGGCTACAGCCCTTCCAGCCTCTGCTTTGCTGGGGAAGGAAGGTGACAGATTAGTGCTGTGATGGAGCTAGGCCTGCAGATTTTTGATGGCACGCAGCGCGGGCTGAGCTGCTGGGATTTCTGGGATTTCCGTGGCCGGCTCCTGCCAGCCGGGGTCCCACCGCCGGTCCCACTCAGCACCCGCTGTTGGCCTGGGGGAAGGAACCCCAGGCTGGCAGCGGGCTGAGACCCTGGCTGCCAGGAGCTGGCGGCCGAAACCCCAGAGCGGGGGCGGGCTGAGCCCCTCAGTCGCTGCTCTGGGGTTCCGGCTGCTGGCCCCTTGCCAGCCGGGGTCCCCCCCCCGCCGCAGCCCCACTCACCTTGCGCAGGCCCCCTGCCAGACAGGGGCCAGGCCTCCGGCCCTGCTCGGCCCTACCAGCCGCCAGCTCCACTCACCTCACCTGCCGATCTGGGGTTCCAGCCGCTGACCTCCTGCCAGCCGGGGTCTGGATCTCCAGCCTTGCTCAGCCTGCTCTCCGGCCTGACCCTGACCCTAACAGTAGTTTGGTTATATATTATAGACTTATAGAGAGACCTTCTAAAAAACGTTAACATGTATTACCGGAACTCTAAACCTTAAATTAGAGTGTATAAATGAAGACTTGGCACAGCACTGCTGAAAGGTTGCTGACCCCTGCACTAGGATAAAACTACTGTCAGGAAGATGTGGATTAGGCCCTTTAGCTCTGCTCTCTCATGGAGCCAGTCAGGTCAAGCTACAGCCTAGCCTTGGAGAGATGGCTGGCAACCCAGAGAGCCCAGTCTGGAGCAGCCTTGCCATGCTGGCAGCACCCTGGAGCAGCCTCTCCGGTTACTGGGAGAAGAGCAGTTCGGGCCACACTGAGCATAGCAGGAGCGTATGTCAGGTTTGGCTGCATGGGGAGGATGCGGATGCAGGTGAAGGGACAACAGTGGCTGAGGCCATAATCTTGGCCAACTCCTGTCTTGATGGGCGCTCGTGCTGTGACGTCCAGGGGCTCAGTGCTGCCCAGACGGGTGGATGCTCATGGGAAGCCATTAGACTGACCCAGTGCCCATGATGTCTAGTGCTCTCTGAAGCCGGTTAGTTTGTTAGGAACCTGAGAATTGCCATAGCAGGGAACAACCCACTCAACTCTTATCTCTGACAGGCAGGGTGACCAGATGTCCCGATTTTATAGGGACAGTCCCGATTTTTGGGTCTTTTTCTTATATAGGCTCCTATTACCCCCCACCCCCTCCCGATTTTTCACATTTGCTGTCTGGTCACCCTACCAACAGGCCAGCTTCAGAGGAAGGTGCAGGAAATCTCACAGCCGGCAGTTGTGGTCTAACTGACTCCCAGGGGACATTTCTTCCTCCCCTCAGGCAGTTAGAGGCTGGTTTGTGCCCCTCCGTAACGTAACCCTGCTGTGTGCATCCTCCCTATCAATGCCTCAGCCTTTCCTGGGCCTTGCGAAGCTCTTGCCCTGGTGTTTTGAGACCGCGAGATCTGCAGGCTAGTCACTGTGATCCCAGCTCCTCCCTCCTCTGCTACTTTGCAGCAGCTGGTGTCATGGGGCTAGTGTGCCAGTCTCCTATGTGCCAGTCTCCCCTTGCTCTGGCCGAGCCTTCTTGTTTTTCTATAGGTAAAGAATATGGCCCTACTCTCATTCCCTCCCGGGGCTGTGGAGTCTCTCAGCGTTAGCACTGCTTCTGATTCGCGTTGTTCTGTGTTTCCCTGGGTTGGCCCCTGGGAGAATTTGTGGGATCCTTTGTCATCCAGGCAGGCTGCTCACCTCTTTTTGCACCACAGTTTGGGAGTCAAATATAAGGTCAAGGTCTCAGGCCCAATCTTTGAGGTGCTCCATGGTCTGGGCCCAGCATATTGAAGAGATCCATGAAATCTCCACAATGGGGACTGTGGTCAGCAACCCCTGGCACCATAGGACTCTCTGCCATAAGGGTCAAGCTCATGTGTGCAGGATCCAGAGCTTTCTTGGGGGCTGGTCCCAGACTGTGGAATGAAGGCCCAGCCCACACCACACGGCACGTGTGCAAGGAGCACATCTCCAGCCTGCCTTCACTAACACACTGAGCAATGTGTATGTGTTTACAACCTGCTACCAAAACAAAGCACTACACTACACACCCCATCCTCCCCTGCTGAGAGAGAGACTACAACAGGCCAGCTGCTCTTCCCCATTGCTTAATGCATGGCTGGAAGGTGCTCAGATCCTACAGAGCTAAGGGCAGAAGGAAATAGGAGCAGGCTCATTCTTCCAAGCTCACAGTGTGCTTCTATTCAGGTCCCCCCTTAAGGCCCCATCCATTCCCCTGGGGATTCTTTCCTGAGGCTGTGGGGTGCACACAGAGCCTGGGTCTCTCTGGCTCTTTAGCCACCATCTCACAGGTAGTGCTGCCTCATAGCACCACGAAGGGTCTCCCTAAATCCTGGCCTGAGCAGTCGTAGAAGAAGCCGATGACCACACAACACAGCTGTCATGCCCTCATTCACCCTTACACCCCAACCAGATTATTTAGAGGGGCAGGAAGTCATTTGGCTTGCTTGGGAACACGCTCACCATGCACTGGGGAGTTTGACACCAACTCAAAGAGGGGGCGCAGGGTCTGGAGGTGTGGGGGCTGCCCGGCAAACCGTGAAGCCGGTAGCGCTCGGGCAGCTCGGCTCTTCAGCTACACCAAGCTGATTTGTCTGGGGGGAGCAGCAGCAGCCGCCGCCGCAGCGGGGAATCCGCCTGCAGCTCGCAGCCGGAGCCGCTCAGGTAAGCAGGGGACTGGGGCAGGGATGCCGGCATTTTCCCGGACATGTGTCAAGTTGGCCAGAAGCTGCGTCCCTGTAAAAGTGGCTGTCCACATGCCATAGAGCTCTGGTGCATGGTATTTTCAACTTCTTCAGCAGCTTCTCTGTTTTCAGTCTGCTGCTTGCCTTAACATGTCTCAGAAGATGTCATCCTATGAGCTTGTTGCCAGCTGGCTTGACGCCCTCATGCAAGCACTGGCAGCCTTCTGGAGAGTTGAGGAGACCCAGAGCCAGCTGCGCTCAGTCACTCAGAACACAGTGGTGTATGCCCGGCTGTCTGGATGGCTTGCTAAGATGGGCATCCCTCAGAGCAGCAAGCAGAGGTGTGACCTGGGACGATATCAGCAGGCCTGGGTCAGGCCGGAAAACTTGTCCATTGCATGAGGAGCTGGACCAAACCCTTGGAACTCATCTAGCTTGAGGTGCCTGGAAGGCATGGAGGTGCAGCACAGTGGTGAGGGCTGAGCAGGAAAACACTGGCACACGAACGGGCCAAGCCTCAGTCTGTGAGATGCTGGAGGTGTTTCCAGGTTCTCTCTGCAGGGCCCCAGAATCTAGACTCAGCAGCAGAGGTGACAGTGGCTGTAAGAACTGAGGAGGAGGAATTGGGGGGATGATGGACCCTCGAGCCCAGGTTTGCAATTTTTTGTGACATATGATGGGGGCTGGTTTTGGAGGCTTAGACCCTGGGGAAGGTTTTTCCAGGTTCTGATGGATGCCACCATTAGGGCAGATGCAGCTTCTGATGAGGGTAGCGGGGTTCACTTCTCACACAGCGCCACCAGCTGTTCTCTGACCCGTCTGGCTTGGCTCCCTTGGCATTCCCCCTTGGCAGCCCCACTGCATTGTGGCTGTTGTTGGGTGGACATGTCATACAAAGGGGATGGTTGGACTCCAAATGGAGGACAAGGGGGTGGGGTGGGTTCCAAAAGTCACACCAAATCTGCAGGTAAACAGAGTAAGAAGAAGCCCGTGGTCATGGTCAGCCCTCTCGAGACCTGCATGTGGCCAGCTACTCCAGCCATGACCATTGTAGCTGGACTTGGGCTCTGGCTCCACTACACCAGAGCTCCTGGACCAACCTCTCGGCAACCAAAGAGCACGAGCGGAGTGCTCCCCTGGCCGCCCCTAGGGAAATGGCACCAGCCCCGGGGGTTCTCAGGGCACTATGGGAATTTGACCTCAGCTTCTGAACCCCCAGGAGAATCCCAGACAAAGCCCTTTTGAGAAGCCCCAGCAGCCACGGCGTCAGGCAGCAGTGAAATGGAAGGAGGTGCCCAGAGCAAACTGCAGCAGTGCCGTACAGCCCCAGGATGAGTGTGGCTCTGCCAGCACTGCTCGGAGACAGGGAGTAGCCAACAACTGGGGGTTTGTGTGTGGACGGCATGTCCACTAAGACCAGGAGAAGTCAGTCCATGCGCGTGTAGTTCAGCCTCCTGTCTGACACAGGGCAGAGGTGCGCCTGCCTGCATGGCTCTGCCTGGCAGTGATGGGCTCAGCCATGGCAAGAGGCTCCTGAGATAAGGGCTGGCCAGGCTAGTGAGGCCACGAGGTCCTTGCACACAGAGATGTTGGCCGTGACACTGTGGTTCAGAGGCCAAGCCGAGTTTGCATCCTGGATGCTGGCATTAACCTTGTGACAAACATTAACTGGTCAATTCTCTGGGGAAACAGCTCAGAACGATCAACCCCTTCTTACCGGTGGGGAAACTGAGGCACAGAGTGGTGAAGTGACTTGCCCAAGGTCATCCAGCAAGCCAGTGGCAGAGCTAGGGCCTGATTCCCTATCACCTAGCACCTTGTGTCATCATCCTCATCAGCAGCCGTGAAAAGAGAGTGTAAAATGCCTAATTGTATTTATATTACAGTAGTACCGAGCTGCTATGTAACAGGGTGGCCTGTCCCTTTAAGGGCCAGGAGGCCTGGCACTAGCAGCCACGGGCAGTCAGCCTCACCTGTGCCATAATTAGCTGCCTCCAAGCCTAAGGGGGCTGGACTGCTGGGGGTCAGGTGACAGCCTGAAATTCCAGGGCTTATCAAAGGGGCAAGAAAACTCAGCTGTGGGGAGGAACCCCAGGGAGAAAGCTGGGCTCCTGTGGAGGGCTCCTGGGAGTCAGGGCTCTGGTCCAGAGAGGCATGAAGGGAGTCCAGCAGGGACCGGGAACAGAGCCCAGGGGTGGGCTGAGAGGGCGGAAAAACCTTTTGTTTGTTTGGGTCTTTTGTCACCGCAGAAGCAGGTCTGAACTAGGGATGGGACTTAGCCAAAGGGCTGAACCATGTGAATCCTTGGGACCGAAGAGACAGAAAACCCTGGTGAGGGGAAACTGAGGCAGCACCACACAGTGCGCCGGGGGTGCGGCAGGGCAGCCATGTGCTATGATGGTCCCCAAACAAGATGAAGGCTGTGTTGTGCTGGACACCATAGAGACCCCTGCTAAGAGAGACCCTTCCCTGAACGGCTTAGACTCTTAATCAACTAGACAAACAATAAGTGGAAGGGGAAACAGGCACTATCAGGCAGTGGCTGAGCCAGGAGTAGCACCCTGGTCTCCTAGGTCCCATCCAGTGCTGTCATCACGCTGAATAACATTTTACATCCACCTTGCACTGGTGCCTGTGACTGCAGGAGCTGTGGAGTGAGGGAGAATCTGGCTCAGTATCTCCCCTTGTTTGTGCTCAAAATTGTTCTCTCTTGCCACAGGGGGCAGGACAAGTGGCCATGGGTTCAAACTACAGCAGAGCAGATTTAGATTAAATCTCAGGAAAAACTCCCTAACTGTGAAAACAGTGGGCCAATGGAACAGATGCCTAGGGAGGTCATGGAAGCTCCTTCCCTAGAGGTTTTCAAAAGGAGGCTGGATAGCATCTGTCTTGGGTGGTTTAGACACAACAACTCCTACATCTTGGTAGGGGGTTAGACTAGATGATCCTTGCAGTCCCTTCTGATCTGTGGTTCTACAATTCTATGATTCTCATGAATCCAGAGGTATCAAGCCACAAGAGGACGAGTCCTACAAAGGAAACACATTATCAACTATGACACCCCAGGGCTAGGAGTTTAAGCTGCCTGTTAACTACAGCACTCTGCACGCTGCTCTGAAGCAGTGTCGGAGCATCTCTGCTTGCTCCTACTGAGCTGGGTGTCAGCGCTGCCTGACTCTGATGTCCCCTTTCCTCTGTGCCACCAGTAGTGCAATGCACACAGCATGGAAGTGCTACATTGAATCATAAAATCATAGAATATCAGGGTTGGAAGGGACCTCAGGAGGTCATCTAGTCCAACCTCCTGCTCAAAGCAGGACCAATCCCCAACTAAATCATCCCAGCCAGGGCTTTGTCACGCCTGACCTTAAAAACCTCTAAGGAAGGAGATTCCACACCTCCCTAGGTAACCCATTCCAGTGCTTCACCACCCTCCTAGTGAAATAGTGTTTCCTAATATCCAAACTAGACCTCCCCCACTGAAACTTGAGACCATTACTCCTTGTTCTGTCATCTGGTACCATCCTCTTTGGAACCCCCCTTCAGGTAGTTGAAGGCTGCTATCAAATCCCCCCTCACTCTTCCCTTCTGCAGATTAAATAAGCCCAGTTCCCTCAGCCTCTCCTTGTAAGTCATGTGCCCCTGCCCCCTGATCATTTTCGTTGCTCTCCACTGGACTCTCTCCAATTTGTCCACATCCCTTCTGTAGCGGGGGGACCAAAACTGGATGCAAAACTCCAGGTGTGGCCTCACCAGTGCCGAATAGAGGGGAATAATCACTTCCCTCAATCTGCTGGCAATGCTCCTACTAATACAGCCCAATATGCCGTTGGCAACACGGGCACACTGCTGACTCATATCCAGCTTCTTGTCCACTGTAATCCCCAGGTCCTTTTCTGCAGAACTGCTGCCTAGCCACTCGGTCCCTAGTCTATACCAGTGCATGGGATTCTTCCGTCCTAAGTGTAGGACTCTGCACTTGTCCTTGTTGAACCGCATCAGATTTCTTTTGGCCCAATACTCCAATTTGTCTAGGTCACTCTGGACCCTATCCCTACTCTCCAGCATATCTACCTCTCCCCCAGCTTAGTGTCATCTGCGAACTTGCTGAGGGTGCCATTAATCTCATCATCCAAATCATTAATAAAGATGTTGAATAAAACTGGCCCCAGGATTGAACCCTGGGGCACTCCACTTGATAGCAGCTGCCAACTGGACATTGAGCGTTGATCACTACCCATTGAGCCCGACAATCTAGCCAGCTTTCTATCCACCTTATAGTCCATTCATCCAATCCATACGTTTTTAACTTGCTGGCAAGAATACTGTGGGAGACCGTATCAAAAGCTTTGCTAAAGTCAAGATATATCACGTCCACCGCTTTCCCCATATCCACAGAGCCAGTTATCTCATCAGAGAAGGCAGCCAGGTTGGTCAGGCATGACTTGCCCTTGGTGAATCCATGTTGACTGTTCCTGATCACCTTCCTCTCCTCCAAGTACTTCTAAATGGATTCCTTGAGGACCTGCTCCATGATTTTGCCGGGGACCGAAGTCTGTAGTTCCCCAGGTTCTCTTTCTTTCTTTTTTTAAATACGGGCACTATATTTGCCTTTTTCCAATCGTCCGTCACCTCCCTGGATCGCCACGAATTTTCAAAGATAATAGCCAATGGCTCTGCAATCATATCAGCCAACTCACTCAGCACCCTTGGAAGCATTAAATCTGGACCCATGGACTTGTGCATGTCCAGCTTTTCTAAATAGTCCTTAACCTGTTCTTTCACCACTGAGGGCTGCTCACCTCCTCCCCTCTGCTACAGAGAGAAGGGAGCAGAGGAAATTAGGACTGTCAATAAATCGCAGTTAACTCACGCGATAACTCAAAAAAATTAATCGCAATTATGCGCCGTTTTATTTGCATTATTCAATAATAGAATACCAATTCAAATGTATTAAATATTTTGGATGTTTTTCTACATTTTCATATATATTGTATTCTGTTTTGTAACTGAAATCAAAGTGTATATTATTTTTGATTACAAATATTTGCACTGTAAAAATGATAAACAAAAGAAATAGTATTTTTCAATTCACCTCATACAAGTACAGTATTGCAATCTCTTTGTCATGAAAGTGCAACTTACAAATGTAGATTATTTTTTGTTACATGACTGCA
>NW_020665133.1:1282039-1295354 GCF_002925995.2 Terrapene triunguis
AATTGCTTGACAGCCCTAGTAGAAATGCTGCAGATGGGCCTGGGAGGATTAGGTTGATTCATCTAGTCCTGCTGCTCTAATGTCAAAGCATAACAGAGCCAGGGCGGGGCGTGCACGTGGTGTACGAATGCTGCGCTGCTTTCTTATGAGTGGCTGCAGCTAGAGTTCAGAGCCCGCTGCCTTTGGCCCAGAACAGCCCCTGAATTAGTAATGAGCCAGCCCAGCTGATGGGCAGAATGTTAAAAAACCCAAACAAATTGAGTGAGCAGACTCAGTAACCCCTAATGAGGGCCCAGCTGGAATTTATCCCCCAGACAAATGGAAATCAAAGCAGCAAAACCAACTCTTCTTCTCTCAGGATATTCTGGGGGTTTTGGAGTGTTTTAAAATGTGGCCTCCTGCTGCCATTTCAAAGTGTTTATACCTTTCTTGCTTGTGCTCAAGCATGCTTGTGTCTGAGACTGTCCACTTGGATCAATCTCGGCTCCATGCTTCCGCAAAGTGGCCCAGTGGTTAGGACACTAGCTTAGGATTTAGGAGACTGAGCTTCAATTTCCTGCTCTGCCACAGACTTCCTGTGTGACCTTGCACAAATGACTTTGCCTCTGTCCGTAAAATGGGCGTAATAGCTCTGCACTACTGCCCAAAGGGTGTGTGAGGGAAAATACAGCAAAGACTGTGAGGTGCTCAGACACTACAGTAGTGGGGCCATAAGAGGGCACTAGACTCAACAAAGTGCTTTGAGATCTTTGGGTGAAACATGCTAGAGAAAGCAGAGAGGATGATTAATAAGTACAGTCCCCAGCAAAGTTCTGTAGGGAGCAAGGTTCAGAGATTCCAAGGCCAGAAGGGACCCCTGTGCTCATCTAGTCTGACCTCCTGTATCACACAGGCCAGAGACCAGCCCCACCACAATTCCTGTTTGCACTGCCAGAGCTGATTGCTCTGTACCACTGAGAGATGACTCCTCGCTCACCCCTTAGGGGCTGGGTAAGTATCATTATCACCATTTTACCAATGGGGAGCTGAAGTATGGAGAGAGGAAGGGATTTGCCCAGTGCAGGATTCATGTGCTGCTAGGCCATGCCCTTACCCCTAAGGATGCGGTCTCTGAATTCCAGGCAGTCAGCACTCATCACAGAGCTCCTGTCATGCAAGCCATGAATGGGGAAGTTAATGCCAAGCCATTTACCTGCAGCTTGGTCCAGGATTTCTACCAGGGCTCTCTGATGAGTCTCTGAGGCTTGTACCAGGTCTCTCAGCGCTTGACTCTGCAGTTCTGGGAAACCCGTTTGATGCAGAGCTGGTGGGAGGGAGTATGGAGCACAGGAGAGCTTCTTGTTGTGATGTTGTCAGGACCCAGCGCGAAAGCTCTCCCCATTGTGCTCGTGGCAGAGGCAGCCGCATTATGCATGTGTTTCTGCAGAGTGAATTCTTAAGCACTACGTCTTCCCAGGCGCGCGCCGCTTGCTTGCAGAGCCTGTGCATAATTTATAGAGATGCTGGTAGGCTGGTCTTTTCCCCCATCTCCTTTGTAAAGGTCTGATACAAGCAGCTCATATTCCCAGAGCCAAGGTGTAAAAAATCCACGGCCTCCACCTGCCCTGTGGATTATTTTTCACTGTTGGGTGACTGTTGTCACGACAACAGCTTAGGTGACATGGGATATATGGCACCTCCGTGACTTAATAAAGTTTTACAGATTGGGCATAGGGAAAGGAAGCACTGCTTTAGACTTAGCTGGCTCTGCCTGTCTTAGGGTGACCAGACTGCAAATGTAAAAAATTGGGACAAGGGGTGGGAGGTAATAGGAGCCTATATAAGAAAAAGCCCCAAATATCGCGACTGTCCCTATAAAATCGGGACATCTGGTCACCCTAGCCTATCTTCCCCCCACCCACCTCTCTCTCTCCCTGCGTGTGACACATGCTTGCTCTCTCTCTGGATGGAGTCCAGGAATCCTGGCTGCTGGGAGCATTGTAAGGAACTGTACACGTGAGCATTTCTCCTGCAACTGCAAGTTTCTTAAATCACATCCACCATGGTTCACCCACCCAGCAACGTATATATGATCTCCTATTGTTGTTACGGGTTGGGTTACCCTAGTTATGGGTCAGAGGTAAACGTTGCCTTTGCCTTACAGAAATGTGAAGAAGCCATTGTAAAGAAGTGGCTGAAGCATTAGCACCAAACACAGGCACATGGAAAAGCCAGAACAGAAGGGGAATCTTGTGGCCTCAGGGGTTTCATATGCAGTGGTGAGGGCGTGGATTGGTGGAACTGTTTTTTCTCTGTGTGTGGGAGAGAGACACAGCATAAGGGGAGAGCCACAGAAAGCCAGAAGGAGAAAGAAAGCCAAACAGCCACTGCCTGGAAGCCCTGGGAGAAGTCTAGAGAGAGGCGTTGGATTGGGGTGCCGGTGTGGATATCTGAGCAAGGACTCTCTCTCCTGTACCATTGTTTGAGTCCTCCTGTGGTCAGGGGAACAAGACTTGGCACATTCTTATCAAAGAAACAAAATTACCTCAAAAGAAAAACCTGACTCTTCTTCCCAATTTCTCCTCCTAACTGGAACAACCTGCAAGACCCCACATATTTGGCTATCTGTTTGGGTCAAAAGGGGGAACATTATTATGGGAGAATCTCAGCTTTCATTAAAGCTTGGAAGGAAGTTCTAGCCTGCCTGGTTGCAGAGAAAAATTTTAAAATGTGACCCCTAATGAATATAAGAACAGCCATACTGGATCAGACCAATGGTCCATCTAGCCCAGTATCCTGTCTTCTGACAGTGGCCAATGCCAGGTGCCCCAGAGGGAATGAACAGAACAGGGCAATTTATCAAGTGATCCATCTCCTGTCATCCAGTTCCGGCATCTGGCAGAAGTTTAGGGACACCCACAGCATGGGGTTGTGTCCCTGGCCATCTTGGCTGATAGACATTGATGTACCTAACCTCCAGGAATGTATTTTTTGAAACCAGTTATACTTTTGGCCTTCACAACATCCCCTGGCAATGAGTTCCACAGGTTGACTGTGCATTGTGTGAAGAAATACTTCCCTTTGTTTATTTTAAATCTGGTGTCTATTAATTTCATTGGGTAACCCCTGGTTCTTGTGTTATGTGAAGGGGTAAATAACACTTCCCTATTCATGTTCTCCACACCAGTCATGATTTTATAGACCTCTATCATATCCCCCCTTAGTTGTCTCTCTCTTTTCCAAGCAGAACAGTCTCACTCTTTTTAATCTCTCCTCGTATTTTCTAATGTCTCCTAACATTCTGTTAGCTTTTTGGACTGCCACTGCACATTGAGCGGATGTTTTCAGAAAACTATGCACAATGACTGTAAAATATCTTCTTCCATGTTAGCAGCTAATTTAGACCCCAGCATTTTATATGTATAGTTGGGATTATGTTTTCCGTGTGCATCACTTTGCATTTATCAACATTGAATTTCATCTGCCATTTTGAGATCCCTTTGTAACTCTTCGCAGTCTGCTTTGGACTTAACTATTTTTAGTAATTTTATATCATCAGCAAATTTTGCCACTCAGTGTTTACCCCTTTTTCCAGATTACTTATGAATGTGTTGAACAGCACTGGTCCCAGTACAGACCCTTGGGAGACACCACTATTTACTTCTCTACACTGTGAAAATTGACCTTTATTCCTCCCCTTTATTTCCTATCTTTTAACCAGTCACTGATCCATGAGAGGCCCTTCCCTCTTATCCCATGACAGCTTATTTTGCTTACGAGCCTTTGGTCAGGGACCTTGTCAAAGGCTGTCTGAAAGTCCAAGTTCACTATATCCACTGGATCAACCCTGTCTACATGTTTGTTGACCTCCTAAAATAATTCTAATAGATTTGTGAGGCATGATGTCCCTTTACAAAGGCCGTGTTGACTCTTCCCCAACATATCGTGTTCATCTATGGCTTGAACAGCCCTAGAAGGCCAATAAAAAGAGCTCAACAATGGTTATTTTTAAAGTGCTCATGACTTTTAAGCCAACCTCATGGTTATTTTGGGGCCTGACTCATGAGTTTTGGAAGGCTCGGCCTGAGGACCCTGAAGATGTCTGCAGTTGCAGGGGAGCCTTGTGTGTAGCAATGGTTGGAAGGTGTCCAATACATGGCATGGTGGAACTCTTTTATTCCCTCTGTACTACTGCTTATCCTCTAACTCACTTGTTGCCCTGCCCTCATTAGGCCCACCCTGGGTGCACATCACTCCTCACCAGCGGAGCTGGATCACTTAAAGGGGCAACTCCCCTGTGACAAGTGATGCTACTGCAGCTCTTCGGTGAGCTCCGGGCAGATCTCTAGGGAAGTGGACTTTGTCATCCCAGGTCAGCACCGTGCTCCTTTCCCACTAGTCAGCGCTGATTTCCTAAGTCCAGAAACAGTGCTGAGTGGAATTATGCTGCTCCAGGAAGGATTTATCCATAAGTAGCAGCTCAATTTCCTTTTCCTTCTCTGTTGAAATTGGTTGTCTTCCAAAGACACCTGGATACATGATCACAAATACATTTGCAGTCACCTCTATGAATTAATGAGTCCCAGGACCACGGCGTGCAGCTGTGTTCTTTCCATGCTGGCTGATACCAGTTTGAAAATGGTGCTGGCTTGCAAAAGACAGATGAATCCTGGGATCTGAGGAGAGGAATCATGGGAGTTTGCTATTGTGACCCCCGAATCCCAGAATTCCACTGGCTTCCAGCAGATATCCCACAACACACTGCAAGAAAAATCCCAGAATGCAAAGAGCACAGCAGCGGGACAAAGCACCATGGGATACTTGCCCAGAATGCTGAGTGCTTATTTTGAAATAGTCAGTGCTGTGTGAATGGCTGATCCAGAGGGAAGTAGATAATAGCCAGCGATGTGGACGTAACTATTTTGGAATAGTTATCCACAATAATTAGTGCGCACAGCCCTGTGCCACCCATTCCTCAGTGCAGACAAGCCCTAAGTACTGAGATGTTGCTGTCTGGTCCCAGGCTGAACTGCTGGCACATCCCCAATACATTCCTGTATTGACTATGGCACAGTGAAGGAGTGGGAAGCTCACATTCTCAGTGTCAAAGAGGCATGGCATGCAGGCATATGGCTGTCTTGGGACTGGCTGGAGGCTGGATGGGAATAGAAGGGCAGAGTTGAGGTTGTCTGGGTGACCGATCATTAAACAGTGTAACTTCAATGTTGCATTTCTTTCTTGTATTTGTTTTTAAACTAGGATGCTCTAAGACAAGTTCAGTGCCCCTAAATTGCTGATACATAGTTACAGTCAAGTTCAGATTCCCCAGGCTTTTTAGGCTGGGAATTTCCTGTGTTTTTAAAGAGTGGCTTAGTGACAGCTGGCTTGGAACATCCTAGTTCTGGTCACTGTTACAGCTCGAGCTGTTCAGCCAGGCAACCCCTTGGTCTGCGTCAGCCCCTCTCATAAAGCCTTGACTCCATATTATAACCTCAGCCATTTTGTCTGTGCTGCGTCCCCTGGGTTAGGAGTGGTGGTGACAGTCTTCCATTCCCTGCTATTGTTCACCCTCTTCATATGCAGCCTGGAATCCCCTCCCCATCCCTCCTAACGTTATGGAATTCATAAATGATGTGGGGAGCTTCGTGAGTAGTAAAATTAACCAGGCCCCTTGGAGTTTCTGTTGCCCTGGGTGACCTTCACTTTGGGTTTGGGGAAGAGCACAGCAGCCCTGATGCCATTCTTAAACGTGAGCAAATCCCAAGTAATTCAATCCAGACACTCTCCACAAACTCCTCCTTGGCACAAGCACCTTTCAGGGCCACTAGGATAAAACAGAGTTTCTAGGCTATGTGGTTGGTTGAATTACTCCTCTTTATTATTAGCACTGTGTCTCAGAAACAGCTTGTCAGAGCCACTGTAAATTTGGCAAAGGAATGCTACTTCAGCCAAAGCACAGCCCCACCAGGTTTGAAGTGTGTAACTTTTGGGAAGAGTTGAGAAGGGGCAAGGTGGAATGCAAACACAGGGTTAGACTAGGAACTTGACTGCTTCACTCCCAGCGTCGCTCCATAGCTATATCTCAGTCCCAGTCCCTGCAACTCACTAACCTCTCACCACACTCCCATCCTCCCCCAAGGCTGAACAGTTCATAACTCAGAACCACACTTGTAAGGTATGAAAAACAATAACTCCTCTGAGAAGATTTTCCTCAAATGTCTGCCGAATGAAATGTGACAAAGGATAAATAAATCCGTGGGAGGGCATGGGGCACAGAGGTGCCTGGGAACTGATTTTAATTAAAAAATGTTTTTCTTGTAAAATCTTGTGTGATCTCTTCCCATAAAGCACAAGCTGGGGGAAGTGGATAAGCAGGATAAAGCTGTACATACATCTGAGGGCTCTGAAGACATCCAAGCTATTGATATGTGCGTATAGCCTTATAGCTCTGAGTTACCTGTAGCATCCTATAAATTACAGGCTTTTATAGCCTTGTATTTTACTGCGTGGTGTCTGGAGATGTAATGACACAATATATCATCGCCAATGGTTATGGGCTAACTTGTAAAAAGGGCATTGAAAGAACTTGCCTGATTGACTGGGAAAGCTCTGAATGTGCGAGTCAAGAGCAGGCCGTTGTGATGCTTGAGTGAGAGGTGCCTGACCTGGGGAGCACTGGCGGGTGAAGCAGCAAGCGCGGGGGCAGCTGGATGTGCACATCGGGCGGGCTCTCCCCCTCGTCTCCAGCTGCCAGACTGGATCAGAAAGCAGTTACAAATCCACCAGGCCTTTTCCTAAGGTTACTTTCCCATGGAAGCGATTGCTATGGTTGCCATGGCAGTACTGGGAGGAGGCTGTAGTCCACATCAATGCTAAAGGGCGAGCAGGTGTCCATGGGACAATCTCTGAGGATTCAGTCACATTGTGACAAAGTCTGAGATCCCCGGTCTCCATCCATGATGCCCAGAAAAGTCAAATACGTGGCTGCAGCCGGATCATCTTGTGCTGTGATGCCGCGAGGTCTCGAAAGCTAGGCCAGACTGGTCTGTGCTAGTGCTTGGGTAGGAGCCCCCAAGGAGCATGGCTGCTGCCTCAGCAGTGGTGCTTTCCCTTCTAACTCTGTACTGAAGCAAAGCCTCAGAGTGTTGCTAGGGGGCGCTGTGCTGCAGGAGATGTACTTTTGCCTGGGATGTACTTACCAAGCCAACTTGCAGTTTTCAAAGATCCCTGGTTGTTTTGTAAGAGAAATTAATGTAGTTCTTGAATTTCAGCTTCAACAATTAATTACACACTTCTCCATCACCCCCCCCCCCTGTCGTGTAGTGTTGTATGTGCTATAAAACAGTTGGTATGTCCCACCCCAGAGGCAGCTGCCGATCAGTGGTGGAGGACTGTAAATCAGTTTGCAAAGTGCTTTGGGATCCTTCGGGATGCAGCATGATGCGTAAATGTGAGATCATAATTAAAAGAAGACAAAATGGCAGGGTTTAAATGAAAGGATTGGTTTCAAATGGGACTACTTGGGATTATGGATTTTAGGAGAGATTTTGGAACAAGCCCTTTCACTGGTCAGAGGATGGCCAAGGTGATAAGCAAATGTTCTTATGTTTCCAGGGCTGGACTGAGCTGGTACCTGGTGAGATGTGTCACACCAGCACTTCTCTATGGCACCATTGCTGTATGGAGAATATCAGTGTGACACTAAGAACCCCTCAGTGCTCACTGACAAAGGGCTGCTGTTCTATATCAGTAACTCCAGACATGCCTGACGAACTCACTACACATGGCACACCACTTTCAGAGTATTTAGCGATCAAGAATATCATGTAAGATCTTAACTGAAAGCCAGGATCACACTGGTCATTAATTTCATTGTGAAATGCATGTACGTGATGGGGTGTACAAACCCCACACTGGGCAACAAGGGGTTAAGGAACTACGCTGGGCCCAGCCAGCCCCGCCCTGCCCCGCCACACCTGTAGGAAATGCTCCAGCTGGAGGAGGAGTTAAAAGGCAGGGGAGCAGCTCATTTGGGGGCTGCCCACGGAGAGAGCAGACCTGCACCCTGAAGCTCCAGCAGAGGAGACAGGGGGAAGGCAGAAATCTCTCCCTCCGAAGGGAAGGGAGGACCTGCCACAGAGACAGCTTGAGAGGGAAGCATTCCCCTCTCCTCCTCCTATGGACTCTGGACTTTGGCAATCCCCTTTATTTTCCTGGGTTGGACTCTCCCAGCCAGGGAAAGCCCTTGGACTGAGCTGGCCCACAGGAAGAGGCAATTTTCACCAGACACTGCATGTCACCACCAGAGGGTGTCTTGTGGTGGGCAGACCCATTCACGCTGCCTTAACCCGGATGGCGAATTGGGACAATCGCAGGGGGAGATAGGAAGTGGCCCAGGGAGGCCGCCTGGGATATCAGATAGTGAGGGCCCTGGGTTAGAGACTGATGGAGGGACAGGGCTCAGGCTCCCCTACCAACCGCTCCTCTGCAGGTCCCGGGCCTTAGCCCTGACCACTAGGCGACACTACTCCACCAACCAATCCCCAAGTGAGGACCATCACAATGTATAAATACCATGTAAGAGGTAGGTGTGTGTGTGTATACTGAAAATATGTTCCTAAGAAAGCCCAAATCAAGGCAGTGTTGACAAACAGGTTTCTGCCAGACAATGGATGTATATTCACCTGTCTGCCTCAGCTCATGTGCAAATTAAGCATCATAAGATAGCATAATGGACCTGCATTTGCATACAAAGCTAAGGATGTGAAGCCAGCACACCAGGGATTAAACACAGAGGGGTATCCTGAGTCTGGGGTCAGAACAATGATTATGAGGGGCTCTAAGGAGAAAGCTAAAGGACACCCTTTTATCCTTCACTGAGGAAGCAAAAGGACAGCATTTTTGCATTAATGAAAGAGGGATCCCAGCCACATTGGTGGAGACGTTGGAAGATTGCTTTAGGTGAGATAAACTACGGTAAGCAAGGGTTTTAGCGTGTTAAGCCTGGGAAGCATGTTTTATTTTTGTTTTATCTGTTTCCATGATCCTTACTCATTAGTTCTTAAATCTTAGCTTTTGATAATAAATTTATGATTGTTTTCACTATAACTTAAGAACGGCCATACTGGCTCAGACCAGTGGTCCATCTAGCCCAATATCCTGTCTTCTGACAGTTGCCAATGCCAGGTGCTTCAGAGGGAATGAACAGAACAGGGCAGTTATCGAGTGATTCATCCCTGTCGTCCCGTCCCAGCTTCTGGCAGTCACAGTCTAGGCCAGGGACACTTAGAGCATGGGGGTGTATTCTTGACCATTTTGGCTAATAGCTATGATGGACCGATCCTCTATGAACTTGTGTAATTATTTTTTGAACCCAGTTATCGTTTTGGCCTTCACAACATCCCCTGGCAATGAGTTCCACAGGTTGACTGCGTGTTGTGTGAAGAAGTACTTCCTTTTGTATGTTTTAAATCTGCTGCCTATTAATTTCATTGAGTGACCCCTGGTTCTTGTGTTATGTGCAGGAGTAAAAAACACTTCCTTATCCACTTTCTCCACATCATTCATGATTTTATAGACCTCTATCATATCCCCCATAGTTGTTTATTTTCCAAGCTGAACAGTCCCAGTCTTTTTAATCTCTCCTCCATACAGAAGCTGTTCCAGACCCTTAATCATTTTTGTCGCACTTCTCTGTAGTGTTCTGGGTTGAGTTAAAACCTCACTGAACTGATGTATGAACGAATCCTTCACTTAAGCCCTGGTCTACACTACAGGGTCAGGTCGAATTTAGCCGTGTTAGGTTGATTTTATAATAATATATGGAGATATACCTATCTCATAGAGCTGGAAGGGACCCCAGAAGGTCATCAAGTCCAGCCCCCTGCCTTCACTAACAGGATCAAGTACTGATTTTTGCCCTAGATCCCTAAGTGGCCCCCTCAAGGATTGAACTCACCACCCTGGGTTTAGGAGGCCAATGCTCAAACCACTGAGCTATCCCTCCCCCCCAGGTCAGAGCCTCATACATGCCGCTTCTATGATCAGCTGCATGGCATTCTAGGTGGGGACCCTACCACTACCCCACCACTGTCAGTGGACACCTGCAAGGGGGGAGTCTCACACAACACGGAGGAGGATTTTGTGGAGGAGGAAGAGGAGGAGAATGTGCAGCAGGCAAGCGGTGAATCCGTTCTCCCCGGCAGCCAGGACCTTTTCATCACCCTGGAGCCAATACCCTCCCAAGGCGGGATCCCCGACCCTGAAGGCAGAGAAGACACCTCTGGTGAGTGCACATTTGTAACTACAGTACAGGGTTTAAAAGCAATAGTGTTTAATGTCTGATTTGCCCATAGCAATTGGGATGCATTCGCGGCCAGTACAGCTACTGGAAAAGTCTGTTAACGTGTCTGGGGATGGAGCGGGAATCCTCCAGGGACATCTCCCTGAAGCTCTCCTGGAGGTTCTCTGAAAGCCTTTGCAGAAGGTTTCTGGGGAGGGCTGCCTTATTTCATCTTCCAAGGTAGGACAGGTTTCAGAGTAGCAGCCGTGTTAGTCTGTATCCACAAAAAGAACAGGAGTACTTGTGGCACCTTAGAGACTAACAAATTTATTAGAGCATAAGCTTTCGTGGGCTACAGCCCACTTCTTCGGATGCATATAGAGTGAAACATATATTGAGGAGATATATATACACACATACAGAGAGCATGAACAGGTGGGAGTTGTCTTACCAACTCTGAGAGGCCAATTAAGTAAGAGAAAAAAACTTTTGAAGTGATAATCAAGATAGCTCAGTACAGACAGTTTGATAAGAAGTGTGAGAATACTTACAAGGGGAGATAGATTCAATGTTTGTAATGGCTCAGCCATTCCCAGTCCTTATTCAATCCTGAGTTGATTGTATCTAGTTTGCATATCAATTCCAGCTCAGCAGTCTCTCGTTGGAGTCTGTTTTTGAAGTTTTTCTGTTGTAAGATAGCCACCCGCAGGTCTGTCATTGACAGGTTAAAGTGTTCTCCCACTGGTTTTTGAGTATTATGATTCCTGATGTCAGATTTGTGTCCATTAATTCTTTTGCGTAGAGACTGTCCGGTTTGGCCAATGTACATGGCAGAGGGGCATTGCTGGCACATGATGGCATATATCACATTGGTAGATGTGCAGGTGAACGAGCCCCTGATGGTATGGCTGATGTGATTAGGCCCTATGATGATGTCACTTGAATAGATATGTGGACAGAGTTGGCATCGGGCTTTGTTACAAGGATAGGTTCCTGGGTCAGTGTTTTTGTTCAGTGATGTGTGGTTGCTGGTGAGTATTTGCTTTAGGTTGGGGGGTTGTCTGTAAGCGAGGACAGGTCTGTCTCCCAAGATCTGTGAGAGTAAAGGATCATCTTTCAGGATAGGTTGTAGATCTCTGATGATGCGCTGGAGAGGTTTTAGGTGACAGCTAGTGGTGTTCTGTTATTTTCTTTGTTGGCCCTGTCTTGTAGGAGGTGACTTCTGGGTACTCGTCTGGCTCTATCAATCTGTTTTTTCACTTCAGCAGGTGGGTATTGTAGTTTTAAGAATGCTTGATAGAGATCTTGTAGGTGCTTGTCTCTATCTGAGGGATTGGAGCAAATGCGGTTATATCTTAGAGCTTGGCTGTAGACAATGGATCGTGTGGTGTGTCCTGGATGGAAGCTGGAGGCATGTAGGTAAGTGTAGCGGTCAGTGGGTTTCCGGTATAGGGTGGTATTTATGTGACCATCGCTTATTAGCACAGTAGTGTCCAGGAAATGGACCGCTTGTGTGGATTGATCTAGGCTGAGGTTGATGGTGGGATGGAAATTATTGAAATCATGGTGGAATTCCTCAAGGGCTTCTTTTCCATGGGTCCAGATGATGAAGATGTCATCAATGTAGCGCAAGTAGAGTAGGGGTGTTAGGGGACGAGAGCTAAGGAAGCGTTGTTCTAAGTCAGCCATAAAAATGTTGGCATACTGTGGGGCCATGTGGGTACCCATAGCAGTGCCGCTGACTTGAAGGTATATATTGTCTCCAAATGTGAAATAGTTGTGGGTGAGGACAAAGTAGGACACTTTACCACGCCAAGCCAGTAGCAAGTGGTCTGAAATCACTGCAGCACAAAGCATGGCAGCGAATGGTCCTGGGTTTTGGTCACATTCAAGCAACATTCAGTCTTTATCTTTCTGTGTTAGCCTCAGGAGAGTGATACCATTCATGGTCACCTGGTTGAAATAGGGGAATTTTTTAGGGTGACCAGACAGCAAATGTGAAAAATCGGGACAGGAGGTGGGGGGTAACAGGAGCCTATATAAGAGAAAGACCCAAAAATCGGGACTGTCCCTATAAAATCAGGACATCTGGTCACCCTAGAATTTTTGTAAGGGAACAGTAAAAGGACCCCGTTCATGCTGGGCTGTTTGCACTTGGCTAAAAGGGATCATCCATGAGAATAGCCACGCGGCGGGGGGAGGGGAGGGGATCATTCCAAATAGTCATGCGGAGGGGTGGGGGAAGGTGTGTGCTGCATATCCACCTGAAAACCGCAACCCCTCCTTTTAAATGGCAAACCCAACCAGCATTGCTTGCTATGGGAAAGGAGGGCGCTGCAGTTTGAAAACATTCCCACATGTTATGAAGGCATTAGAAGACAAACCTGCTTACTCTTTGACTTACCATCACTGCCTGGAAACCGAATTCTGTTGCCCAGCTGTGTGTGATGTATCACCATACCGGCAGGCGCTCAATATAAAAGGCAAAATGCGGCCTTGTACCTAAAGCACATGTGCTGTCTGCTGTGAATTGTTTGATTCACTGTGAAAGAGTCTCCCTTTTGTTCTCAGAAATGTATCATCTTAAATTTTACTCTCCCTTTTTATCCCCCACTCAGGTGCAAATGTTTCTATGTTCCCCC
Organism: Terrapene triunguis; assembly: GCF_002925995.2. Classification (NCBI taxonomy): domain Eukaryota; kingdom Metazoa; phylum Chordata; order Testudines; family Emydidae; genus Terrapene; species Terrapene triunguis. The sequence goes on from NW_020665133.1 coordinate 1,294,943, forward strand.
TATCATCTCCATCCCAGAGGTTATCGCAGATTAGAAGGCGAAAAAAACGCACTTGCAATGACATGTTTTCCGAGCTCATGCAGTCCTCCTGCACTGATAGGGCACAGCTTAATGCATGGAGGCATTCAGTGGCAGAGTCCAGGAAAGCATTAAGTGAGCGCAATGAGAAGAAGCAGGATGCAATGCTGAGGCTAATGGGGGAGCAAACGGACATGCTCAGGTGTCTGGTGGAGCTGCAGGAAAGCCAACAAGAGCACAGACCGCCACTGCATCCACTGTACAACCGCCTGCCCTTCTCCCCAAGTTCCATATCCTCCTCATCCAGATGCCCAAGAATGCGGGGAGGCTCCGGGCACCCAGCCACTCCACTCCAGAGGATGGCCCAAGCAACAGAAGGCTATCATTCAAACAG
>NW_020665133.1:1295454-1323861 GCF_002925995.2 Terrapene triunguis
TCCTTTTTTTTTTTTAATTAATAAAGAAAGAATGCATGGTTTCAAAACAATAGTGTCTTTATTTCCTTTGCCAGCTCTGATCAAAGGGGGGAGGGTGGTTGGCTTACAGGGAGTTAAAATCAACAAAGGGGGCAGGTTTGCATCAAGGAGAAACACACACAACTGTCACAACGAAGCCTGGCCAGTCATGAAACTAGTTTTCAAAGCCTATCTGATGCGCAGTGCGCCCTGCTGTGCTCTTCTAATCGCCCTGGTGTCTGGCTGCTCAAAATTGGCCAGGTGATTTGCCTCAACCTCCCACCGTGCCATAAACGTCTCCCCCTTACTCTCACAGATATTATGGAGCACACAGCAAGCAGTAATAACAATGGGAATATTGGTTGCGCTGAGGTCTAACCTAGTCAGCAAACAGCGCCAGTGAGCTTTTAAACGTCCAAAGGCACATTCCATCACCATTCTGCACTTGCTCAGCCTATAGTTGCACTGCTCCTTATTACTGTCCAGGCTGCCTGTGTATGGCTTCATGAGCCATGGGAGCAAGGGGTAGGTTGGGTCTCCAACTATTGGCATTTCAACATCCCCAATGGTAATTTTCTGGTCTGGGAAGTAAGTCCCTTCTTGCAGCTGCTCAAATAGCCCGGAGTTCCTAAAGATGCGAGCGTCATGCACCTTTCCCGGCCATCCCATGTTGATGTTGGTGAAACGTCCCTTGTGATCCACCAGTGCTTGCAGCACCATTGAGAAGTACCCCTTGCGGTTTACGTACTGGTTGGCAAGGTGGTCCGGTGCCAAGATAGGGATATGCGTTCCGTCTGTCGCCCCACCACAGTTAGGGAACCCCATTGCAGCAAAGCCATCCACTATGGCCTGCACATTTCCCAGAGTCACTACCCTTGATATCGGCAGCTCTTTGATTGTGTTGGCTACTTGGATCACAGCAGCCCCCACAGTAGATTTGCCCACTCCAAATTGATTCCCAACTGACCGGTAGCAGTCAGGCGTTGCAAGCTTCCACAGGGCTATCGCCACTCGCTTCTCAACTGTCAGGGCAGCTCTCATCTTGGTATTCCTGCGCTTCAGGACGGGGGAATGCAACTCACAGAGTTCCAGGAAAGTGGCCTTATGCATGTGAAAGTTTCACAGCCACTGGGAATCATCCCATACCTGCAACACTATGCGGTCCCACCAGTCTGTGTTTGTTTGCCAGGCCCAGAATCGGCGTTCCACTGTATCAACCAGCCCCAGTGCCGCCATGATGTCACAATTGCCACACCCCATGCTTTCAGGAAGGGCCGCCCGGGGGGGGGGGGCAAGTGGGGCAATTTGCCCCAGGCCCCGGGCCCCGCAGGGTCCCCCACTAGAATATAGTATTCTATAGTATTGCAACTTTTTTTTATGGAAGGGGCCCCCGAAATTGCTTTGCCCCAGGCCCCCTGAATCCTCTGGGCAGCCCTGCTTTCAGGAACGTCTGTGTCCATGTCCTCCTCACAATCGTCCTCGTGCTGCCTCTTAGGATATAGATATTCAAGCCTGTCTGTAAAGGCCTATACTTTAAGAATTTAGGTGTATGTTTTCATTTAGCTAGTTATAGAGGTATAAAAGAAAGAATCTGTGTCTGGGCCGTCTCTCCCTGGGACAGGCTGAGGCCCTGTTCTTAGGCCAAGGCCTTTGGCTAAGCAGCAGAGGCAGCCATAAGCTGGGAAGCGAACGGTCACATCCTCACCTCCCAAACCAGTTACACTGAAATAAGGCAATCGGGGGCTGTTAGGGGTGATCCGATCGATCACCTCCAGAGAAAGGGAAGAGCCTAGAAGATGTAAAAGGAAACTTAGTTTGATAGTTTTCTGTCTGGTAAGAACTCACTTATCAATAGACACAGCTGGGAAACCCTTATGTCTGTATAGATGTAGTTGTGAAATCCTCACTTCTGTATTGTTTTGTCATTATAGTTCCCACTTTGCTATGTTTATTTGCATGGTCTCTGTCTGGTTCTGTGATTGTTTCTGTCTGCTGTATAATTAATTTTGCTGGGTGTAAACTAATGAAGGTGGTGGGATATAATTGATTAGCTAATCATGTTACAATATGTTAGGATTGGTTAGGTAAATTTTAGTAGAATGATTGGTTAAGGTATAGCTAAGAATATTACTATATAAATTAGGGGCAAACAGGAAGTAAGTTGGGATTCGAAAATAAGGAAAAAGGAACTTGGATTTAAGCTTGCTGGAAGTTCACCCCAATAAACATCGGATTGTTTGTACCTTCGGACTTCGGGTATTGTTGCTCTCTGTTCATGCAAGAAGGCCCAGGGAAGTGGGAGAGTGAAGGAATAAGCTCTCTAACACTGCCGTCTCTTAGCCAGATTCTGCACATACTGCAGTATAATGCACGAGGTGTTTACAATGCTCGCAACAGCAGCGGTGAGCTGAGGGGGCTCCATGCTTGCCGTGCTATGGCATCTGCATGGGTAACCCAGGAAAAAAGGCGTGAAATGATTGTTTGCAGTTGCTTTCATGGAAGGAGGGAGGGGAGACTGACAACGTGTACCTAAAACCACCCACGACAATGTTTTTGCCCCATCAGGCATTGGGAGCTTAACCCAGAATTCCAATGGGCAGCGGAGACTGCGGGAACTGTGGGATAGCTTCGATGCTAGCCACAGTAGTGAGGGAGCACTCTGCCGACTTAATGTCCTTAGTAGGAACATACACAACTGACTGTATAAAATCGATTTCTAAAAACCGACTTCTATAAAATCAACCTAATTTTGTAGTGTAGACATACCCTAAGATAGCTGGAAGAGATGATTAACGGGATACACCTAAAACAAGGCCTAACAGAGTCTGCCCAAAAAGTAGTACCATGTCAGCGGTGTGTTCCATGGAATATTGGGGAACAGAAATTCAAATATTGGACCTGCTGTAGTCTATAACAATTTGTCCTCTAAAACTAGTGTTACGGAGTTCCTATTGTAATACAGATTTGGAAATTTCCTTTGAGTTGTTAGTTAAATAATAACCCATTATGGAGTTTCCTCTTTTGTGTATAAACTGAGCATCCTGTAAGGAGAATGATATTAAACTTCAAATCTTTAGATAATGCCTTAATTGTAAAACCCAGGAAACCTGCTGCATGGTCTGATGTGGTGATAACGCCAATTTCTGTAAATTCCACATGGTCAAGAAGTCCTTGGAATGGTCAAGGGAGATCTAGTCTTGTATTTGGTTGGGTAGAATTAGAGTTAAAGGCAAAGTTCGTTCCTGTTGGGTGCATACATCTGCAGAAATCTTCTATAGTTGTTTGTAGCTCCTGTGATTTAGGTAGGTGACATTTGCAGAGAAGGTAGATGACTCCTTCTTGCCATCTCTGTATAGCATTTATGGTCCCCAGCACAAATTACACATGAAGGGGAGAATCGTCCTATTTTCTGCAGGGTATCCCTGCTAAATGGATATTTACTGAGTGGCATTCACCCCTTTGCAAAGGCCCATGTACTACTCACACCCTATTATAGTGGAGTGGAAGCACTGCTATAGTTAAGGTTGAGACTTGTTTACTGTTTAACAGCCAGTTTTATTAAGTGCCCTAAAACCCACGTGCTCATTTGGATTTTCTTGAAAACTGCTTTGCCTCATAGGGGACTGAGCTAGGCTTAGTGGTCCAAATCTGGGGTTGTTTGAGCAACAGATTCCTGAGATACAGCCCTCCTAAAAAGTCAGGAGATCTCAAATTTTATTTAAGTAGGACATAAGTGCTGCATAAATCTTGCACAGATGTGAATGCCACCCTCTCATAGATTCTGCCACTGGTGTTATACTCTTGGGAAAGTTCCTAACTTCTCCTGGGGATGTGAAGGTGGACTTCTGGCCACTGAGGAATATTTCTAGAGTAGTTGGATATAGCCAAGTGAATCTAGCAGACTGAAGGCTCTACCTGATCTCTGAATTTCACCCACTGTGGCTGGGCATCAGTGGAGTTATCTGGAAATATAAACATGCTGTGACCACCTACCATGGGTGATCAGTGAGGATTAACCTGGGCCTGGTTGCCCTAAAAGCAAGAGCATTTTTCAGGGCTGCCTTGGATGCAGCAGCAGCTCCCTGATCTCTACCTTACCTGGGAGGTGGCGGAGAAGTCTTCGGGCAGCAATGTGTGGTGGTGGTGGGGAGGGGTAAGTGCTGCCCAGTCCCAGGCAAAGAAGTGCAAGGCTGGGGGGGAAGCAGGGAAATATGGCTTCTTGCACAAGGATGAACCAATCCCATAGTGGATTCACTGTGACGGGGTCGCTTATGAGAGTGACTGATACAAGTTTTTGTATAGAAACCCTGTCGTTAGAGGATCCGTTTTGGAACATTACAAATACTTTCAACACTTAATTTCTTTGAAATATTTAATGACGGGAGATTACAGAACCCGCTGCTCTCTCAGGACACTGGTTACTGGTTTGCTGCCCATTAGTTAACATTGATGAGTTATTTCATGCTTACTTGTGACTATGCCGTCAGTTCTTTTATTGTAGTACTACAAAATGTATGAGTTTACTCATATATAATGACAGAGCATATTTCTCATCTGCTGTTCCATACAATGTACAATTCTCCTTTTTGTCTGAGCCCCCCCTCCTGTCATATTCCTCTGCATCCTGTTCAGCTACATTCAGAAAGCAGGAGTTAATGTATGTTCTTTAATATGTATAGCTGTAACTCATCAACCTCAAAAAGTAATAGAAGTTCTATGTGAGAGTGTGACTCATAATGCATTGATTAGGTCAGTGGTTCTCAAATCATTTACCATCTGCCCTTCTTTTATCAAAGGAAATAAACTAGGAGGGAGAGATGGTAATAGGGAATTGACGGCAGTTCCCCTCTCTCAGGGGTGAGCTGCCAGGAAGAGGCGTGCATTTATGTGTGCATTAAAGATTGACTTTTCAACCTGAAATTCTCACACGCACACTGGCAGAGGCGCAGAGGGGAGTTAAAAAGTCAAATGACAGACTAAAAAACAGAGATTTGGTAGGTTTTTTTAAAAATCTTTTGATTCGAAGGGGCCAATCTCATCATTTTGGGGGTCTGATTCATGGTTTCTGATCTCTTAAGGTTGGCCATGTGAGGTTGTGCTGTCGATATGGTTTTATAAAAATATGATAATAAGTGAATATAATGTAACTGGAATATGCTTCATGCAAAAGGTCTCTTGTAAGGTATCATTACAAAGCTTATAATCTACTGAGTGTGATCATCCTATTTGTATAAATGTACCACTCTTGTATCTAAAACTAGAAATATGAAATATAACTCTGAGGGCCTATTGTAATTATGCAAAGTGTGGGCCATTAATGGTGGTTTGGAATCTTGATAACTCCCATTAACCAGGACAATTGACTGTGGATGGCTCTGTTTGCTTGCAGGCCTTCCTGTATACGTGTGTGCTGACAAGTGGGTAATGAAGTCTTGCAGTGACATGTGATCATGTCACCTGAACTGGAATCCATCTTTAACCTGGTACTTTTCCAGTGGGGGTGTGTGTGTGGAAACCCAGAGGGAGAAAGGGTTCCCGCCTTATGCAAAACATATATAAAGGGGTGGAACAGAACAAAGGGGGAGAGAGGAGCCGTCATAAAGAATCCCCTAGCTACCACCTGAGCTGGAACAAGAGCTGTACCAGGGGAAAGAATTGTGCCCAGGTCTGGAAGGTGTCCAGTCTGAGAAAAAAAACTTACTGACGCATCTTTGCGGGTGAGATTATCTGTATTCAGTTTGATTAGACATAGATTTGCACATTTTATTTTATTTCGCTTGGTGACTTACGTTGTTCTGTCTGTTACTACTTGGAACCACTTAAATCCTACTTTCTGTATTTAATAAAACCAATTTTTACTTATTAATTAACTCAGAGTATGTATTAATACCTGGGGGAGCAAACAACTGTGCATATCTCTCTATCAGTGTTATAGAGGACGAACAATTTATGAGTTTACTCTGCATAAGCTTTATACAGGGTAAAACGGATTTATTTGGGTTTAGACCCTATTGGGAGTTGGGCATCTGAGTGCTAAAGACAAGCACACTTCTGTGAGCTGTTTTCAGGTAAACCTGCAGCTTTGGGGCAAGTAATTCAGACCCTGGGTCTGTGTTGGAGCAGACGGGAGTGTCTGGCTCAGCAAGACAGGGTGCTGGAGTCCTGAGCTGGCAGGGAAAACAGGATCAGAGGTCGTCTTGGCACATCGGGTGGCAGCTCCCAAGGGGGTTTCTGTGATCCAACCCATCACAGGCCATACTATGATTCTGTGCATGCTCAGTTTTATCCAGCTATTTTTAAAGCACAGAGGGACTCCATGGACTGAAAGAAGAGGGCTTTCCTTCAGTCCCTTCTGGTAGCCCAGTCACTCTGAGATTTTCGCTTCCTCTTCAGTTCTCAAATTGATCATCCAGTTGGCTGCCAGCTCTGTTTCCTCTGCCATTTCTCCTGTTGATTATCTCTCTGCATTGATTCAGCTCACAGGGTAGCAATCTGTTCTTCCATTTTCTGGTACTTCTGCTATCACAGAGCTCATCTTTTCTAACTTCTTGTCTGCTTGAGCTTCCAGTTTGGCAAATGGAGAGTCCAAAATAGTTGTAAGGCTGGTAATTTCCACTACGGTTTTCATGGCTGGCTGAGATGTAGCTAGTTCATTATTAGCATTTAGTTTTGTTGAGACAGCCCCTAGGTGCCCTAGTCCTGGACCAGGGCCCCATTGTGCAAGGTGCTGTACAAACACAGGGCAGAAAGTTTCTGACTCGAGTAGCTCACTATCTAAGTTCATCCTAAATGGCTCCATTATTTTAATGTGCTTTGTTTTTCCCTGTTTTGGAAGTTTCTGCCTGATGTTGCTTGTGTTTGTGTGAAATGCCAGCAATAACAAAGCCCTACCCAGCCAAAGGGCAAATAGGACACTGTCATGCCTAGAAAAGGGGGGTGGGAGAAGAGAAAATGCCACCTTAGAAACCACGGGACCCCAGAAAACTATCTAAATAGTCACCAGTTACTGTAGATCAGTATCAGATATCACTTGACATCATCTTCAGTATCACTGGGTAATTTGTGTGTCATTGACATAAGAACATAAGAACGGCCAGACTGGGTCAGACCAAAGGTCCATCTAGCCCAGTATCCTGTCTTCTGACAGTGAGCAATGCCAGGTGCCCCAGAGGGAATGAACAGAACAGGGAATCATCAAATAATCCATCCTCTGTCACCAGGGCCAGATTAAGGCAGGGGCTTTAGGGACTGCAGCCCAGGGCCCCGGGTCATGGGGGGCCCCACAAAAAGCAATCACAGGCAGCGATCTCCAACTCTGGGCTGCTAAAAGTCCCATGGTGCAGCAGGGCGCTCAGGCAGGTTGCCTGCATGCTGTGGCCCCACGCTGCTCCCGGAAGTGGCCGGCTGCTAGCATGGCTCTGTGGCCCTGGCAGGGGGGGAGGCGGCTCAGCGCGCTGCCCCCTCCCCCAGCACCGTCCTCACAGCTCCCATTGGCTGGAAACAGGCCAATGGGAGATACAGGGGCAGCGTTTGCGGGCGGGGGCAGTGCATGGAGACATGCTGCCCACCTCCCCACAGGGGCCTCAGAGACGTGCTAGCAGCCAGCCGCTTCTGGGAGCGGCGTGGTGCCATGGCATGCATGCAGCCTGCCTGAGCCCTGCTGCACTGCCAGCTGGGAGCCGCCTGTGTTAAGCATCTCCTGGCTGGAGCCTGCACCTCGCACCCCCTCCTCCATCCCAACCCCCTGCCTCAGATCAGAATCCCCCTCCTGCACCAAACTCCCTCCCAGGAAAAAGACTTGTACACAGGGGCCCCACAAAATCTAATAGAGTTAATTTGGCCCTGCCTGTCACCCATCCCCAGCTTCTGGCAAACAGAGGCTAGGGACACCATCCCTGCCCATCCTGGCTAATAACCATTGATGGACCTATCCTCCATGAATTTATCTAGTTATTTTTTGAACCCTGTTATAGTCTTGGCCTTCACAACATCCTCTGGCAGGGAGTTCCACAGGTTGACTGTGCATTGTGAGAAAAAATACTTCCTTTTGTTTGTTTTAAACCTATTGCCGATTAAGTGTGATATACACTTAGGCATCCCTGTACCATGATGTGCTGAGATACGGATCCAGAGTGGGCGCAGGAAAAGGAAATCAGTAATTGGTAAAGTGAATTAAATAGAATAGGAATACAAATGCCCAGCCAGAGCATTTATCTATCATACCCAGGGCATTGAAGCGTGGAGAATATTGGGTTAAGAACACTATTAAAATACAGTGAAAGCAGAATATTGTTCTAAAACCAATGTCTGCTGAGAGGAGAGGACAAAAAATCTCAGGCTCCACACTTGACAAGGTATGTTCCCGTGTCCTCTCTGCCCAGGCTTCTCTGAGAGCAAGACACTGGGGGGAGGGTGTGGCCCCTCATTCCTGTGTCCCATTGCTCTTGTCTCTATCTTGGAGGAGGAAGGGGAGGGGGACCATGATATGTACAGTATCACATCTTCTTAAACAGGAGGCAATAATTAAACAAAACAACTGCAGATGCAAACAGGCTGCACTACAGCTTGAGTTCAAGCCTTGTCTCCTTTGTTTACCAGCTCACACCCTAGCTGGAACTCTGTATAGCATGCGCAGACATCTAGTGGCTGAGTGATATACTGCAAGTTGACATATCATTACAGATGGGAGCGGGAGGAGCAAGATGCCAGGGCCCTGCCTTGAGTTCTGCCAGTGGGTGATTCACTGGTTCTCCTTCTCTCTGTTGCCTTTTGAAAGGCAGATAGTGCTAGACAGAGCCAGGCATATGTAGGTGGGAGGGCTGAGCCTCCTGCTGATTATGCAGCTGAGCAGTGAGGAAGTGTGCAAACACTGAACCCAATTCCAAGGGTAGGAGAGTGGGACTAAGGCTGGCAAGCTGGTGTCAGCGCCAGGTGCAGGCAGCCCCGACACACAGAATGCTGTTGGATCTATACTGCAGCTTCTGGAGAGCTGCCCAGGCTGGCATGTGTGGCCCAGGAGGAACCAGTCCGGATGTCAATAAGCAAGGAACCCGCATAATCTGAAGCAGGGGGTGCCGTGTAGGAGATCAGCTCTGGACACATGAGCTAACGCCTGCCATGCAGAATCCTGTTTCCTGCTGGTCACCTGTGGGTCACCCGGGGGCAGCGATCTCCTCCTCTTTCCTTACTCAGTTCTCCCACCCCCTTAACCACCGTTCTCTCCTCTGCCCTCTCCCATGGCACTGCTACACCCCATGCTGGCTCTAGTGAAGCCTTGGCTGATCTGTGGGGCAGCCCCATTCAGTTGATCCCTGGGGGTGGTTTTGCAGCACGGAGTCATTCCCCCCCAGACCAGGGGGCCGTCAGCACTCCCCTGGGCCTGTCCCTTAGCTGGCTGCCCACCCATCTGGCCTCCACCACTTAGACAGATGATGGCATGCTGGCTGCGCTCTTTTTTGTTGTTTTATTTAGTTCTTGTTTGGGACTTGCCCACTTTCCAGCCACCGTTGGGAAGACAGCTCTGCTGATGCCCCTGAATCCTGACCTGCAGTAGCACCTCGTGCTCTTCCAGTCCTGAGCCTCCTATAGCTCTGCCGGTGCTCCTCAATCCTAGCCTGCTGCCACTCCTGATATGACACTCCAGGGCTCCCTGCACAGCACTACTAATACCCCTCAGTGCGGATCTGCAGCCCTGCCCCTGCCCCTGGGTCCCGCTGTGTCTTCCAGTGCATCCCAATCCTCCCTTTGTTCCAATCTGGAGCCCTGAAATCTCTGCCAATGTACCTCAGTCCGGGTCTGTAGCACCATAGCCCCTCAGGCCAGTCCCACCGCTGTGCTACTGCCCCTCTGTCATAAACATGCAGCTGTAAAGGGTTAATCCCTCCTTTACCTGTAAAGGGTTAAGAAGCTCAAATAACCTGGTTGGCACCTGACCAAAAGGACCAATAAGGGAAAAAGATACTTTCAAATCTGTGGGGGGAGGTTTTGCTTTGTTCTCCCTTTGTTGTTCTCTCCGGGACAGAGATGGACCAGGGCAGGAAAAACCATCTCCTAAAACCCTGCCTGAAATAAGCATCCAAAATTACAAAAATTGTAAGTAATAGCAAGAAAATGCGTTAGATTATCTTTTGTTTTAGCTTGTGAATTTTCCCTAGGCTAAGAGGAAGGTTTATTCCTGTTTTTTGTAACTTTGAAGTTTTGCCTAGAGGGGAATCCTCTGTGTTTTAAATCTTATTATCCTGTAAAATTACCTTCCATCCTAATTTTACAGCAGTGCTTCTTTTACATTTTTTTCTTTATAATAAAGTTCTGCTTTAAAAAACCTGATTGGTTTTTATTGTCCTAAAAACTCAAGGGTCTGGTCTGTGCTCACCTTGTTTACCTATTTGGTTGGTAGATTATTCTCAAGCCTCCCCATGGAAGGGGGTGAAGGGGCTTCGGGGGATATTTTGGGGAAACAAGAACTCCAAGTGGTCCTTTTCCTGAATCTTTGTCTAACTCACTTGGTGGTGGCAGCAATACTGTCCAAGAACAAGAAAAAATTTGTGCCTTGGGGAAGTTTTAACCTAAGCTGGTAAAAATAAGCTTGGGGGGGGGTCTTTCATGCGGGTCCCCACATCAGTACCCTATAGTTCAAGGTGGGGAGGAAACCCTGACACCCTCTGTGCTGCCTGGTACCATCCCCTGCTATTCCAATGAGTACACTGCCCCAGCTGAGCCCTGAGACACCCAGGACTGGCTCTTGTTTTTTGCCACCCCAAGCAAAAAAAAAAAACCCTCCGAGACCCCAAATTCCGAAGCAAATACAAAAAAAACCCCACTCTGAGAGCGCCCGGAATGTCGCCCCTGAAATTGTGCCGCCCCAAGCACATGCTTGGTTTGCTGGTGACTAGAGCCGGTCCTGGAGACACCAATCTTCCAAAGACCCTGTTTCCTCTGGTGCACTGGACTGACGCCTAGATCCAGACCCTTCACTTGATCAGCTGGCAGTTAATTTTTGCACCGTGTATTTCCAGTGTGTTGTGCTTCCCTTTTCTTTCCTCTTCGATATTTTAATGGTGATCCCAAGCATGAAATATACATGGAGAACACAGTATAGACACAAGGGAGGCGGAATTAACACTTAAAATTATGTTCACTGCTTGCAGAGTTTGCCTTGGTTTTATTTATTATTTTAATCTATTTTCCATTAAAATGCATTTGGGGTTGGGGGTGGGGGTGGGGGTGGGGGTTGGGGGAAGATTATGCATTAGGCTGCAATCGGAAGTCCCTGTGGAGTGTCTGTAGAAATGCCATTTTCAGGTATTTTACATAAACGAGACATTATTTTCATTTGTGAAACACTCTAGCTCTGTTTCAGTACACATTTGCTAAGGGACTATCTGCAAGCAGTTGTATACAAAAGGCACTGGGACAGATTCTGGTTAGACTGGTGTCAATCTGGAGGGGCTCAATGGGACAGCTACAAAGGCCCTGATTCAGCAAAGCACCTAAGCAGGTACTTATCTTTAATCACATGCTTCAGTTCCAGGGAATTAAGCATGTGTTTCAGTGTTTCTCCAAATAGAGATGGGTATGCTCCTGTGCAAAGTTAAGCACAGGCTTAGGTGCTTTGCTGGATTGGGGCCTAGTTCTGGGGTAACTTAATTGGGCTTGATCCTCAGCTGCAAACAAAGGTGAGCTTGGCACAGCTATGAGAGATGCAGTACTGGTCCCTGGTGTAACTTAGAGCAGCATCAGGATTGCTCTAAGGCTATGTCTACACTACAGAATTAGGTCGGATTTATAGAAGCCGGTTTTATAGAAACCGGTTGTATGCAGCCGATTGTGTGTGTCCCCACCTAAAATGCTCTAAGTGCATGAAGTCGGCGGACCGCGTCCACAGTACCGAGGCTAGCGTCGACTTCCGGCGCATTGCACTATGGTACCTATCCCACAGTTCCCGGAGCCTCCGGCGCCCATTGGAATTATGGGTTGAGATCGCAATGCCCGGATGATGCAAAGCAGTGCCGCGAGGGGTTCTGGGTACATTGCGTCAGGCCCCTCCCCCGCCGTCACAGCAACGGCAGACAATAGATTCGCGCCTTTTTACCTGGGTTACCTGTGCAGACAACATACCACGCCAAGCATTGAGCCCGCTCAGCTCAGCTCACCGTCACCATATCTCTTCCGGGTGCCGGCAAACGTGGGACTGCATTGCTAAACAGCAGCAGCAGCTTACTGCCTTTTGGCGGTAGACGGTGCAGCATGACTGGTAGCCTTCATTGGCGATCTGGGTGCTGGCAGCTGTGGGGCTGGCAGCCGTGGTGCTGCATTGCACCAGCCCCTTGCCTTTTGGTAGAAGATGGTATATTACGACTGGTAACCGTCGTCATCGTACTGCAGTGGCTGTCGATCATGGGCACCCGGGCAGACAATGATGGTTATCAGTCGTAGTATGCTATTTTCTGCCAAGTGCCCAATATTGTCTGCTAAGCACCCAGAAGAGGCCGAGGGCTATCTGGGTGCTGGCAGACATGGGGCTGGCAGCCGTGGGGCTGCATTGCACCAGCCCCCTTGCCTTGATGATGATGGTTATCAGATGTATTATTCGCAGGATGGGGCAACATTGCTACACAGCAGCAACCCCTTGCCTTTTGGGCAGAAGATAGTATATTACGACTGGTATCCATCGTTGTCATACTGCAGTGGGCATCAGATCGTGCAATATACCTGAAGGCTTACTGCCAAGCGCCCAGTATTTGCTGCCAAGCACCCAGAAAATGCCAAGGGCTATCAGTCATGCTGCACCGTCGTCTTAAGATGTAAAAAATAGATTTATTCTCCATTCATTTGCTTCCCCCCTCCCTCCTGCTAAACCCAGGCTTTTGAGTTCAATCTTTGGGGGGGGGGGGCATTCTGTGTGACAGTTGTTTGTGTTTCTCCCTGATGCAAACCCACCTTTCTTGATTTTAATTCCCTGTACCTGTACGCGGTGTCACTCGCCCCTCCCTCCCTCTCTCCCTCCCTCCCTTCTTCCCCTGGTCCGTCAGATACTACTTTCGCGCTTTTTTTCAGACCAGACGCCATAGCCAGCACTGGGATCATGGAGCCCGCTCAGATCACCGCGGCAATTCTGAGCACTATGAACACCACGCGCATTGTCCTGGAAAACATGCAGAGCCTCCTGGACATGCCAAAGCCAAACCAGGACCAGCTGAGGAGGAGGCGATTGCAGCGCGGCGACGATAGTGATGAGGAAATTGACATGGACCTCTCACAAGGCACAGGCCCCAGCAATGTGGAAATCTTGGTGTTACTGGGGCAGGTTCATGCCGTGGACCGCCGATTCTGGGCCCGGGAAACAAGCACAGAGTGGTGGGACCGCATCGTGTTGCAGGTCTGGGACGATGCCCAGTGGCTGCGAAACTTTCGCATGCGTAAGGGCACTTTCATGGAACTTTGTGACTTGCTTTCCCCTGCCCTGAAGCGCCAGAATACCAGGATGAGAGCAGCCCTCACAGTGGAGAAGCGAGTGGCGATAGCCCTGTGGAAGCTTGCAACGCCAGACAGCTACCGGTCAGTCGGGAATCAATTTGGAGTGGGCAAATCTACTGTGGGGGCTGCTGTGATCCAAGTTGCCAGGGCAATGAGAGACCTGGTGATATCAAGGGTAGTGACTCTGGGAAACGTGCAGACCATAGTGGATGGCTTTGCTGCAATGGGATTCCCAAACTGTGGTGGGGCGATAGACGGAACCCATATCCCTATCTTGGCACCGGCGCACCAAGCCACCGACTACATAAACCGCAAGGGGTACTTTTCAATGCTGCTGCAAGCCCTGGTGGATCACAAGGGACGTTTCACCGACATCAACGTGGGCTGGCCGGGAAGAGTACATGATGCTCGCGTCTTCAGGCAGTCTCTTCTGTTTCGAAAGCTGGAGGAAGGGACTTTCTTCCCAGACCAGAAAATAACAGTTGGGGATGTTGAAATGCCTATCGTGATCCTTGGGGACCCAGCCTACCCCTTAATGCCATGGCTCATGAAGCCATACACAGGCAGCCTGGACAGCAGTCAGGACCTGTTCAACTACAGGCTGAGCAAGTGCCGAATGGTGGTGGAATGTGCATTTGGCCGTTTAAAAGCGCGCTGGCGCAGCTTACTGACTCGCTCAGACCTTAACGAAAAGAATCTCCCCATTGTTATTGCTACTTGCTGTGCGCTCCACAATATATGTGAAAGTAAGGGGGAGACATTTATGGCGGGGTGGGAGGTAGAGGCAAATCGCCTGGCCGCTGATTACGCGCAGCCAGACACCAGGGCGGTTAGAGGAGCACAGCAGGGCGCGGTGCGCATCAGAGAAGCGTTGAAAACCAGTTTTGTGACTGGCCAGGCTACGGAGTGAAACTTCTGTTTGTTGCTCCTTGATGAACCCTCTGCCCCTCCCCCACCACCCTGTTAACTCTACTTCCCTGCAAACCAACCACCCCACCCTCCCCTACTACCCTCCCCCCTTCGAGCACCACTTGCAGAGGCAATAAAGTCATTGTTGCTTCACATTCATGCATTCTTTATTAATTCAGCACACAACTAGGGGGATAATTTGAAAGGTAGCCCGGGATGGGTGGGGGAGGAGGGAAGGAAAAGGACACACTCCAATTTAAAACTTTAAAACTTATTGCTATGGAAATCATCTAGGGTGGAGTGAGTGGGTGGCCGAAGGCCCCCCCACCGTGTTCTTGGGCGTCTGGGTGAGGAGGCAATGGGACTTGGGGAGGATGGCTGCTGGTTACAGAGGGGCTGTAGCGGCGGTCTCTGCTCCTGCTGCCTTTCCTGCAGCTCAACCATACGCAGGAGCATATCACTTTGATGCTCCAGCAGCCGGAGCATCGACTCTTGCTTTCTGATTACAAGTTGACGCCACCTCTCCTCTTCAGCCCGCGTTTCAGCACGCAACTTCTCCTCTTCAGCACGCCACCTCTCCTCTCGCTCATATTGGGCTTTTTTAAAATCAGTCATTGACTGCCTCCACGCATTCAGCTGTGCTCTGTCAGCGTGGGAGGCAGTCTGAAGTTCAGTAAACATTTCGTCACGCGTCCTTCGCTTCCTTCTTCGAATATTCACTAGCCTCTGCGAAGGAGTAAGATTTGCAGCTGGTGGAGAAGGGAGAGGTTGTTAAAAAAGATACATTTTAGAGAACAATGGGTAGACTCTTTCACGTTAGATTTTGCTGTTCACAACATCACACAGCACATGTGCTTTCGTTACAAGGTCGCATTTTTCCTCTTATATTGAGAGTCTCCTGGTTTGGTGTGAGAGATCACTCACGCAGTGCCAGGACACAGATTTCAGCTTGCAGGCAGCCATGGTAAGACATATAGTCTTTGGGCTTTTTTAACCTTCTTAACATGTGGGGATGGTTTCAAACAGTTCTGCCCTCATTTCCCATACCAAGCACCCGTGCCATTTAAAATGGGTTTGCAATGTAAAAGGAGGGGCTGCGATTTCAGGTTTAACATGCAGCACAAACCCAACTAACTCCCCTCCCCCTCACACCCAATTCTCTGGGATGGTCACTTCAACCGTCCCCCCCACCGCGTGGTTAACAGCGGGGAATATTTCTGTTCAGCAGACCAGGAAGGGGCACCTCTGAATGTCCCCTTAATAAAATTGCCCCATTTTAACCAGGTGACCGTGAATGATATCACTCTCCTGAGGATAACAAAGAGTGATAAGGAATGGATGTTGTCTGCATGCCAGCAAACACCGGGACCATACGCTGCCATGCTTTGTTATGCAATGATTCCAGACTACGTGCTACTGGCCTGGCGTGGTAAAGTGTCCTACCATGGCGGACGGGATAAGGCAGCCCTCCCCAGAAACCTTTTGCAAAGGCTTTGGGAGTACATGAAGGAGAGCTTTCTAGAGATGTCCCTGGAGGATTTCCGCTCCATCCCCATACACGTTAACAGACTTTTCCAGTAGCTGTACTGGCCGCGATTGCCAGGGCAAATTAATCATTAATCATTAAACACGCTTGTTTTTAAACCATGTGTAATATTTACAAAGGTACACTCACCAGAGGTCCCCTGTGTGCCCTCAGGGTCTTGGGTCAGTTCGGGGGTTACTGTTTCCAGGTCCAGGGTGACAAACATATCCTGGCTGTTGGGGTAACTGGTTTCTCCGCTTCCTTGCTGCTGTGAGCTATCTATGTTCTCTCCATCCTCATCTTCCTCGTCCGCCGAACCCGCTTCCCCGTTTCCAGAGAGGGACTCATAGAACACGCTTGGGCTAGTGGTGGCTGCACCCCCTAGAATGGCATGCAGCTCCGCGTAGTAGCGGCATGTTTGCGGCTCTGCCCCGGACCTTCCGTTTGCGTCTCTGACTTTGTGGTAGGCTTGCCTTAGCTCCTTAATTTTCACGCGGCACTGCCGCGCGTCCCTGTTATGGCCTCTGTCCTTCATGGCCTTGGAGATCTTTTCTAATGTTTTGCCGTTTCTTTTACTGTTTCGGAGTTCGGCGAGCACTGCTTCATCTCCCCAGATGGCGATCAGATCCTGTACCTCCCGTTCGGTCCAGGCTGGAGCTCTTCTGCGATCCTGGGACTGGGACTGGGACTCCATCATGGTTACCTGTGCTGATGGGCTCTGCATGGTCACCTGTGCTCTCCACGCTGAGCAAACAGGAAATGAAATTCAAACGTTCGCGGGGCTTTTCCTGTCTACCTGGCCAGTGCATCTGAGATGAGAGTGCTGTCCAGAGCGGTCACAATGAAGCACTGTGGGATAGCTCCCGGAGGCCAGTAATGTCGAATTCCGTCCACACTAGCCCAATTCCGACCCCCTAAGGTCGATTTTATCACTAATCCCCTTGTCGAGGTGGTGTTAGGAAACCGGTTTAAAGGGCCCTTTAAGTCGACAGAAAGGGCTTCGTAGTGTAAACGTGTCCAGGCTTAAGTCGATTTAACGCTGCTAAAGTCGACCTAAACTCGTAGTGTAGACCAGGCCTAAGTTATGCCCAGCTGACCAAGGGACCATTTCAGCAGGGAATGGCTGGAATACAGAGGCAATATAGCTTCGCCTATCTTTTGCCCCAGGTGGCTGGGACAAGAATAAAAAAATAAAAATTAAGAGGGGGGGAGGGATAGCTCAGTGGTTTGAGCATTGACCTGCTAAACCCAGGATTGTGAGTTCAATCCTTGAGGGGGCCACTTAGGGATCTGGGGCAAAAATCAGTACTTGGTCCTGCTAGTGAAGGCAGGGGGCTGGACTTGATGACCTTTCAAGGTCCCTTCCAGTTCTAGGAGATAGGATATAAGAATGGCATAGAATCAGCTATCTTGATGTTAAGCCAGCTGGGTATTTGGGTGATCCTTCACAATATCTAGTAGGTTTGTATTTTCCATTTATTTAACCTTGCATCCCCCCCCCTTCCCTCTCTCTCTTTTAAAAATCAATATGTTTATTTCTTTATGTCCCAGTTAACAGCCCTGGCAGTCTCCTTAGCACCTTGTTCCTGCTCCGCTCACAGAGATGGGCCTCAGTGATTTCTCAACACTCCGACTAGAACATTTCCATTTGTCTTTTTAAAGATATTATTATTTTCCAGAAGCTGATAAGAGGCCTGTGAAGGGAATTATCTGTTCCACTGTGACAGGTTCTTTTGACTTTATTAGTGTCATTCAGAGCTGCCTTCTTAAGCCGCAGAGCCAACCAGCGGCTCTCACAGAAGCAGTTTGGGGCAGATGGGTCTGTCTCAGAGCAACTCCATTGCTTCACTAATGTGATGAATTTCCAGATCCTAGCTGCAGTTGTGCTGGAATATTATGCTTCGAATATTGTGGCCTGATATCAAGGCCTTGCAGGTCAGATTCCCTACAGAGGAGCAATCAGTGCTGTGGAGTCTGGTTCTATTCTTAGAGAAATTTGTGCATTTACAGTATATACACCAGTCCTTGAACAGCAGTGGGCAAACAGCACGCAGGTGATCACTTGGTTTGGTAATCTCAGCCCAAATTTGAGTGGTACTGTGACCCTGTGCAACGGAGGGAGAGCTGGACTAAATGTGAGTGGTGTTGTGACTCCATGCACCAGTCAGAATAGCACTCGCTGTGTCACAATGGAGGGCAGCCAGGTCAAATTTGAGCGAGTGGCGTTGCGACCTGGCGCACAGTGTCAGGATGCCACTCAAATTGCGTAATTATAAAAGTTGTGGTGTCTGCTAAAATTTGCAACTTCTGAAACAAAATCGTGGCCCACAATTTTCTTACAGCCTCAATGCTCAGATAATAATCCTTCCCTTCCTCTAGCCCCATCTGTCTGAGGATCTCAAAATCATGCAGGCATGCAGCCTCCTAAGTCCCAGTAGGAAAGTGGGACTCCTCATTGGGTTTCATAGGGCAGGGTTGCCAGGGGAGGAGTTGCCTATTGCCTTGCTCATTGGGTAGTTCCCCCACTTGGAGTCTTCTATGTGTGAGATGGGAGGGGAACACCAGACACAATCCCCCCCGTCCCTGTGGTGGTAGGATCTGGCCCCTGTGATGAGAATCACCTTCAATCAGTGACCCCAGGAGAAACCAATTCCAATGAGCAGCTGTTGTCTTGGAGGCTAATAAAAGAGGTTGTTGTCTGGGGGACAGCTGGGGGTTCTCCAGTGCTGCCCCCTCCATGACTTCCTGGGATGCAGCTCTGTGGAGCCAGGATGGAATAATAGCCGGCTATTGCCTTTTCTCCATGGCCAGGAGCAAGATTTATTGAACCAAGAAGGAATTTTGACCAAGGGGAAGCTGGGTCTCACGTTTACTCAGAGGCCGAATGTATCTCGATATTGACTGGAAGGAGAAGCAATCTCTAAATGGGGGCAGCGGTTCCATTGGAAATGTTAATGGACAGAAAGCCGTTAGTTTGTCTGTGAGCCGGGAGGCGTTTTGTCGGAGGGCGCGTCGGGCAATGCAATGAGTGTGATGGCTTCACCTAAAAACGTGTTATGCTGCACCCTTGGGTGGGTTGTTGGCAGCCGGCATTGGCCCTCTGATCTCTGGAGCTAAACCCACGGGCCTCTACTGCCTGAGCTAAAAGACCCACCCGTGTTCGCCAAGGCGGCCCCTCAGCCTGGATATATGACCCAGCCACCACTAGAGGGGGAGAGAGTGGATCAGAAAGGCCCAGTGTGTGCCTGAGGGGTACAGGCTGTGGGAGAATTTGTGCAGCAGGAAGGAACAATTCCCTCCTGGAGCTCCCAGGTGCAAAGAGGGAGAAGGTGCTGATGTGTGATCCAATTGGCAGCTGGCCAGCTCTAGGGCTCTTTGGGGTGCTTAGTGTTCCCTGGGGTGTTAGGACGGAGCAGAGTCCTGCACTCAGGGGAGGGATTGCTGTTCTGCCTGGATCCTGCTCTCTGTACCTGCCCCAGCCTCAGGCACCTTCTTGCTCTGGTGCAATAGGTGATGGGTCAGAGGCTCTGCTACTGTAGTGGTCCAAAGACTATCATGGACTAGTGCAGCGCTGCTGCAGAGCTCTGCTCGCAGTCTCAAGACAGCGGTTATTGCTGGGGATGAAGTGCGGCCGAGAGCTGGTGTCATGTGCAATCCATGAGACTGACCCGCTGCGACAGGGCCCTGGATCAGAGTGGCAGGGCTGCCTGAGGTTCTGTGGCAAGCTGAGCATTCTCAGCACTGGGGGAATCCTCAGGTACCTTGAAACGATGCTCCAAAGTGCACGGGGGGTGGGGGCTGGAGGGGGGAGGAGAGCACAGATCTAGAACCCTGCCCCAGCCAGCCAGGCGGGAAACAGACGGAGCAGGAGGCTAGATGGGCTCCAGAAGGTAAGAGGGAATTATCACATATACAAGTGGATCCAGCCAAGTGCTCATTATATGTTCTTTTGCATCCCTTCTCATGCCCTGCACCTGCATGGCTCCCTGGCAGGCAGAGTGAGGACAGCAGAAGAGGCTGAAGCCCTGTCTTGCAGGGAGTAGGGCGATGATTGCAGGAGAGGAAGGCTGCCCTGTGGTACTCCCTGGCTGCACAGGTCCCTCCCTAGCCCTCTTCTTGAGGGGTTTCAGGAGCTCCATCCTGGTTACATCTTGGATCCCTTTCCAGGCAGACGTAGAACCATGGTGGGAAGGGGTGACTAGAACCTGAAATTACCGAGGTCAGTAGAGCAGTGCAGAGTGCGTGTGTGAGCATACATGTTTGTGTACATATGTGTAGTGTGCATATGTGTGAAAGTGTGTTTGTGTGTACGTGTCTCTCTGTGTCTGTGTAGGTGTCTGTGTGTCTATGTATGTGTCTGTGTCTGTGTGCATGTGTGTGTGTGTATAGGTGTCTCTGTGTGTGTATGTCTGTGTACATGTGTCTGTGGGTGTGCATGTGTCTGTGTGTGTGGGTGTGTTTATACCACAATCTGTCTTCGAACCAGAATGGAACTAGAGGCAAGCACATCTCAGGGTACCCTGGTATAGTGGTTTGTGGGGGAGATGGTCCTTGGTTCCATCCACATGGATTCGCACGTCCCATGCTGCTCTGTGGATTTTGGATTCAAACAAACTCAGAATCATAGAGTGAAACTGCGCTGATGCTGTGGAGTCCAGCAGGTTTGGTTTCTGCAGCTGAGAAGGTGCCAGTGGCCTCCTAGGATTTGTATCTCTGCCCCAGCTCTGGGACGTGGGGCAGGGGTGGGTGTCAATGAACCTCACAGCACAGAGTTTACATTGGGGTAGTGGGGAGGATAAGGGTCTGTGCACAGGGCTGGATTAACTTTTTGTGGGCCCGGCGCCAAACATATTTGTGGGCCCCCATAGGGCAAGGTGCAGGGGGGCGGGATGGTCAGTTTCCAGAGTGAAGAGTGAGCTGGGGGCAATGTTCAATATCTTCATTAATGATCTGGAGGATGGCGTGGACTGCACCCTCAGCAAGTTTGCAGATGACACTAAACTGGGAGGAGTGGTAGATACGCTGGAGGGTAGGGATCGGATACAGAGGGACCTAGACAAATTAGAGGATTGGGCCAAAAGAAATCTGATGAGGTTCAACAAGGACAAGTGCAGAGTCCTGCACTTAGGATGGAAGAATCCCATGCACTGCTACAGACTAGGGACCGAGTGGCTAGGCAGCAGTTCTGCAGAAAAGGACCTAGGGGTCACAGTGGACGAGAAGCTGGATATGAGTCAACAGTGTGCCCTTGTTGCCAAGAAGGCTAACGGCATTTTGGGCTGTATAAGGAGGGGCATTGCCAGCAGATCGAGGGACGTGATCATTCCCCTCTATTCGGCATTGGTGAGGCCTCATCTGGAGTACTGTGTTCAGTTTTGGGCCCCACACTACAAGAAGGATGTGGAAAAATTGGAAAGAGTCCAGCAGAGGGCAACAAAAATGATTAGGGGTCTGGAGCACATGACTTATGAGGAGAGGCTGAGGGAACTGGGATTGTTTAGTCTCCAGAAGAGAAGAATGAGGGGGGATTTGACACCCTTCCTCCACAAGTGCTGGAGGGAGGCCCGGGAGACGCAGGGGAAGCGCGGAGCCGGGGTGAGTGAGAGTCCGGCCTGGCCCCGAGCAGGCAGGACTCAGTCGGACGGTAGGGAGAGGAGGGGGGCGGCCCGCGGGGCCAGGCGGCGGCTGTTCTTTCCCGCTGAGCAGCGGGACTCGGGAGCAGCCGCTGCTGCAGCTCCCACTGCAGCGGGGGGAGGAAGCGGCCGATGGCCAAGCTCGGCGGCTGCGGCTCTGGCGCCCGGGCCCGAACCCCCCGAGCCCGGGCCTGCAGCGGGGACCCAGCAGCGCGCTCGCTGCGCCCAGCCCCTGGCCAGTCGCGTCTGGGCTGCAGCCCAGCTGGTGCTATCCCGCGGCTGCCCCGGAGTGGGGGCAGCAGGCCCCAGCTCCTCCATCCCGCTCGGGTCCTGCAGGGGAACGAACGGGGCTGGGCTGCCGATGCCTCTGCCCCGGGGCCGCCGCGGGATAGCACCAGCTGGGCAGCAGCCCAGACGCGACTGGCCAGGGGCTGGGCGCAGCGTGCACGTTGCTGGGTCCCCGCAGCAGGTCCGGGCTCGGGGGATTCGGGCTCGGGCGCCAGAGCCGCAGCCGCCGAGCGCCATCGGCCGCTTCCTCCCCCCGCGGCAGTGGGAGCTGCAGCAGCGGCTGCTCCCGAGTCCCGCTGCCCGGGGGGAAGAACAGCCGCTGCCTGGCCCCACGGGCTGCCCCCCTACTCTCCCTACCGCCCGACTGAGTCCTGCCTGTGCTCGGGGCCAGGCCGGACTCTTACTCACCCCGGCTCCGCGTTCCCCCTGCGTCTCCGGGGCCTCCCTCCAGCACTTGTGGAGGGAGGAGGAATGGTGAGCCTGGGGAAGAGGCGGGGATTCGGGGAGGGAGCCAATGGGGGGAGGAGGGGCGAAGTTGGGGCGGGGGGGGGCACGAGCACTTCCAGGCTCCGGAGCATTTCCTTGTTTGTCCAGTGTCCCGACCGCACATCGGTCGGGACGTGGGACAAACAAGGAAATATCGGGACAGTCCCGATAAAATCGGGACGTCTGGTCACCCTAAGTGGTAGCTAGGGGATTCTTCATGATGGCTCCTCTATTTAGCCAGCTGAAGACAAAATGGAGGGGTCTCCCAGGGGTTTAAATAGACTTTCTCTTGTGGGTGGAGACCCCCTCCTCACTCCTATGAAAGTCCAGCTCCAAGATGGAGTTTAGGAGTCACCTGGGCAAGTCACATGTCCATGCATGACTCACAGTTTTTACAGGTAGCATCCATTGTTTACATGCTACCTTGAACGTCCTCAAGTAGACTTCTTATGTGGATTGGAGCATTCCAAGATCCATTGTCCTTTAAGTGTTCCTTGATTAGGTACTTAATTTCAACATTCCTTTCTACAGGAACTGACCAAATGCTCTACTAAGGTTATTTAGAAACCAAGCCAGTACACAGCCAACATTCATAACATTCATAACTTCGAATACAAAAATGATACCTGCATACAAATCAGATTAATACATTCAGTAGATCATAACCTTTACGGAGATATGTTACATGGCATATGTAGCATAAAACACATTCTAAGCATATTTCCATAAAGCCTTATGGGAGGTACCGTCACAGGGAGGTTTAGGTTGGATATTAGGGAAACTTTTTCACTAGGAGGGTGGTGAAGCACTGAAATGGGTTACCTAGGGAGGTGGTGGAATCTCCTTCCTTAGAGGTTTTTAAGGTCAGGGTTGACAAAGCCCTGGCTGGGATGATTTAGTTGGGGATTGGTCCTGCCATGAGCAGGGGGTTGGACTAGATACCTCCTGAGGTCCCTTCCAGCCCTGATATTCTATGATTCTATGGCAGTGGGGAGCACAGGCCACTGGTTGCATGGAGGTGGGAGATTACCCTGCAGCCTCCCCCCACCCCACCCCGGGACAGGGACTCGGCAGTGAGGCTGCACCCGACCCTGACACAGTGCAAGGGCCAGGCCTGCCCCAGAAACACCCTGGGGCCCTGCCCCCCTGTGCCAGGCGCACCAGGTGTGGGTGAGCAGGCTCAGCCCGGCAGCAGGATCCCAGTGCAGAGGGACTTAGTGTGGGGGGAGCCAGGTGGGGGTAGGAGAGTTCTCTGTGGGGCAATCTGGGTGCAGATGGCTCAGTGGGAGATCTGGATGCACAGAAGCTCATTGGGGGGTTCCAAGTGCAGGGGAAATGGGACTCTGCAGGGATCCAGGTGAAGGTGTTTGGGGCTCAGCGGGGGGTCTAGGTGCAGAGGAGGTGGGGTTCATTTGGGTGGGGGTCCAGGTGCAGGTGGTTGGGGCTCAGTGGGGAGGGTGTCTGGGGGGGGGCTCATCGGGGTGGTACATATGCAGGGGAGGTGGGGCTTGTCAGGGTGAGGGTTCAATGGGCCTGCTTAACAGGGGAGCCCCAGCTTCTGCCAAGGGGATGCTGCATGCTGGGCTCCAGTTTCCCCCCTGCCCCCACTTCCCCCATCCCCTTCTCCTCCCCATCCCACCCCCTTTGTCCCCACTGCCTCTTTCCCCCAACCCCTGCTTCCCCCATCCCCTTCTCTTCCCCATCCCATGCCCTTCCCCACTGCCCCATCTCCTCCCCAGACTTGGGGGGCAGGGGGGAAACCGCACCCCAGCATGAGCCGGCAGAGCGGGTTGGGGCCGGGTCGCTCCACTTCCTGCCGCCCGGTGAGTGCAGGGCGGGCCTGAACCCACACTCACAGGGCAGCAGAAAGTGGAGTGACCCGGTCCCAGACCGCTCTGCTCTGCTCCCCTGGCTCCCAGCATTGGGACTTGTGGGGCAGGGGGGAACCGCCACCCAGCACTCACCAGCGGTGTGGCTGGGAGCCAGCGGAGCGGAGCAGGCTGGGGCTGGGTTGCTCCACTTCCCGCCGCCCGGTGAGGGTGGGGTCAGGTCCGACCCCTGCTGCAGTCCTCAGGGGAAGGGGCCGAGTGGGGACGGGGCTGGGACAGAGCAGGGGTGGGAAGAGGCAGGACAGGGGAGGAGCAGGGGCAGGAGCAGCTTTCCTGGCCAACTCAGCCGGCCGGTGGATCGGGCCCCTTCTGACTCTGGGCCTGGCACCATGGCGCCATTGGTGCCATGGTAAACCCGGTACTGTCTCTGCAGGTGGGAGATTAGACCTTATAGCACCAGCCGCTAGTTCTTGTATGCCTGGGCATTGCCGTCAGACCAGGGAGCTAAAGCTGCTGGGCCAGTGACCTACCTGTGCTCCGCCCTGACCTCACTCCAACCAGCCGGAAATGCTGAAGCAGAGACCCACTGAAACCTGCGTCCTGAAATCCATCAAGTGAGGCAGAGGGGCTGAGCCAGCGAACCCACGGCAGCTGCTCCCGTGACATCTCGTACAGCTATTGAGCCACTCATCGTGCTGAGGCCTCGGCAGCCAAGCCAGGGAGCACACGGACAGAGGTCTGAGGCTTGGCACAGCCCAGCAATCCAGAGCTGCTCAGCAGGTGTTAAAATGAGTGGGAGCATGTGTGAGGTCAGGTCACCTCCGCTCCCGCCCCTGACTGGCAGGGAGCTCTACCCCCCCAGGACTCCTCCTACTCCCTTAAAGCTGCCCTGGCTGATGGGATGGCCAGGGCAGAGTTTCTTGGTGGAGTGACCCTGGCAGCTGCTGCTGGCCTGTGGAGGGGGGGGGCGGGGGGGGGGTGATGGCCTAGTGAAGGGGGAGACTACCCGAGAGCTGTCCAACCGTCTGGGCAGGAGATGTAAAGTAATGCATATTGGAAAAAATAACCCCAACTATACATACAATATGATGGGGGCTAATTTAGCTACAACAAGTCAGGAAAAAGATCTTGGAGTCATCGTGGATAGTTCTCTGAAGACGTCCACTCAGTGTGCAGAAGCAGTCAAAAAAGCAAACAGGATGTTAGGGATCATTAAAAAGGGGATAGAGAATAAGACTGAGAATATATTATTGCCCTTATATAAATCGATGGTACGCCCACATCTCGAATACTGCGTACAGATGTGGTCTCCTCATCTCAAAAAAGCTATACTGGCACTAGAAAAGGTTTAGAAAAGGGCAACTAAAATGATTAGGGATTTGGAACGGGTCCCATATGAGGAGAGATTAAAGAGGCTAGGACTCTTCAGCTTGGAAAAGAGGAGACTAAGGGGGGATATGATAGAGGTATATAAAATCATGAGTGATGTGGAGAAAGTGGATAAGGAAAAGTTATTTACTTATTCCCATAATACAAGAACTAGGGGTCACCAAATGAAATTAATAGGCAGCAGGTTTAAAACAAATACAAGGAAGTTCTTCTTCACGCAGCGCACAGCCAACTTGTGGAACTCCTTACCTGAGGAGGTTGTGAAGGCTAGGACTATAATAGCGTTTAAAAGAGAACTGGATAAATTCATGGTGGTTAAGTCCATTAATGGCTATTAGCCAGGATGGGTAAGGAATGGTGTCCCTAGCCTCTGTTTGTCAGAGGATGGAGATGGATGGCAGGAGAGAGATCACTTGATCATTGCCTGTTAGGTCCACTCCCTCTGGGGCACCTGGCATTGGCCACTGTCGGTAGACAGGATACTGGGCTAGATGGACCTTTGGTTTGACCCGGTACGGCCGTTCTTATGTTCTTATGCATTGGTCTATCAGCACCCAACTGAGCTAGGGACAGGGTGGCCCCAGAGAAGTCATGGGACTAGGCAGCTAGCCCCCAAGGCAGCCTCTCCTAACACCAGCCCTGTCTGGGCATGGAGCTGAGCTAAGAGTCTCTCTCAGGTTGCCTTGCCCCTGATTTTTCTTGATCATTTTTGATCATGCGTTGACTCCAGGGTTAGCCTGCTGCCCGGAGCCAGGATTTAGTCATTAGCATTGGCAAATGCTCCCTCTCTCTAGTGGTTTGCGCTGCCTGTTCTTCGGATTTAGTACTTTGTAAGGCAAATAACCCTAAAATCCTAATAGAATGTCAACAGAAAATGCCAGGGCTTGAAAAAAAACACCGGATCCCAGATATTGCACAGCTTGCATATTACACGGGAGGCACAGGATCAATAGAGGAACAGCCAAAGCACAGGCACTAAGGGTTTAACCCTCTCACTGCTGCTCCTCGATGAGGAATGAACAATCAGTGGAATGCCATGCAGCAGATGTGTTCTGACCGGAGCTCACCTGGCTTGATAAGCAACACAGCAGGTTGGGTGCACCTGGACAGACCTAAGACATTCGGGAGCACATTCGAGTTCCTGTGTTCAGAGCAGCAGAAAAGTAAGGGAGGAGACAACATTTATTTTAACTAGATCAAATGACTCACATTTCATAGTGAATGTTATTCCAGGGGTGTGTACCCTACCAGTGAGAGCCCTGGAGACACAGCGTGGGCAGCACAGAATCCAGGCACGGGCAGCCTGGCTCAGAGCCAGAGTCCATCTAGTCCAGCATCCTGTTTCTGACAGTGTCAGCACCATGTGCTTTAGAAGAAGGTGCAAACTCCCTGCAGGCACAGCAGATGTTGGACAATCCGCCCCCACATTAGGTGTCACCCTGGTCCCTGTTAATTAGAGATTGATCCTGAAGCACCAGCTTTAATAGCCCTGCCAGCATTTGTTGTCATAAATGCAGCAATGCACGATTCCCACACGTCGTCCCCCATCAACACACCTCAGCCCTGAGCTGGAGCGGTACAACAGGAGAAGTGAGAGGGGAGTTCAGCCTCTGTGACCCTTGGGCTTTCTGCTGCCTGTTGTGATGGAGTGAGCTGGTCTGAGACCTACAAGCTCATCTCACCCAGTCACTCAGATGGTGGATAGCTCAGCTTTTGCTCACTGATGATCTGTTTGGAATCAAATGGACAGTGTAAAGCTTCCTGTCACCGAGACCTGGCCCACTGAGCTATCCATCTCCTCCTCACACCACTGAAAGAAAAAGAATTTCCACGGCGCCTTCAGCTAGTTCCTGAACAACCCAAAGTGCCCTTGATGGGCTGAGTCAAGGAATTTTGCAGCTACAGCTAAACTCTGACCCTTGGAAACACATGGTGCTTTTTATAGTTCAGGCTCTTCTGCTTTTGGAAACCATTTCTTGCTTCCTCTCTTTCTTATGGTGAAGCTGAGCCAATTTTCTATGTAAGGGTAAAATCTGCAGCTGGAGGGAAAATTAGCAAGACCTAATGAACCACATAGCTGGGATGCTGCACATCAAGACAATAATAGCTAATCAAAGGGCCACAGACTGCTGTCTTCCCTGGGGAAGATTGAGTGCAATATAGGGGAAATAGCACCCCTGAAAGCCTGTTGCAAGAATGGTCCTGGATAATGGAATCTAACTATGGTACTTATACGGACTCTACTCCCTGTGATGGGTTCGACTCACCACTGCAGCGCCTCCTGATGGTGGTCCTGGGGATTAGCTCTGTATGCCAGTGTGCCCTCCTCTGGTGGCATCTGGCCGCCGTCACTTAGAATCATAGAATATTAGGGTTGGAAGAGCGCTCAGGAGGTCTAGTCCAATCCCCTGCTCAAAGCAGGACCAACACCAACATCTCAGCCTGGCCTTTGTCAAGCCGGGCCTTAAAAACCTTTAAGGATGGAGATTCCATCACCTCCCTAGGTAACCCATTCCAGTGCTTCACCACCCTCCTAGTGAAATAGTGTTTCCTAATATCCAACCTAGACCTCTCCCACTGCAACTTGAGACCTTTGTCCCTTGTTCTGCCATCTGCTACCACTGAGAACAGCCTAGCTCCATCCTCTTTGGAACCCCCCTTCAGGTAGTTGAAGGCTGCTATCAAATCCCCCCTCACTCTTCTCTAATGCAGACTAAATAACCTCAGTTCCTTCAGCCTCTCCTCATAAATCATGTGCCCCAGCCCCCTAATCATTTTCGTTGCCCTCCGCTGGACTCTCTCCAATTTGTCCACATCCCTTCTGTAGCGGGGGGGGGGGGGGGGGGGGGGGGGG